>NC_141060.1:34937257-35389757 GCF_041138505.1 Cibotium barometz
CCTCCACCAAGCTGGCGTGTGTTGTTTCCGGCCGGCTCTTGACTGTGCGAGGCCCATTGCCATGTGCTGCCACTTGGTGCCCTCGTCTCCAAGGCAGCGCACCAGGATGAGTTCAAAATTACCATCGCCATTGCTTTCCACGAAGACGATGGGCCTAGCTGGCATGCAAACGCGTTGGGACTCCGGAACTTAGGTGTGACCACCTTTTCATAAACAACCGGCCATGCCCTCCTCTTCTTCTTTCCCTTCAAGAGACACGTGTATATATATACACGTGTCTCTTGAAGGGAAAGAAGGAGAGAGAGAGAGAGAGAGAATTTGCATTGCAATCTAGATCAATGAAACGTAGTATAGTACTTGAGAATTGGACACCTCCAACCTTATCTAGTACTTATGTAAGTCTAATTTTATCATAGAGGAGGTATTTTTTGGTGCTTTTGTAGCCTTGGGAAGAGCTTCTAGTAGGATTTTTTAAAGCAAAAAGGAGGCACTATAGTACTCTATTGCAACATTTACTCACCCCAAATTTAAATTGATTAAGTATATTTATGTCTCTTGTAATTTTATCAATTCATATTATTCAAATGCTTTAAAAATTGTTTTTTAATGTAATACTTCAAACCTTAAAGAGCACCATTAGTTAAACTTTAATTTCTATATAATCAATAAAAACAAAGGTCAACCTTAGGCTCTTATTCAACCCTTTTGATAAAATACTCTGGATAAACCATATTAAGTCCTTTCTAGTTCATTTTTGATTTCTAATTGAAGTAGGGAAATTTTATACCTAGGATGAGGTATTAATGGATAGATTAGGATGTTTTTTATAAATTTTAAAAAAATTTAAAATAGCATACTAATTAAATAAATTATAGAGAGAGAACACATAGAATTTTATAAATTAAATTGAGAATTAGCCCTAGATGACCATAGTATAATTCATGAATCTTGGGTTTATGATTGTTATATGTATAACTAGATTGTGAAATAGGGTGGATGAAATTTTAGAGAGATACATTAAGCTTAGGCTCAGATTATTCTAGAGAGAGAATCTAGATAAATGAGCAGGTTATGGGTATAAATGTTGATAGGATTGGGCTTAAATATTACAGGTTCAAGTTTGTTTCATTTTCATGATACTCTAAAGTATTAATGTTTAAGAAAAGAAGTTAGTGTGTGACTAGGGCTTAGTGAAAACTTTGTAAGCATTTATTCATCATGGATTAATATACTTGTGGGTAGGGCTTAAATGACTCCCAAATATCCCTCCCTTTATTTTTCACACATACATGTGTGTGTGTGTGTGTGTGTGTGTGTGTGAGTGAGTGAGTGTGTGTGTGTGTGTGTGTGTGTGTACACGTGAGAGAGAGAGAGAGAGAGAGAGAGAGAGAGAGAGAGAGAGAGCTTAAAAGGGATAGGTTCTTAAGTGTGCTTATGGAGTTATGTCAATAACCATGAGAATTTGGCTTTAATGACCAATAATCACAAACAAGCCTTGGTTTCTTGTTCTTCATTGAAATACTCTTTTGATGGATCCCCATGTGGACTCAACATCAATGAAAGCTTCATTTTAAGGTTGGTTCTAGAAACTAACAGGATGGTTAAGGGTTGTTAGGTTGTAAATAAATTTTTGAGATATTTTACAATTTGGAGAGTAGTTTAGCACAACAAGTGGTTAACTAGTCTAGATCTTACCTTAGCCTTATTCTCACCAATGAGTCTAACACAATCGTTTTGGACCGCTTTAGTCAATATCTTCAGAGCATGTGACATAAAATCTCACACCACATCAAATTAATATCTATAGAGCTTACACTACAAAAGCTCACATACATCAATTAATTAGCTTGTAAAGAAGATTTTGGATGGTGAAGATAAGGACCTCAAATATGAGATCCTCTTAGAGCTTGACCACTCTAAGGATTAGATTCATATTTAGGCATACAACTATGGACACTCTTCCTCCACATAAGCTTGGAACAAAGTTTTGGATGATGCTAAAATCACAACCATGTTCATGCCAGATGTATTTGAAATAGAACTGGTAGTAGAACTTTCTCGCCTTGAGCTCTAGCTCCCCCTGAAAAACCACTTGTCTACATGGCCAACCTTTGTTGACATCGAGGCTAGTTATCACAATGTTATGCTATGGGAGACGTGGACCTCATTAGGACCATCCACCCCTCGCACCATCCATAACTACCCTTACCATAGTGAACAACTCCTAATCTGTCAGTTGTTTTGAGAGACAAAGTTTTACAATGGAACTAAAGCAAGTTTTGTGACCCTTGGTGGAGGTAGAATTAAAGACCAGACTATCATTCTCAGAAGGATATGGACTGTAGCCATTAATTATGTAGTCAGTTTTAGTGGGAAAGAACTTCAACTACAAGTTTCTCAAGGACACTTATTTTTAATGTAGGCCAACTCTTTTGTAATAACTTTTTTACATTCTTTTAGGTTTATCCAAAGAACTCAAGTTTCTTTTAAGTTAATGACCAGTAGACATTCTGATTTCTATGAAGATAGAAATTCAATCGGTCATCCAACAATATCTCTTGTATACTATTTCAAGTCAAAAGCTTACCGTGCCATAACCTTCATGAATCATGTGTCATTGGATCTCGCCTTCAAGCCATGCTGAAACTCCCTTGATGGTGGGTGCACTAGCTCATTCATCATGTCCTCACTTCATTGCCATATTAAAATTCTCCTTTGCTAAGGAGGTGAAAGAAGAGGTTTTTTAACCTAGATGGAGACAAATAGAGATTGGACTTTGTGTTGGTTCTCTCTCATAAAAGGTCAAGGGAAGAAGAAGCCAATGAGAGGGAGAAACCTACAAGAAAACTTATTCAAGCAAGAAACCATCTAATATGCAAGAATATAATAGCATACGTGAAAGAAAGAATAGATAGGAGAAGGGCTCACAAGTATTTTATTGCAAGGGAATGAATATGTATCATACAAGTGACTAGGGCTCTCACTAGGTTAGCCAAAACTTAAAAATGGTTCGACCGCTACTACTAGTAGTCTTAAAAATGGTTCGACCACTACTAGTAGTCTTAACTTTCCCTATTTGACACTAAAGCTTAGGGTAAGGACACTTTATATGTTCTAACACCATATTAAAAAAGATAGGCAATGCGCACTCGAGTGGGTAAGATGACAAAGCACCTTACGGAGGCGGTAGGTCAGGTAATGAGTGAAACCATGTTATTGACCTACAAAGTGGCTAACATGCCCCCTCCTAATGGTGTGACTCTGTCCTCGCATACCCATGTCAATGGGGTGACATTAATGCTAGGCTAGAGAGGTGAGGATGGCCTAGGATATGCCCACAAAAGTTGGTAGCCCTAGTAGAGTAGCTTGTAGCACAAAAGGTATATGTGATATAGAAGTTCTTCATATGAGGCCTCCTTCTATTATGGAAGCGGGCGGTTGGTAGAAGTGACTCGAGCATTTTAATTGACAAAATAAGCATCATGACAAGCAATGTGAATGCTCTGCATGGGTAAATGGTGGTCCTAACCTTCTTGGTGGGCGACGTGATAATATGCCAAGGCCTTGTTAACACTAGTTCTGTAATTGGACACTAAAGTGTCCTGAGGACACTAAAGTGTCCTGAAAGTTAGCATTTTTCTTGAATTTTTGTGGGCAATCTATTAAGAGTTTTGAAATGCTTAACATCCACATATGTTCCTCAAGACCCAAAAAAAATTGAGATTTTTTAAATTGCACTTTTCTTAGCTTTTACAAGGCAATATTTTAATTTTCTTAGACGCATGCTGATAAAACGCATGATTTTTGCTGTTTTCAAAATAGTAGTAATTTGTACATAACTTTTAGAAGGGACATAGTTTGATCATGAAACTTGGCTTGATGGAAAGCCCATGATGTAAACTAAATCTTGGAATCATCAAATGATAATTATTGGATAAATTTTTGACTCGCTAATATTGAAATGATGTTTTTTATACAGGTGGAGCATGAATTTTTCTCCTTCCATATGCAAGCTAATAATGTAAAACTTGAGGTGCACCCATGTTATATAGGGTAAATACTACTTTGTTTTGAATTTTCCAAAACTTTAGAGCCACTTTTTGGGCCTCTTCTCATACATGGCCTTTTGCGCAACCTGTTTTTAATACGTAAAATGTCTAATTATGAGCCTAATTTTGATTTTCATCAAAGGGGAAAGCTGTGTAAGTGCATTATTTGTTGTAACTATAGGTGTAGACTACTTGTGCAAGCATAGTTATGATTAGTTTTTGAAAAAAGATGATCAAATTTTGTATTTTTGTTTTTTACAGTTTTTTTAGAACTAGGCGATAAGAACCTACTTAAGTGGAGGCTAAGTTAGTGTCATACACATCAAATTATGGCTTATTTATCTCATCTCAAGCATGAAAACCAATAATCAACATTCTCATTGATAGGGCTACAATTTTTTTTAGTGGCGTGATTGAGTTTTGATAATACGCGTTACTTTTGCTGATTTTATATAACTTTTTTGGAAAAAATTCTAGGAAAGAAAAATGATTTTTTTGGTGAACTTCTACCTCCTTGGACCGATGTATGCTATCAAAATATCTTGGGAAAAATGCTATTGATATCATTGGATTTTTTTTTTGAGAGAATGATGCTTGCATATTTGGAAAAATCCTGAAAAATGTTCATTTTCAAGACATATGCTACTTTGTTGCTTATGTACTTCCAAATAAAAAGGCATTTTATATGTTTAGCATTTTTTACATAAGCATAGGGTTATGTTCTACATGCCCAATGAAGCATTGTGGTTTTTAAAGCCTACATTAGGAGTTTGATTTTTTTTCGCAACCCCCAAAAAAGGACACTCAAGTGTCCTGTTTTGGTACCAAACTAGTGTTAAAATTACAACAATGTGATGAGCTATGGTGGATCAAATGCTAGAATCAATATCATTAACAAAGTGATTAGATGATAATTAAGATGTGATTAGTGAGTAATTAAGATGTGATTAGTGAGTAATTAACTAATAGCTTAATGTAGGCATGGATAATCAAAAACCAGCAAATTCTCATTAGGCCAATGCCTCAATTTACAGAGTTTACATCCAAGCATCTAATCCCACTGATTTCTCCTTGATTCACTCCACCTCTTTTGCTTGATTCTCTCCACCTCTCCCAGAATATCTCCACACTTCCTAAATCTTCTCATGCTACCCTTTATTCTCTCCTAATAGATTCTTCTCACCTTTTCACAGGTTCTCTCACATTTACAGATTCTCTTTTATAGCCTCTAGCCAAGGGCTTGTTCCCGCACACACCCTATTCGCTTGTATCTTTCAACACCTCCCCTCAAGTGAATACTCCTAGCACACATGGACCCTATACCAAGTTTCCCTCTTACTCGACCAGTGCCTCAAGTCCCTAAACTCATATCGTCCTTGATACTCTCTCTCTCTCGATGTGTCCAAGGCTACTACAAGTGCCTGCGACCTTGACTAAAGTGCTCACACATACATCTACCACATGGCCTACATCATCGGTGGCTCAGAGGTGGTTTTACTTTGTTGGGGCAGGTTACATTGGGTTGTGGGGTTTGTCTCTCTCTCTCTCTTTGAAAAGATGATCCGACTCCTCTTCCTTAGGAGCCTCCATGAAGTTTGCCTCAGAGGTGGTTTTACTTTGTTGGGGCAGGTTACATTGGGTTGTGGGGTTTCTCTCTCTCTCTCAGAAAAGATGATCCGACTCCTCTTCCTTTTAGGAGCCTCCATGAAGTTTGCTGATGTCATTCCTTCTCCCCACTGGGCTTGCTGTAGCAGTCTCTTGCCATGTGTCCTGGCTTTCCACAGTTGTGGCAAGTGAAGGTCCTTCCTCCTACTCTGCCTCTTCCTCGTCCTCGTCCTCGAGAGAATCCTCCTTGGGTGAAGAATGCTTTTTCTTCTCCTCTTGTGCTGTTGAGTCGAGCCATTTCTTCTCTTTGCCTCTGCTCTCTTGCTCTAGTAGAGCTCCTTCTATCTCATGTAGCTTCAATTTAGGTACATTCTTTAGTGTTGCTACAATATTTTCATATTCACCTTTGTCCACACTCTTCAGAAGCACTGCTAGTGCCTCATCATCTTCTACCTTTTTGCCAATAGCTGCTAGTTGTTGCTTAATGCTTTTATATCTATTCAAGTGTGTGATTAAAGGTTCACTTTTCTTCATATCCAATTTGTAGAATTGCATTAACAGGTTTATCTTTGAATTTTTAGCTTGTGTGCCAAATAATTTATTGAGTTCATCCCATGCATCTTTTGCCCATTGTATCCCTGTGATGTGATGAATGATTTCATCATTTAAACTGAGTGCAATAAGTCCCAATTCTTTTTCACTCTTCCACTCATTTTTCCCTCTCACCTCTGGGCATTCATCTCTTCCCTCAACTAGCCCCCACAGATTTTTCCTCACATGAGCAGATACATGGTTTTTGTCTGCCATGTGTAAAACTGCTCCCTTTAAATTTGGCTATTTCTTGTGCTGTACTCCTGATGATCTGAAGGGGGTCTTACCTCTTGATCCAATTTCAAGATTCAAGGGCAGTGTCTACCCTTTTACAACTCAATCTGGTGTTTAAGAGATGATTACAACAGATTTATCAACATAAAATCACTAGAAATTACATTAAATCAAGGGTAACCAATTTGTACGGAATGGTTGGAGTATCAAACCATCTCTGAATTGCAATCTGAAGTTATAAGGATCTGTATCAGATACCTAATGGTTAATTTGAACCCTCAATTGTACCAAAATACAGTGATTAGCATTGATTAATTATTGATTAGCAAATTAATCCTCTATTTTGTGTGCAAAAAACAGAGTATGCGGGGAGCCCAGATCTGAGGCCTTAGAGTTCAAATGAGCTCAAATGCTTTCAAGGCCATCAATAGTAATTAGTCTAGTAGAGGCCTTAGAGTTCAAATGAGCTCAAATGCTTTCAAGGCCATCAATAGCAATTAGTCTAGTAGAGGATTAAGCCAAGAAACACAAGATTTGACCAAACATTGAATGCTTAATCTTTGTTTTACCAGTCACCTGTAGACTTGATAAAGAGCTTGGATCTCACTGTAGACTTGATCAAATCAAATTCGGACTTCACCAGCTCGTAGAGCATGCTTGAAAACCCCTGGGGCTAGCTGGAATTAGACCAATTTCAACTGGAGCAGATAAGATGTCAATTTTTCTCAAAAAAAATAGCACTGGAAAGAAATGCAATTTCTCCTGAATGCACTGGCGGTTTGCTGCGCTGATTATTCGAGAATAATGGAATTTTATAAAGATTCCGATAATCCATTTGTGAATATGCATACATCATTTTATTGATTTGTTTGCATAAAAATATCTTAAAATATTCTTTTCTTCATTTTGATCCTCAATATTAATATACCATAATTTTCTACATGAAATTATGGTGAAAACTTCTCTTTGAATACCAAATTTGATTTATGCATTTTTCTACTTAAAGTACGATGAAAATCTCTCTTTTCAATAAATAAAAATATCCATATTTTGAAATATGCCAAAAATCCTTCTTTTAATCTTTAAAATATTTGTATCTAGAATATCGTGGTAATTCCTCTTTTTACATCTAAATTTATGCATGAAAAAAATAAATATAACCAAAATTTCTCTTTTCTCTATTTAAATAATTATGCATAAATATCATAAAAATATATTTCATAAATATGACAAATATCATTCTTTTTGCATAAAAATATATATGTCTAGAATATGATGGGAATTTCTCTTTTTGTATTATTAATTTTATGCATAAAAATAAGATTTATCTTTTTTCTGAAAAAAATTTGCCATAGCTTCGCTGCAATTACTGAGAATGTTCAATTTTCTAACTTAAATGAATACACATAATTGAAATGTGATAGGAACTCCTCTTTTAAACTAAAATTTTATTTATGCATTCATAACATAATTATGATTAATCCTCTTGATTTAAAACATCCATTCATCATTTCTATAGGAGAATTCTTATAAAATGTTAGCATAACACTCTTTCAACTTTAAAATGAAATTATATGATTTTTCTAAATCATAAACAAGCTTAAAGAATTAATCATCATTTTTACTAAATTAAAATCATAAAAATACCTAATCTTTTTCTCTAGCTTGTCAAGCCTAGAGTTTTGATTAAGATAATGAGTTTATCATTAAGAACCATCCTTCTAACAAGATCTGACCATAAAGATGATTAACCTTTCCAAAAAGAGAGATTCACTAATAAAAAAATATTATAATTGAACATAAAAATTAGCATTAAACCATTTATGCATTATAAATCATTAAGAAAACTTGATTTCAAGAAAAAACCATTTAATTGAATGCTTCCCAAGCATTAGAGGGGTTGGGAAGAAGAAAGTCATTGAGAAAGATCGAAAACCCATTGAATTAAGGCTTACCTTTGATTTTGGCTTGATTCTTTTTGAGAGAAGTGAAGCCCACAAAGCAATGTTTGGCCACCAAGTTGGGGAGGGTAATCTCCAAGAGAGGATGGAGAATTGAGAAGCTTTAAAGCTCCCAAAAGTAGAGGCAAAATAGAGGGATAATAGAATTACACTAAAATGAAGATAATACTGGCACTCAAAGATGAAAATACAAAGGAATGAGGGTTTATTTATAGGTGAGGGACGCCACTTACCAAGTCCAACTAAATTCTAGAGGCTTCCAGCTTTAGTGTGATTCCGTTTGGACAAGATTTGGATGAGTTTGGCTCCCTTTTTGATCCAGTTTGCATGAGGAGAGATGCATGAGGAGAGAGGAGAGATGCATGAGGAGAGAGGAGAGATTAAAATATCTCATTTTTTTGAATTAAAAATGCCAAGTAATGAGAAAAAGGTGCCTACTTCATGGGGCCTCTCCCTCCTTATCGAGGTGTCAAAAATTGATTTTTTTAGTAATAAACCTTAATTTTTAACTAATAAACCCAGCACTCAGTCAACTCTTCATCTTATGTGAGAATTTACTCATTTTTGGGGTATTTTCTTTTATTCTTTGCATTTTTGTCATCCCAACACTTGGATTAATCCTATTGGCCCTTTAGAACCTTATTTGGACCTTAATCAATTTTTTTGAAAATGTGGACCCTTAGGCTAAGGTCTCTAATACACATATTCAATTAATTTATAATGCACATTGGAAATTTCTTTTTAAACTTTTGTTTCAGGGAATTTATCTTAGATATTAGGAGAAACTTTGTATCCAAAAATATCTCAAATTTGAATTACCTCTCTCTATAATATTTCCTCTCTCTAGTCCAGGGGAAAACAATATTTTCTTGCATTCTGAAATAGGGGATGATTACAGGGGACTGAGATGAGAGCTTATACATCTTTTAGGGCTGAGGAGGAATCTTACAATTATAATCATTATGTAGCCCATATGACCTTAAAGTGATCTTCATGTTGCTCATATAACCACCATATAGTCCATATGGTCTATATCATCCCTATTATGTGGTGATGGGTTGTGTGCATGGCGTATATGGTCCATATAGCATGTGTATGATTGGGATGGCCTACAAATGAAATGTGTGTGCTTAGTATAGCCGATCGTTGGATTTGTATGGTTTATACAGTTCATATAAGGTGGAAATGGGATGCATGTGATCTATGTGGTTAGCATTATCCATGGCAGTCTACATGGTCAATACACCATGCATATAGCCCAGTTATATGTAATATTTATATGCTTGGTACCCCTTGAGGTATGATGTATGCTCTGTAGAGTCCATGTGATCTGTATTGGGTGGAATGGGTTTTATGCTTGGTACCCCTTGAGGTATGATGTATGCTCTGTATAGTCCATGTGATCTGTATTGGGTGGAATGGGTTTTATGTGATCTCTATATACTTGGATATGTCATGGTGTGCTCGTCATGGTGGTCCATGTGGGTTATACATGGTCAAAATAGGTTGTGTGTGATTTTACATGGTTGGCATTATCTTAACATGCTTATGACGATGGTTGATATGGTCCTTACAAAGTCTAAAAAAGCTCCTCAACATGTTTATATGATGATTGGTGTCATCGTAGTGTAGCATGTATTGTCCATATGGTCTGTGTGCCCTATATGGTCCATGTGATGTGTACATCTAGACGAGCTACTTGGGATTTTTGTATGTTGAGTATCATCCTAGTCTAGCATGTATGGTTGGAATGGTATGCATGTGATTTTAGTATATTCCCTGTGTGGTTTGTATGATGTAAGTGGAGATCATGTATGTGTGGTGGGGGGTCACTTATTCCTTGTAGTATGTATAGTGTAGATGGTCCGTGTATTCCTTATGGTCTTTATAGACTAGATGGTCCACCTGTGTGGTCGTGAATGTGCTTGTAATTCGTTAATGTACATGATGTGAATGCGATTTAAGCATTGTTTGTATGGTGCATATGGCATGTACATTATTGGAATGGGTTACATGTGATATTTCTATGGTAGTGTGTATGGTATATATGGTCTATACATTATTGAAATGGGTTGCATGTGATATTTATGTGGTGGTATTATTTGTTGTCTATTTTGTATAGTCCATATGATATGTGCATTATTGGAAGGGGCTCTATGTGTTCTTTATGTTCTTAGTATAGTCTTGTGTAGTCCATATGCTCTTTATGGTCCATATAAGTTAGGAACTAGTTGCATGCAATCTTTTATGTGGTTGGTATTGTCCTCGTGTGGTCTTTAAGGTACATGTGATATGTGCATCATCCAAATGGCTACATATGATCTTGATATGCTTGTGTGGTCTTTAAGGTACATATGATATGTGCATCATCCAAATGGCTACATATGATCTTGATATGCTCAATATGTTGCACATGAGATCTTTATGTGGTGCTATTCTTTTTCTTTAGTTTGTACACTCCATGTGATATGTGTTTATCAGTATATATACCAGGATAATAGTGCCATGGTTATGCTCCAATATGAAAATACAAAGGAATGAGGGTTTCTTTATAGGTGAGGGAGGCCACTAACCAAGTCCAACTGGGTTCTAGAGCCTTCTAGCTTGACCCAATTTGGACAAGATTTGGATCAGTTTGGCTCCCTTTTTGATCTAGTTTGCTCCAAGAAAGAGAAGAGATAAAAACATCACATTTTTTTGAATTAAAAAACCCAAGCAATGATGATGAAGAAGGCACCTAGCTCAAGTGGCTTTCCACCTTACTGAGGTGTCAAAAGTGCATCATTTCACCTTAATATCTCATTTTTTTAAACTAATTTACCTTAGTTTTTAACTAATAAACCTTGTACTCAGTCAACTCTTCATCTTATGTGAGCATTTACTCATTTTTGGGATATTTTCTTTTATTCATTGTATTTATCTCATCCCAACACTTGGATTAATCCTATTGGTCCTTTGGAACCTTATTTGGACTTTAATCCAAAAATTTCTAAAAATGTGGACCCTTAGGCTAAGGTCTCTTATACACATATTCAATTAATTCCTAATGCACTTTGGAAAGTTGATTTTGAGCTTTTGTTTCAGGGGAATTCATTTTAGACATTAGGAGGATTTTTGCATCAAAAAATATCTCAGTTTTGAATTACCTCTCTCTAGACATTTTCTGCAACCCTGCACGAACAAGAAGAAGTGTCAGAATTTAGGCACAACTCGGACCAATAAAAGGAGTGCCAAGAGCGAGAAGTTGGGCAGAGCCCGGGTCTGAAAATCCCAAGAAGGGTGGAACAATAAAACCAAGAACAACCACCACAACAATGGTTCAAGGGAGCCATGGCGTCATTAGCCAAGAATTTCCTAGTGTATTCAGGAGAGAAAGGGAAAGATGTAGACCTGCATGTGATGAGGTTTGAGTAGTACACTAGAAAGAAGCTAGACCTCAGGATGTGGAAGAGCCAAATCTGAGTGGAATTTACAGAGATGCTTTCAGGAACACCTTCAAAGATAGAGCCACAGAGTGGGTGTCAAGATACCAGGACAACCATTTCTAGACCTATGAAGAGGTCATGACTGCTTTTCTGGGAAGATTTCACAAAATAAAGTTTGCAACTCAACACTGTGATCAAGTGAGAGAGCTCCATTCAAGACGATATGGACATGGAAGCTTATGCAACAAAGCTACTAAGCTTAAGGCAAAGAGTGGTAGAACAAACCCAACCCTCCATGCAAATTGTGTTGACTAGTTTGTCCAAGGGCTTAAGTCGGATATCCATGTAGCAGTCAGCACACAAAACAATTAAAAACTGAAGAAGAGTTTGAGGAATTGGTGGGGCTGGCCAAAATGGCAGAAAAAAGAAGTCAAGAAAGGAGACAAAAAAAAGAAGCCCAAAAAGAGTGTCACCACCGAAGGAAGACGATTCAAGTGACTCTTCACAGGACACACCAGTGGTGGTGGTAGTGAAAAAGAAGAATGACAAAAAGAAGAAAATTGGGAAGGCACAAGGAAGCGTTGGTGAATTGATGCTACATATGTAAAGCAGCTAATGCAAGAGATAAAAAAGAGTAAGGGCTCAGAATTCCGCAAGAATGTGTTCTATTCCCAATGCAAGGAGGAAGGTCACCTCAAGGAAGAATGTGATGTGCCACCAACTTGCAATATTTGTAATATGTACAATCATAGTACATGGAAAAATAGATCTCCCATGGTGAAAAACATTGAAGGAGAGCAAACAAGACCTCTAGGAATGGGAAGGTATGGAAATAGAGGCGGTGAACATTATTCATGAAAGAAGAAACCAAGGACGAGCTAGTGGTTCAACTTCACGTGTTATTATTGTCAACTGCCTAGTCCAACCAAAGTAGAATGTGTCATGAAGAAAAAGCATGATGAAGAAAGCAAGCAGAACTGATGTAGCTCAAAGAAAGTCCACCAAGCACCAACATGATGCAGGTAGATGACATACAGAAGGAAGTGCATGACATCTTGGTAAGGGCTAAGGATAATGAATCTGGGGTAGTAATAACTCTGCTACATAATCAAAACTCATCCCAAGCCCACAAGAAAGCAACCATGGGCTGGGATCTGTAGGGAAAATGTGAGAATGCAAAATACTAAGGAAATAGAGAAAAGGCAAGGTAAGCAAAAAGAGGATGGCTCACGAGAAATCAACATGGAATTGCCAAAAACAAGCAGAAGAAAGCATTCAGAGCACCTCTATAGGGAACCAGAAGGATGCTGAATGGTTACAAACCAATATGACACCAATGTGTAGCAATATGCAAGCCAAAGAACCCCTCAATATCCAAAGATGATGACATGGCCAAAGTCACAATTCAGTTGAGCAATGTACTCATCAATGATGTAGTTATGGATTGTGGATCTAGACTGAATGTCATCACCATGGAAACTGCATTGGGATTGGGTCTCAAGTGGGAGCCCATTCCATTCAACATAAGAATGGCAGACAACAGGGTAGTGGTACCTAAAGGAATAATAAAAAATGTTCCAGTGAAAATCAAACAAGTTGACTTTAAGATAAACTTAGTGGTGATTACCATAGAAAACCACACTGGGTCTTACCAAGCATTTTTGGGAAGGCCCTAGCTAAGACACGGCAAGGTAAAGCATGACTCAGGTGTAGGAACGTAATCACCATCAGAAAAGGAAAGCGGAAAATGCATGTTGATCTCTCTGACACAAGGGGAACAGTGAAGGCTGCTGAGAGACCCCATGCTGAAACATTTAACATGTTAGAAGGCTTGGATGACAATGAAGAGAACATAATACTTCGTGAACACCTGAACCTAGTGCCTTTGTACATGTTAAATGTGGGGGAAGTAATAAGGCATTATGCAAAAGTAGAGAGTGAAAAAGAAGGAGGCACCAGATAGGCAAATAAAGAAAGAAGAAGATTCTGAAAAGACAGAGGGCTTAAAATTAAGAAAAACCATGTAGGAAAAAGCCCCGAAAGAAATCAAGTGGGCTTGAAATTTTAGAGCAAGAAGAAGAGATTTAGGAGATCTGGGACTGGGTGCAAAAGCAAAAGGAGAACCAGGAAAACAATGCAACAAAGGTGAGCCTAAACAAATTACAGGAGATAAATCTAGGGGATGGAAAAGAAGAAAAGCATGTAAAGATTAGCCTTGCACTGGAAGATGAATTCAAACAGGAGTTGGTATCCTTGCTAAAGGAATACTAAGATGTCTTTGCTTGGTCATACGAAGACATGGAGGGCATTGACCCTAAATTCTTCCAGCACAGCATCAACTTGAAAGAAGGAGTTATACTTGTCAGGCAACAGAGGTATAGAATGAACACGAATTATGCAAAACAAGTGAAAGAAGAGATTGACAGATTATTGAGAGTGGGTTTCATAGTACCAGTAGAAAAGGATGCCTGGATATCCCTGATTGTGGTATTCCTAAAAAGAATACGAAAATCAGGATCAGTGGTGTAGACTATTGCAAGCTGAATGCCGCAACTAATTCAGATCCTTTTCCACTCCCTTTCACAAACTCCTTGCCGGATGAGGTAGCTAGAAAGGAGATGTACTCTTTCTTAGATGGCTGATTATGACGGTGCAAGGCACTTCTAGTTGCAAGCTTCCCAGAGGGTCTCTTAGAAGGCATCACTTTTCATCATTCTTAGATCACTGAACATGCGTGTAGCATGCCTAAAGTTGTGGGAAGCTCTCCAAGTGTTGACTTCTCCGAAGAATTCCTTCCATGCTCTTATTTCTTTTCAGACTTGTTCAAAGCAATTGTAGTCCCAAGGGGATCACCAAGTTTTTCTCGTTGTTTTCCTTCACAGTGGAAAGGCAAGACAGCATTCTATGGTAATAGACTCATCAGGAAATGCCGTGGGAGATGTGCAGTCACCCACCAAAGTTTCTGGGTACAAACACCAACTCCCATATGGTCATGGGGGCAAGCTGAACATAACTCTATTAAGCCACCCTTCACTCTCTCTCTCTCTCTCTCAGCTCACTCTCTGCACACTCCATTAAACATCTCACACACTTTCTCATAAACACACATCATATTCAGCACTAGAGTGATATGACAGACTTAGACATATAAGACACTCAGAACAACAATGAGATGGCAAGCTTGCTCTTAGTTACATTCCAGAAATATGATAGATCAATGCAGAGCAGTTGCCTGAGAGTGCTAGCATTCCCTAATTAAAATCACACTCTCCAGTTCCATAACACAATTGTCAACTATAGTTGAGAGCATACAACTATAGCACTCTTTATCTATCTCAGTATCTAACTCTATTCCTACCTATCAGTGCACTATCCTCTCTTGTCACCGTACATAGTGATCAGTTGCCCTTTTACACTAAGTCTTCTTGTTCTTGGCAATGGATCCTTGGTGGTTACGATTCGCCACCTTCACACTTGTGATACCGAGGTGGTTCTCACAATATGGGGAGTGGGTTGTCGATGCTTTCTACGACCTCTAAGGTGTAGGGCGCAATGTTTAGGAGTGGTGCTATGACATGGAGCAGCAAGAATTAGCCACAGTCACTACCTTGTCAAGTACAGAGGTAGAGTATAGGGGTGCTGCAATGGCAGCATGTGAGGATGCTTGGTTGCGCAAGCATGATAAAAAGGCGATCAAGCGATTGAAGGCAAGATCAATCAGAGCAATTATAAGTTTACAATCGAGCGATCAGAGGCGCCTGAAATCGACAGTGCATGTGCCAAATGAAGGCACTGATTGGCAATTGGAAGAGGGTCGATTGAACCCGGTGATAAGTAGAGAAGGCAATTGCTGATGCAGATTGTGCAAGAGACAGCGATCAATTGTACCATAGAGCTAAAAGCTATGGAGGTTCAAAAAGATCCATGGTGGGTGTGTGGATGAGTAGAGATAGATGTGTAGGTCTTCACATGTAGCGATGGTGGCTACAAAATTGGTGGCATAATAAAAATGAGGAAGCAAGCGGATAATTATAGTGTTAATAACCTTAATTATTTACTATAGTTGACGATGGCAAGGTTGTGGCTAGAAACAATAATAGGTGTTAGTGGTGTGTGGCGACATCATAGGTGGCTGCTGTAGATATGATATGGATGGGTGAATTTTCTTCTATCTTCTTGTCTTCTCTACAACCATTAACATAAAGAGATAAGAGTACATACTATAAGGGAAAGTACTCCTACTATAACATACAATGGTCAGTAGTCCACAGTGTAAACCTGTCTACATGAGTTGGTGCTATAACCATGCCATAACTCTAGTACTCCAAAGTGGTTGTCACATAGCTTGTCATCCACTAGCAGCATATTAACCATAATCTCACCAACCATGCCAGTGGCATAAGGGCAAAAGCAATCACCCAAATGGGTCATCATGTCCGTAGCAAAAGCAATCACCCAAATGGGTCATCATGTCTGTAGCAATCACCCAAATGGGTCATCATGTCCGTAGCATTTGTTGAACTTGATATCTCAACACTCCTCCTCGAGCAGCTCAACTACACTCCTCCTCGAGCAGCTCAACTCACCCAAATGGGTCATCATGTCCGTAGCATTTGTTGAACTTGATATCTCAACACTCCTCCTCGAGCAGCTCAACTACACACACTACACTCAAAGTAAGCTCATAAACCTATGGAGCTTCTTTGTGCCCAATGACTTCGTAACGCTATCAGCAGCAGCAGCCACTTGATCCTCTCTACTGACATATACTAGATCTACATCACTTGTTACTAGAACCTTCTTCCTCACAAAGTGATAATGCACCTCAATGTGCTTCATCCTAGCATGATATACTGGGAGACTAGCCAGATATACTGGGAGACTAGCCAGCTGTATGCACCTCAATGTGCTTCATCCTAGTATGATATACTGGGAGACTAGCATGATATACTGGGAGACTAGCCAGCTGTATGCTACTTACGTTATCACAATAAATGATAATGGCCCTATCCATGGACTCATTCATATCACCAAGTAAGCTACATAGGCAGTACCCCTATACTTTGCCTCTGTGCTCGACAAGGCAACTAGCTATTTCTTGTTGCTCTAACTCATAGTAGCACTTCCAAAGAAAACATAAAGCTGCTAGTAGATCACCTACCTGCGATACTACCAGCCCAATCAGCATCTGTGTACCCATGTAGTTGTATCTCTATACCAGCCTCATAGAAAAGTCCATAATCAATTGTAAACTTTATATACTTGAGAATCTGTCTAGCCACATCCAAGTGTGGCTTCCCTAGGAGCCTACATAGACTGACTCACAAGTCTAACAACATAGCTCAAATCTGGCCTATAAGCTACTCACTATGTACCTATACAGAGTGGGATCCTCCAAAAGCTCACCTATATCTGTGGAAAGCTTTGTGTTCTGCTCTAATGGCATTGAAATAGGCTTATAACCTATCATACCACACTTGGAAAATATATCAAGCCATACTACCTCTGTAATAACAAAATTCCATGAGGTGATCTCACCACCTTTATGCCCAAGAAATATTGTAGCTCAATCAAATCCTTCATCTCAAACTTTCATATCAAAATCCTCGTGACATCATGCATGTTAGCATCAACATCACCATAGCGATAATCAAGTCATCCACATAAAAAGACCATATTAGGGAATTTGGAAAAGTCCCAATTCCCATTTTGCAAGATAAAAAATTGGGGACATGGTGAACCCTTTTAAGATTTTGTCAAAACCCCCTCATGTGACATATTGTTGGAAAGCTCTTGAAGAGTAGATTCTAAATCCTCATTCTCCAACAACTTTGGAATTAGTATGCTCAAGATATACTGAAAAGCAGATTGAAAAGAAAATTCCCATAATAATGGGATTTTTCCAAATCTCCTAATATGGCCTTTAAATGACATAGTATGATCCATATGTCTTTCTTTTTTACATAAAATAAGAAGTCTACATTAGATATCTGAAATCCAATCATAACAATTTACTCCTTGATCTTGTTTGACCATACTTTGGGTTTTTGCTTCAAGCCATATAAGGCTATACATAACCTATACACAAAGTTTGATTGTGCATCACTCTCATAACCTAGTGGTTGCATCGTGTATACTTCTTCTTGTAAATCACCATGCAAGAAAGCATTCTTTACACCCACCTTTGCTCTGCAACCATAGTAATAGTGATAGCTCTCATAGTTGCCATTCTCACAACTGGGCTGAACGGCTCCTCATAGTCAATGCCATAGGTCCATGCATAACCCTTGGCAGCAACCAATCTTGCCTTATACTTGCTCACATTGATCCATCTGCATTATGCTTGACCTTATACACCCACTTACATCAAATTGCCTTATTTTCCTTAGGCAAAGGCACTAACTCCCATGTTGCATTTGTGTCCAATGCTGCTATCTTTGCATTTATAGCATCTTCTCATTTTTTATTTCAAAGTTTGTGTGGAAAATAAGATATGATCGATATACACAATCATTATGCGGAGTGTACCTACATGTAAACTATCTCTTGATTCGTTGCTTTCTTAAGAAATCATTGAACTCATTCAATGATTGAAATCATTGAACTCATTCAAAAAATACTCTCCCCCACCATCCGATTTTATACATTTGATCTACATGCCTTTTTCCTTCTCGACCAAGTCTTTAAATATCTAAAAGTGAGAAAACACCTCACTTTTCTCCTTCATAAAATAAACCCACACTTTCCTCGTGTGATCATATCAATGAATTTAACATAATATTTACAACCTATAATTTTTGTAGACTTGGTCCCCATACATCCGAATGTATAACATCCAATGGTCTTGCCACCACCATTGACATGCTTTTCATGTGGGAAAGCATGTTTAGCCTACTTACCAAGTTGGCATCATGCTTCACATACTTTATACACACCATAAACCTTAAACTTTGGCAAACCTACAATAATATTTTAGGTATGCATAGACTTTAGCCACTGTGTATTCACATGACCAATGTGCTTGTGCCATATGTCAATATCTGCAGCAACAGAGACACCTATTCCATGCGCAAACATGGTTGCCTTCACCTCATGCATGCTCACATACAAAGTAAACATTATGTCATTTTTGTTATCCTTTAACCAAGCGGGCACTAATTTTTAAAGTGTTCCATAAAACATTCTTGAGGATTAAACATCACTTGTAGACCTTGCTCAACCATCTGTTTAATAGAAAGCAAGTTCTTTGTAATATTTGAAATATGAAGTACATTTGTCAAGTACTTCATTTTGTTATCATGTATGGACAATGGTACTTTGCCAACATATACATAATGGGATGTGTAGTATCATCACATTTTTTTACATAACTTGGTTTTTTCATTTTCTACATATCTCTAAACCACTCACCATGGCTAGTCATGTGGTTAGAGGAGCCAAAATCTACATTCCAAACATCTCTAGAACCTAACACATCTCCTATTGTGGAATTGAGCATATGCTGCATCACAAATACCTGCTCACATCATCATCATCATCACCATCCTATTTACTTGATAATGCATAGTTACCTTGCTACAACTTTTCACTTTGAATATCATTCTACTTTTTATAGCAGTTATTTGCCATGTGCCCTAGTTTGCCATATTAATAACACTCTATGCTATTTGTACTCTGATTTCTTTGCCAACCACCTCGAGCCCTCTGGCTTCCCTTGTCTCTAGAGTGGCATCTTCCATTTGTTTGTATATTTGAATCATGTTGTTATTTCTACCCATGATTTATGTTTCCAAAATGGCCTCCACCTCAATCTTTAGACGATCCCTCTACCTCTACCTATATCCGAGTATAAGGCTGGCTCATTTGAATTTCTAAAGAAACCTCCCCCAATATTCATCTCCTCACAGATGAGAAGAGCAATTAATTCATGAAATCAGGAAAGTGCTCTCAAACTCTAATGGAGGTCTAAAATTGGTTGTATTCTTTGCCAAGACCAATCAAGGTCATAATCACCATATCATTGTCATCTACTGGTGTGATCCAATAGACACAAGGGCATCTATAATCCCTTTAACCTTCAATGAGTAATCATTTATACTCAGCTTTCCATTGGTCACATTATGCGGCTCTTGCTTTAGCTACATCTTTTGAGCTTGGGTATTTGTGTGGTACATCTTCACCAAGATGTCCCAAGCCTCCTTAGGCATTTGTGCATCTTGTAAATGCACAATCATATAATTTTTCACATTAATAGACAACCAATACATCACATTTTTGGATTTTGCATTCTTTATATGGCTACACTTACTGAGGAGTTGAATTTTCTTCAACAATCTCTGGCTCCTTTTCATCACTTGTGATAAACTCCCAATATTCTTTTCCCATAATGAAATTAGTCATCCTGAACTTCTATGCTTGGAAGTTATTCTTGTCTAGCTTCTCACTCATAATCTTTGATAGAATGTCAGACATCTTTACTTAGAGAGCAACTTACCAAACAATGCTTACAAAACACCTTCTACATCTTTACTTGCAAAGCAACTTACCAAACAATGCTTACAAAACACCTTCTACATCTTTACTTGCAAAGCAACTTACCAAACAATGCTTACAAAACACCTTCTACACTTGCACAACAAATCTACAACCTTCAACAACCACACTAGAAACTTGTTATAATGTCATTGTATGTGAACCAATCACATATACATACATTTTCCAACACCTACAATATTTAGATTCTCTACACATACTATTCTATAACTAGTTTTCTGTTGCACCTTTGTATTGAGCCAAAAATTGGGGAAATACAATCAAAATTGACATTTTATAATGTTCTTGCTTTGTAGAAAACTTGCAAAGCCAAAAGGACCCGAAATGTGTCTAAATCGCGTAAAAACACAATTAACTACGTTAAAATTGCACACAATATGGTCTTCTTCCTTCACTCAAGAGGATGCCTCAATCTGAGATAAGGAATTTTCATGTCTTCCTGTAGCTCTCTTATTTTCCTCAGCTCTCACACAAATTGGAGCTCTGATACCATAAAGAGAATACGAAGGAGAGGGAGAGCTTGAGTTTCTTACAAGAAAACACACACACATAAGAGAGCAAGACACAAGAGAGATAAATGGATAAATTTTCTTCCATCTGCTTCTCTTCTCTACAACCATTAACATAAAGAGAGAAGAGTACATATTATAAGGGAAATAACTCTCCTACTATAGCATACAATGGTTGGTTCATACTGTGAACCTCACTACCTAACTCAGCACTATATTTATGACATTACTCTACTACTCCATAGTGGCTCTGTCATGCAACATGTTGCCTAGAGGCATATTACCATAATCTCACCAACCATGCCAGTGGCATAAGTTTTAGAAGCTAATCTCATCAATGTTTGTAGCACTAGTGGAGCTTGATATCTCAACATAGATTACCATATGTAGAGAGTGTGTACATGTAAGAATAGGTTTGTGTGATGTACTATATGCACGTAGGTGTATGTGCACATTTTTAATGTTTTTATCATTTTTAGTTTTGTTTTGGGTTTTTTAAGTTTTTAATCATTCACAAGTATATGTGTTATTATGTACAATTGATAGGAAGTTCTATGTTACATATGTACAACAAAGTTTTAAGATTTTAACTTACCATCTGACTTCACTAAGTAAAGGCTGAGTCGTTTGTCCATATAATCCAAACCTTGATGTCACTATTGTCATGTATGTTGGCATAATTAATTAAGGTTTTTCTTTCTAATTCTAGCTAGTGAGTTAGTGTTGGTGAGGTGGTGCACAACACAGGTGTTGTGGTGATCTTTTTAAGCCTCAACACCATGAATGGCTCTTCTTTTATAGGAATAGGAATCGGTAAAACCACCACACATGAGAAAGGTACTATCTCTTGTTGCTTGGCATCCATGGACTCCTCCGGCTTCTGTGGGAAGCACCAACTGAAGCGGTCATATTTTACTCAAGCCATTAAAGAGTTATGTTATGGATTTCTTATAAGACATTAGCTTTAGTCACTATGAGGTTGTAGCTCAAAACATGGTGTATCAGCATTATCTATTCTCTCTCTTTCACTTGACACTTTAATGTTGAGATATCAAGCTCAACTAGTCTAGATATAGATGGTATGCCATGATGACACCTCCACACTAGTTCCCCTGGCATGGTTAGTAAGATTATGGTTGATATGCCACCAATGGTTTACAAGCTCTATGACAATCACTTTGGTTAGTAAAGTTACAGCATAACTAGAGTGCCAACTCACATAGTTGGGTTCATGCTATGGATCTTGTATGTTTTAGTAGTTATTAACTCTTATCTTTATGTTATGGTTGTAGAGAAGTAAGAAGAGAGAAGAAAATTCAGCCATCCATCTCTCTCTTGTTATGTGCTTATATACTCTTATGTGTGTATGTGCGAAGAAGTTTGCTTCTTGCAATGAGCTCAAGCTCACTCTCTCCACCACAACATTCTTCTCATGGTATCAGAGTGCCAATTTGCGTACTGAGCTCAAGAGGCAAGCAAAGGAAGCGTCGTATATGGGTAAGGATACCGCATTAATCTCTTTCCCTTTAATTTAGAAGCAACCCTCTGCAAATAGGTGCTAGTTAAGGATAACAGTATTAGGGCACAACATAAGGGGATGCTATCATATTGGGGAGTCATCTTTGATAAAGCAAAAGCATAGTGTATACCCCCTGTTTACAGTTCAAAGGGCCTTTCTATCATTATTTTGGTCATTCAAGGTCATTTTAGACCCCGTTTTGGCCTTATAAAGTTATCACACAGACACTATAGAAGTGTTGCTAGTGTGATAGTTTTTACCTGTGTAAGGTTATTGGATACTGCAGAATTGTTAACATAATGATCGTTTCTCGTTATGTAGTGGTTTTGTGCATGTTTTGTATAGATTATTATGCATAGTGGTTGATTTGAAGTGCCTATAGAGACTTTGGGATCTGTACATATATGATAGATGTATGTTAATGTGATTGGTTCACATAAAGTGGTTGCATAAATAGGTTTACACAGTAATGCTAGGAATTATGTATATATCTATCACACAGATTATTGGGAGATTACAAGATTGTTGTGAGTGTAAAAGTTTGTGGAAGTTACGTTTGGCCTACATAATACCATATTTGGTGTAGGTGGAAGTTACTATAGGTAGTAATAATGTGTGACAGTCTATCCCTATTAGGAGTATATTACAAGTGACAAGAAGGAGATTCAACTTCTAGAAGTAAATCCCACGTCACATCAGGTGCATCCCTTCAAGGCATGGCATGAGAGGGCTAGCAAGGTTATGTATTATCTTGCTATTAGTGTGTCCAATTCTATGATTGGTCGTATGTAGGATGCAATGACACCTAAAGATGCATGTGATACCTTAGTTAATTAAGTTGTATAGCACAAGTACCAAGACTAGGAAGATGTAGTTAAAGTAAGTGTTGCATAATGTGTAAAGGAATAGGTTATGTATTAATGATTATTCATTGAAGATTAAAGGGCTTGCAAATGCCCTCACCTCTATTTTGGAGCACCAATTGATGATGAATGACTTAGTGTTGGTCACTTCTTTGAATGGGCTTCGAAAAGACTATGGTGATTTTTGGACATCAATCCAATCTTGGGAAAAAATTCTAAACTTTCAGGACCTTATAGCCCTTTTGCTAAGTGAGGAGATAAATGTTGTGAATAAATCATTTTCTAGTAATATGCATCAATGGGCCTTCTACTTAAGACACATGTAGAGGTAGATCTTCATCTAGAGGCTGAGGAGTAGGCCAATATGGAAACTTGAACCATGGACAATAATAACAGGATTCCAACTCACAACAAACAGGTGGAAGATGCCACTCTAGAGGTAGGGGGAGCCAGAGAGGATGAGGTGGATGGCAAAGAAATCAAAGTGGAAATAGCATAGAGTGCTATTACTATGGAAAACCAAGGCATATAATAAAGGACTACTATGAAAAGAAGAATGACATAAAAAGTGAGAAGTTAGAGCAAGGGAACTATGCAAGTAAGCAAGTTGTGTGAAGATAGAAGTGAATAACTTATGATTGAGCAGGGTCAAGTGAGGTTTAACCCTTATGCTAGAGCCAAGTATCTTCACATGAGAGATGCAGTCCCCCCATGAGTTACTAGATGACTTATCACTATGGATTAATCTATGATCAATCTTAAGTGTAAGAGGCTTCATGATAATCTCTAAAAGTCTAGACACTACATCTCTTGATGAGCGTTTTTTGCAAGGTAATAGGCCTAGTAGATAACCTTAAAGATAAGAATGTAGAAGTCATCCACCTGAACTAAGGGATAAGGGCCATAGCATTGAAATCCTCCGCAATGACTAAAGGAGCTTAACCATAAGGACTAGCAAGAGTCTCCTAGTCAAGGACACGAGCATGGAGTAGTGGTAGGGCTAGCCCCAAGGGCAATCCCAAAAACTAGTTCCTCAAGGTGGACACCCAAACTTTTTTCCATAGAGACATGGTTTGGTGTTGTACAATTTGCCATCAAAACCATGCAAGTATAGAGTGTTTGTTGTTGCTAAGGCCTAGAAGCCAATAATATTTTTATGCTTCACCAATGCCATGAGAACCATGATACCACCCATTATTTGTACTAAGGAAACCCAATGCCAGTGCCATGAGAACCATGATACCACCCATTATTTGTACTAAGGAAACCCAATGCCAAAGTAACCATTAGACTACCAACCATTCCAAATACACCTCAATCGCTACATAACCTAGTGGCCTTTGAGAAAACCCCCTTACAAAGAGGTATGTATAGACTACACCAACAATATACCCACCCCAATCGATAGCTCTTGGAAATGCACGATTACAACAGTACCAAGAGTCTAGAATAGAAAAGCTACGAGTCATATGAGTAAATATGATTCATATGAATATTCAAAACAGCCCTAGCCATTGACTATGCCTCCTTGTTCAAAGTGATGGTGTAACAAAGTGCGAGACTTCAATAACATGTTACACATGCCCCACCTCTCTTCAATGTTTCCATTATTGCAAGGACCACACCATGTTGCTGAGTGTCCTCATAGAGTCATTGCACCATAATTGCCTCAAATCTATCCTCAAATATAGTGCCAAATCCCAATATTATTCCATATGGAGGCACATGTTACAAGTAAGGATTAGAACATCCTTTCAAGGATTGTCCCAAGAAAGTGACAATCACACTAATGACAAGAGCAACATCCACTTCGATGAGCCTTATCTTGTTAAGTGTATAAAAAGGATAACTCCAAACCAAGATGAGGGTAGTCGCTAAGGAAACATTCAAGTCTCAACTTCAAAGCCAATAGCCAAAGAGCCCAAGGAGGCACAAGCCCCAAAGGTTACAATAGCCTCTCAAATAGTTAAAACAAACCGAAACAAGAGGTCCAAAAGAAGAAAACACTAAACAACACACATGAAAACGTAACACATGGTCAATTTTCAAGGACAACGATGTTGTGACCATTGAAAGTGGTTTAAATGAGAGGTGTGAATCTACCTTCCTCATCAAGGTGGTAGAGACAACGAGTGATCTCTTGCTCAAACAAGAGAAGAAATCAATTAACTACGCAAAACCTACAAAAAAATCAAGGTGTACCCTAACCCAATGTTGGAGAAAGAGCAAGTGAACAAGAACAAGAGCTTACAAGGAAGGTGTACATTAAACTACAACCATTGAAACAAGCCCAAGAGTTTATGAGAAAGGTGTAGGTTAAACTATAAACATTCCTTAAGCAAGTGTTCAAGTGTAAACCACTGACTTCGCTTGAGCTATCCCTAAACCTCCCTAACCCTATTCCAGAACCAATCATAAAACCAACAAGAGAACCTTAGAGCTTGCCAAAGACCTTAATGAAACCTATGTCCATTCTTAAGAGGCCACAAAAAAAAGAGCTAGTTTCGAAGCCTTCACCTCTAAAACCAATTCACTCGGACCTCACACTGCTAGATGCAATAAAGGAAGACTTAATGGAAGGTGAAAGTTGGACTTCCATGGGTCATCATAGTCACCACAATATTTTCTTAGTGGGAGGTGAAAGTTGGCCTTCCATGGGTCATCATAGTCACCATAATATTTTCTTAGAGGTGATTGGTGAGACAAAATTCCCAACTCAAAATATTGATTCCTCTTCTATAAGAATACAACCATGTTTCTGCTCCCTATGATTCCTCATAATATATGGCTTTAATAATGTTTTTGGAATCCTTCTAGCCTTATAATAAGGAAATACATTTAAGTCAAGAATCAGTTAATTCTTTTTCTTGATAGGAAGTGTGCTTAGTAAGAAAAAAAACTTGCAATTCTAAGAACATATTGCTTGTAACACCAAGAAAATACATTAATAATACATCCCCAGATTAAAAAAACTATTCTTAAACTCCTTTAAATGCAAGAGCATTATTTACTCGTATGCTTTGATTTACCATAAATCCAAAGAGAGCAGTATATCTATCGAGAGTCACCATTCTCTATACCAAGTTTCTGTGAAATCAACAGCTTACAACTCCGTTCTGGTCTAGGTATAAAAACTGTAACACATATTGGAGGAGAAAGAGAGTTATAGGCTATGACAAGTATTAATATCTTCTCTTCTTTTCCTATGTTATAGGTGGAATGAGCATGGTTCCAAGCATGTTTGGGCCTCCGATGGTTCCTAGTGTTTTCGGGGCCCTCCCTGGTCGAAATCCATCACTACCGCCTCGTCTCCCTCAAGATCACTCACGAAGAGGGCAGCAGTCATGAGCGGAGCATTGGGTGCACACACTATAGCAGGCTTGCTATACCTCCCCCATGACACCGTAGCCGAAGCCACACATTGGCTATATAGTAGTAGGTGGAGCTTCATTCTCTTTCTTATTGCAACACTTTATTTACCTTTGTCAACAAATATAGCCGCAATTATGGTAATAACTTTACTCATATCCATGCATTGAATAGGTTTTGAAACCTTAAAGCAATCGGACTAAATACCTTGGCATAAAAAAAAGCCCAATAAGGACTAATTCACATGCGTACTCTAAAAGCCTAAAACTCCTTGCTCACATTAATCAAAATGGGTTTCATCAATTTTATTACCGAAATTTGGTTCCTTGCCATGGTGTGTATGCCTCAAATGATTATATTGCACATACTCATGCACATACACTGCGTCGGATAAAGTAAGACTTAGAAACATTTGGAGCAAGATGTTATGTGCAAAAGAGGATTTGAACTTAAGACAATCGGTCTCCAATGAAAATCTCTTGTAGTTTATTTGTCCGAGTTTACTTTGAAGATGGATGGTCAAGATTCGTGAGTTTACTTTGAAGATGGATGGTCAAGATTCGTGCGCGCAATCTTCATGAAGGGCACGGTGGCCATGGATAGGGTCTTGACCCTCTGGTGTATAGTGGCGCACTGGCGTGGTGTCTGAGGCCCACGTGTTCTGGTCTTCTGTACTATAGCTGAGTGGTCGTACTTTAACCTAATGGCATCTTAATTCTTTGTACCCAAAAAAGTAAAGGGCCTGAGTCCTGTCCGGGCACTGCTTTATTTATGTGAAAGTTGAAACGTATATATAGAAGCTAGTACGCAGCTCTCAGCAGCAGAGAAAAAGAAGAGGCAGAAACCAGAAACGAGTGGTCGAAATGGGAGAGACAGCACAGGCAGAAGCCACCATTGTGAAGCCCCGTAACGACATAAGGGAATATCGAAGGATCGTCCTCTCCAATGACCTCCAAGCTCTCCTCATCAGCGATCCCGACACGGACAAGGTACACACACACACACACACACACACACACACACACACGTACGTATGAGCGATGCCTACACGGACAAGGTACACACACACACACACACATCCCTTATCACCAATCCCGACACGACAAAGTACAAACACACCTCCTGACACGGAGAAGGCGCGCACACACACAATCTACCTTTCTCCTGCACCAGATAAGCGTGCCATCAATCATAGATTCTCCCTTTCGGTGTGTTTCTCCATGGCAGGCAGCGGCTTCCATGGACGTCTATGCAGGCTACTTCAGTGATCCGGATGGCTTGGAGGGTTTGGCTCATTTTCTAGGTTAGTCACCCTCTTGCAAACTGTATGCTCCGGATGGTTGCTTCTCTGCATTTTGTTTTGTTCTTAAATAAAATAAAATAATTCATTTATATTGAACATGCCAATGGGAAATTTTATGTGGTAACATCGCAAAGCCTGTAATTATTTTCACACAATAAAAAACGATTCTTTTTGTTGTGTATAGAATTCAACGGTGTTTTGATGACACATTTTACCGCTGGTATGGGGGCCTTTTATTTACGACTCGAAGAGTTGAACAAGCCACAGCCAGGGATTGAAGCCAAGCAGGCCGGGCCCTTATCATTGGGTTGTTCCATTACACATTTGTTGTCACATAAATAGAGATTGCAATGGAATCCCCTGGATGAAGGATTTGCTTCACTTGCAAACATCTTCCATATCAAAGTTTCTGAACCAATCATGCCTTGGAATCAAGAAACAAGCTCTCTGTCCGTTGTTGTACAGTTGGAAAGCTTGAGGGTAGCATTGCACATAAGTGTAAAAAAACTTATGTACCTTGAAATTCTTCTGCTATTGATGGCACCTCCGGTGACTGAGTTTTGACCTTTCGTGGAAGAAAAATTTTGGTGCTCCCTTCAATACCAGCAAGTTGCCTTGTTCACATCTTAACTGTTCTTTAAACAGTGCAAGTTGGTCAGCTCAAGCTTTCTTCTCTGCTACTGCTTGCTTTGCCCAGCGTTCTAAATCAGCGTAATGTTTATTTGTTTTCGTTGCACCATGCGTTTCATCATTTGCATCAGCATCAGGCATTCTGGAGACTTATCGGATCTGGAACTAGGGCTGTATTCATACGATAATAGAATTACTGATAACACGAACACTTAAAGATAGGGAAACATAAACACATTTGGAACTAGGGCTCTTGGGTGCTAGCACTGTGAATGGGGAGTATGTCGTCTATGCTATGCTTGATGGAGTTGATTATTTAAAACTTTGTAAGTAGACTCTCACAGAGTAACAACTACACTTATGTTAAGTTTGGGAAATAACCTGAATTTTCTGTAGGTTTATTAACATTTAACAAGAGGAGTTTCTGTGGCCGAAAATTGGATATCTACATCTGCTCTAGTAGCCTTGTGAGGTAATCGTTAGATTTGGTCCTCTTTTTCTAAGCTGGCTGCCCCAAAAGACTTCGATAGAATGTGAAGAGAGAGGCAGATCTCCAAAAAGTAGGCCAACTTGTGTTAAATTGCATTGGTTGCGTTATATTTTATTTTATTTCATTTGCAGTCACACTTGTGTTAGTTTGGGTAGGCAGCCTTGTTGCCTGTGCTGGGTGCGCTAGCTTACCTCTTTGCCCTTTATAGATTGGGGCTCACAACACCACCAGTAAACTATAACCCTAATTATCAGCTACAGATCCCTTTTTACTCTAAAGATAAAATTGCTATATTTTCCCACTTTAATTCTACTTTGCAATGAGTGTACACTGCAAAGGCCCTTAGAGGGGTAAGATTCCTTTCATATTTTGTTATCTTCATGCCTTGTTTTGTGATGTAATCATGTCATTAGGTTGCTACGGCCTTAGTGCCGAGAGTATTGGGAAACAGGTGATGTGTGTTCATAATCGCTTTCTATTGAGAGCAGTGCTACTCATGGTGATCTGGATTGTGCTCGGAGTGTTCTAGTATTAGTCATTATGGGAGGGCAGTGGAGGTATTGCGTAAATTGTAATCACTCTTATCATGCTATGAAATTGTCTCATTGGGTAGAGCTTGTCAAGAGCTTTGACTGACACCCAACATGTTATTAATTTATTGAGCATGCCATGTCAGCATCAATGTTAGTGTTGGAGGTATTAGTCAATGTGTCATCATGTAATGAAAGTAAGCATTTGATTAGTTAAAAGTTGGAGTGTCTTCAGTTCAGGGTAAAAGTTAAATGGCCCCTTTTACCAATCAAAATAGTATGCAAGAGACCTCCTCATAGCTTGCTGTATTTTAGCTGGTGTATTGGCAAGATAAGAGATTGGATATGGGCATATTGGATCAAATTTGGCAGCCCAAACGGTACTTGGATGTGCTTAGTGTAATGTTTCAGGAGGACCATGAGAGAACCTCTTGGCCTCTGTATGGGGAGATAGTGATTCTAATATGGCTTAAAAAAAAATTAAAATAAATCCATGTCCCAAATAAATGGGCAAGACAAAAGAGTCCCATAAGTCCAGATATCATAATCATGTCCCAAGTAAATGGGCGAGACAAAATAAGTCTCTTGCCAACAAGACATCGGTCCACATGACCCTTGGCATAGACATAAGTCTTGTGCCAACCAGGTGTCTTGTCCACCTTACCACTTGCAATCTGTGTTGGTACTTTCACCACACACCTTGGATAGGAGGTGGGCTCACGTAACAAGATAAAACAATCACTCGCAGGCATAGATAACCTGGTGTTCAAGAAGCATTCTTGCTGCACATAGTTTATAGGCATTTCGGCCACCAACTCACACTACCCTCTCAAGTGCCCATGTTCCCTTCCATCTGCTGTCTATTGTTCCACCTAGATATGGTAGAAACAATCTCCAAGAGAGCACGTAGGACAAGAGAACACTACACACGGTATGTTGTGCTCGACACTACCCTCTGAAGTGCCCATGTTCCCTTCCATTTGCTCTCTATTGTTCCACCCACATGGTAGAAACAATCTTCAAGAGAGCACGTAGGACAAGAGAACACTACACAGGGTATGTGAACCATGAGTTTCATAAGTCCAGTGCTGTAACACGCGGAAGCTCTGGGTAGTCTTCTTTCAGCCCTAAACACTCTTGGAAACCTTCTGATGCAAAAATGCACCATCTGATGCAAAAACGCAGGTAGAGAGAGAGTAGAGAGAGAGAGAGAGAGAGTAAGAAGTGCTGGAAATTCAGTATATACTATGGTACAAAAAGGTACATATCTTGCAGCCCTTGGCTGCCTTCTTGAAAAGGTGGTAAAACACCAAAACCTGTCCCCTATGGGACCTCTAGTGATCCCAACCCCTAGTGGGTTTGAATGCCTAACACAGAGAGCAAGTGTGCCTTTATATAGGCCTTGGGATCCATGGGAAACTGGCCGACTGCTGGTCGGCCAGCAGACTTGCCATAAACACCAAAAACGCATGTGGAACTGGCCGACTACTGGTCGGCCAGCAGCCTTATTGGTCAGCCGCCCCTGATGAAGCGCTTCAGTCCCTTCTGCTTGCGCCTGCTGCTGCCCCTTATCTGCTGGTTTAGCCGACCATGTTATGGGCAGCCGACACCCTCTTTCTTGCAGCCAGCCGACTCAACTTATCTGGATCATGTGCTTCAGCTGTCTGCTTCCTTCCATGATCCCACTTGTCCTGCTCCATGCTCACCTCAGATGCTACACCTGAAGCTCCTACATTCTGGTTCTACTGGTTCATAGTCTTTATCTGTTTGCCTCTTCTGGATCTAGCCCTGAGAATGTCCATGGCATCTGTGATGCACATGACATCCCCCTCTGCTAAACTTGATGACGGGAATCCAACCTGCTCTTGGATGACTGTCATCATCCCAATCCTGTCCCGAAGTCCCTCTGTCATCTTCCATCCCGGGCAAACCTTTTTCTCTAAAAATCCGGTCTGTTCTCCAAACCACTCTGTCTCTGATGAAGATCTATGCATTTGGTCTTCCTCTTGTCCACAATCCATTCCTGCCCTGACTCTGAACACCGTCTTGGTCTTCTTTCCTGGAACTGAGTCTGGCACTCTCACATCACCCTTGGAGGATCAACCTCCCTTGGGACCGTTACCTGAGAACCTATCTGGCTCACGGAACTGCCATCCCCATCTGGCACTGTGGAACACCACCAACAAACCTCCTGGGAGTTCTTCCCGCTTCTGTGCTCCTCGCCTTGGGCTTCGAATCCGTGTACTTTCCTGTACCTTGGACCTGTACACCATCATCTGGGACTGAATCAGTGTTTAGCTTTGCTGAGCCTGATGCTCTGATACCAATGTAACACGCGGAAGCTCTGGGTAGTCTTCTTTCAGCCCTAAACACTCTTGGAAACCTTCTGATGCAAAAACGCACCATCTGATGCAAAAACGCAGGTAGAGAGAGAGTAGAGAGAGAGAGTAAGAAGTGCTGGAAATTCAATATATACTATGGTACAAAAAGGTACATATCTTGCAGCCCTTGGCTGCCTTCTTGAAAAGGTGGTAAAACACCAAAACCTGTCCCCTATGGGACCTCTAGTGATCCCAACCCCTAGTGGGTTTGAATGCCTAACACAAAGAGCAAGTGTGCCTTTATATAGGCCTTGGGATCCATGGGAAACTGGCCGACTGCTGGTCGGCCAGCAGACTTGCCATAAACACCAAAAACGCATGTGGAACTGGCCGACTACTGGTCGGCCAGCAGCCTTATTGGTCAGCCGCCCTTGATGAAGCGCTTTAGTCCCTTCTGCTTGCGCCTGCTGGTGCCCCTTATCTGCTGGTTCAGCCGACCATGTTATGGGCAGCCGACACCCTCTTTCTTGCAGCCAGCCGACTCAACTTATCTGGATCATGTGCTTCAGCTGTCTGCTTCCTTCCATGATCCCACTTGTCCTGCTCCATGCTCACCTCAGATGCTACACCTGAAGCTCCTACATTCTGGTTCTACTGGTTCATAGTCTTTATCTGTTTGCCTCTTCTGGATCTAGCCCTGAGAATGTCCATGGCATCTGTGATGCACATGACAAGTGCATCCCAAATAAAGGGAACCAAAAATAATAATCCATAAACCTGAGGATAGATCCAAATCCCTAGAAAAGATGTCCAGGAATCCATAGACCTGTATACCATAATCGTTGTATACCATAACTCTTACGACATACTCCGTGCTAACCACACACCTTGGAGTAGAGGTGGACTTTATCCATAAAAGCATCATATCCATAAGATATCCAAAGATTTCTTCTCTATAAACTCGGACAGATTCGTCCATAGAAATTGCTTGTGAAGCCCAATATCTATATAAATCCCATCCAAGAAAAAAATCTCCATAGATATAATCCATCCCAATAAAGGGAGCCATAAACAATGTTTCCCTGAAACCATCTCAAGGCAAACAACACCACCTTTCTCCTTGCATGGCTATACAAGGATTAGTGAACATCAAAAACACTTTATAGTAAATAGCAAAAGCACCAACTTTGCAAACTCAAAGTATACTTAGCTTTTCTTTGCCACGTTGGTCGTGAAGCTAAAAGAAATATCTCCTCACCATATCGTTAAGATATCCCGAGATATATCTCCATATAGCTTGCTTGTAAGCTTGATAATATAATCCACAATATCCATATGGAAAGAGTGCTAAACGTGTGCACATAAAGCCAACTCCACACTTCCAAGATAAAATTTTGTGAATTCATAAGTCCTTAGATCAACAAGCTGTCTATTGCTCATGCTCTTGCTTCATAAGCTATAAAGCGGCTGGCCATGCTTAATAGCAATGATGGTAAGCGTGGTCCCCACTTGAGATCTTTTCTCTTCCTTATTGATAGAAGGAAGCCTCTGCTTCCAAGAAAACCTATCCTCTAATACCAATGTAACTTGCGGCGGGTGCCCGGGGGACTAGGGCCTTTGACACACTTGTTGAACCTTAACACATATCCATCATCACTTTGCATAAAAGCTAGACAAAACATCCACAAATGTTGAAAATGGAGCTTGCACACGTGACACCACATAGAGGCCGGAATGGGCCGACCCCCCCCCTCCCCCCGCTCCCCCCCTTGGAGTATTTTATTACCCAAGGAGAATAATATCATGTACAAGCTTTGAGGGCCTTACTCTCCCCACGGGAGATGCCGGATTATCCATATACAAATGCCATAACACAGCCCAACACGAGGCAACCAAGCCGGAACATAGGTTGTAGAAATGCCGAGCCAACAACATAATCCATATACCTCTGTGTGGGTACTGATTCTTCCCCAAAAACCACGGGTCTTCATGCAATAGAGCTGGTACAGCAAGTACAACTCTCCATTCAGCCGGTACAGTAGGTACAATGGTTGGTACAGTCGGTACAGTGGCTGGTACAGTAGGTATAGTGGTTGGTATAGCCGGTACAGCAAGTACAAATGCTAGTATAGCATGTACAGTGACTAGTACAACAGGTACAGTGGTTGGTACAGCAAGTACAGAAGTTGGTACAGTCGGTACAATGGGTGATACAAGTACAACAAGTACAAGGACTGGTACAGCCAGTATAATGGCTGGTACATCAGATACAAAGGTTGGTACAACAAGTACAATGGCTAGAAATCATAATAAATGATTAAATACCCTTGCCTTCAGTATTTCTTCGCGATGGAAGCCTCCAAAACAGTCCCCAACAGCCGGTATTCTTCATGGGCAGCCTTCAAGAGAGAGAAAGAGAGTAGGCATCATTAGGGCAGCTTGATCCACTTTCTAACAAGTGTCAGGCCACTTGTCTCACTTTGGTCCACTTTCTTGCCACATGTCCCAATCTAAGAGATGGGTCCTTCCATAAACTTTATCTCTAAAGATATCCCAAGTGGTAGACATTCTGTCATAGGTACTTTGCCAACTCTTGGTATCTGCTCAATTCTAGATGTAATGACGCGAACAGAATTTCCATCGGAGTCGGGCCAAAAATAGCAACTCTTCTAAATTTTAGGAGTGTGGTCCTTTGTATTCTAGGATAATCCCCCATTCCCAAAGCTTGTACTCTGCAAATATTTAGATATCCTGAGGTCCACCAGACTCCTTTCATACTGGAAAATGTTCAGGCTGGTGATAGTATCTCCTTGCGGAGACCTTCGATCCGTTTTTCATGTTGGTTCAGGACCTTGACCAACACCTTCTGCTGCTCGACCAATGCCTTCTTGGTGTTGTCCTCCAGAGTCTTGATGTATGCCTCTAGCTCTTGTAGGTTCATCTTGTCTATTTGATAACAGGAGGGGTGTGCAGCAAGGCACGTGGATAGCAGGGAGGGGTGGGTAGCAAGGGACGCATAGCGTGGACAGTAGGGAGGCCCAGGGGTCCGTAGCGCGAATAGCCACCTGTCATGTGCACAGTGCTACACGCACGCAAGACTAGTTTCGAGGCTTGGGGAAGCTTGGAGCTAGGCAGGCTGATTCACGAGCTGAGTTAGGGATAGACTAACGGGCGGGCACCCAAGTATGGACGGGCGGGCGCCCAAGTGTGGACGCCCGATGACCGGCCAAGAGCCTATAAAAGGGTGGCCAAGGTTAGTTATTGTGATATAGAGAGTCTCGCGAGTTTGTGAGAGCTCTATGGTCTTGGAGCCTGGATCTAGTGCAGACATGCACGTGCTTTACGCAGCCGAGGCCGGCAGCAATCTCGAGGCCCGCGAGGGTAGCTTCGTGGCGGTATGGGACGTCGCGAGGAGGAGATTGGTCGGTACGTCAGCCTAGTTAGCTCAGCTCGTGGCTCGGTGGGGACAGCCAAGACTGTGGGCTCGCCCACACAGCTGTCGTGGTTGGGAGGTGAGTCAGGCTTGCACCCCCTTGTTGTTTGTTTATTTGTTTGTTTGCAGGATTCGAGTCTCGTACCAAGAACGATCACGAGGAGATCCTTGGGGATTTGACAGTGGTATCAGAGCATGCCTCGTGAACGAGCAAGTCGGTAGGTAGAGAAGATGAGGTCGAAGAAAGGTATGTGTTAAAAAAGCTTGCTGTTTTTTCTGTGCGTACTGCTGTTTTCAAATTCAGTATGTGTTTTTCTTCATCAAAGAAACCCATGTTGATGGGAGGTGGTAGTCTAAGAAGGGTTGTTTGCTTGGCAAAGAAGAGGCATGATTCGTTTATGCAGTCGCATGAACGTAGAGAGAAAACAGAAACAAAAAAGCATATTCATTGCTTTTGGTTGAACGCGAACGGGAGAGAGAGAGAGAGACAGAGAGAGAGGAGGACACCGCGTGTTGTATGCGCAGGGTACTGCGGGGACATTCACGCTGGCTGGGACTTGTGCGCAGGAAGTCAGGCTCTGTACGCAGGCAGCTAGCCACGTAGGCAGGCGACTAGTTCTATTCAGCGCAGCGTAGGTGCAGGCAGGCATGCTTAGGTGCAGGCGGCCATGCTTGTGGGCAAGTGTGCAACATGGACAGGCAGGCTGGCGCAGGCAGCCACGGTCACTTGCGCGATGGCAGCGTCGGCAGGACATCAAGCGCCGACAGCAGTTGGCGACGGCAGCAGATGATGTTAGCAATGCAACAGCTGACGGCTAATCCAAGAGGGATGAGGGAAAAAAAACCAGGAAAGCACTCGTTTTTTTTAAGTTTATTTTTTTAAAAAAAGTTAAAAAATCCCTCCTCCAAGGTTTCAAGGTGTTTTATTTTTTTTAAAAGAAAATAGAATATATATATATATATATAAACACAAAAGCAAAAGCTAAAGATAGCTTTTGGGGATTTTTAGCTTTTGGGGAAACCTTTATAAACCCCTTAAGTTGGCTTCTTGCCAGACATCTCTCAAGTTTTCAAGCTCTCAAGCTCTCAAGTTCCCTTGCACTTTCATTGTGCAAAGATCGAATTTTCTCCCCTTGCCCTCTTCACGATGTCGACCCAAGAATCAGAGTTGGAGCCCCTTGTGGAACGCGAAGGCTTGTCGGCTACGCCGATGCCGATCTTTTTGACGATTATGTGTCAAAATCAGATTTCCAAGAGTTCAAAGTAGCTCTCGAAGCTTCTTCGTCGGAACGTCAGGCACAAATCGCAGCCCAAATGCAAGCTTTGCAAAACTCCATCGCTCTTTTGACCACTACCCTCTCTACTCTATCGGGTATGGATACCTTGGCTTTTGCTTTAGGCCCCAACATTACTCCGGAACCGTTCGGGGGCGAGCAAAAGCAGCGCACCAAGGAGATCGTGGACACATAGTTCACTTTCAGTTTCATCCATATGATGATGGAAAAAAGATCCAGTTAGCAGCAGGTTTCCTCTCCGGCAAAGCTTTGCTTTGGTGGAAGGAACTCAACCCTAAGCCAACGACTTGCGCACAATTCAAAGACGTCTTCAAGAAGGAATTCCTCACGAAAGAGGATGATTATGATGTTGTTGCCCGGTTTTTAGCTTTGACCATAACCGCGCAGCACCTCACTTATGAGGTCTACCTCCAGAAGTTTAGGGACTTGCAGATGAAAGCTACAAAGATGGATCCCACTACTCTTTTGGGGTTCTTCGTAGCTGGTTTACCAGACTCATATCGTTTATAGGTTAAAAATAACAAATGCAAAGCATTGGACGAGGCCATTCATTCAGCTCGTATCTATGATGATACAATGGTCTCTTCCAAGTCGAAACCTGTTACCGAGCAGGGGAACAAGCATAAAAGAAAGTTCTCCGCATCTATGGCTAATACGATAGAAGGAAAGTCTTCGGACCAACCTTCGAAGAATTCAAGTAGCTGCCTTTGACAGGTACGTCAATTACTGTACTTTCTCGCCCTAGTACTTGTTCTGATTATCTGTTCAATTCTAAAGTATTTGGCTTGCATGATCTTCTCCGAGTTTATGGAGAAGTGAATGGCCATAAGATTCACATTCTTTTAGACCCTGGTAGCTCACACAACTTTGTTAACTACAAACTTGTGCAGAAATTGAGTCTTGATACGACACCCAGCGATCATACCTATGAGGTACGCCTACTTGCGGGAAGGTAGGTATGGGATCGAAAGGTGGAGATGCTTCCAATCCAGATTCAGGACTACAAAGATATTCTGGAATGCTATGTTATGCACCTAGAAAATGTAGACTTGTTATTAGGGATTGAGTGGTTTAAGACTCTTCAAGTCCAGATAGATTGGTCTAGTCATATTTTTTCTTTTCAGCATAGGGACACCAAGTATAGTATTTTAGGTGATTGTATACATCCCTCTCAGGGACCTCTTGTAAATACAATTGATTTTGAAAATATAATGGATTTTTCTTTGTATACCGCTTTCCATTGTGTATTGATTCCACTTTCTTCCTTTCTCATCCCTTCCTTGGATGTAAATGAATTAAGTGTGTTTGAAAGCAAAGAATTACAGAAGATACTTGGTTCGTTTCAAGATGTATTTCCTAAGGAACTGCCATCGGGTTTACCACCTGAACGAGCAGTAGATCATCGTATTGACTTGATCCTTGGTGCTCATCCTGTCAATATTTCATCTTACAGGATGAGCCAAGCTAAGGAAGATGAGTTGGCTAAACAACTCGAAGATTATTTAAGGATGGGCCAGATCCGTCCAAGTAAATCACCTTGGGGTGCACCTGTGTTGCTTAGGAGAAAGAGGGACAACACCTGGAGAATGTGTATAGATTACAAGAGATTGAATAAGCTGACCATTAAGAATTGTTATCCTCTCTCTAGATAAGATGACCTGATTGACCGGTTACCAGGAGCGAAATATTTCATGAAGATCGATTTACGTACTGGCTATCACCAGATACGTATTCATGAAAGGCATGTCAAAAGAACCGCCTTTCGGACTAGGTATGGCCATTACGAGTTTCTTGTATTACCTTTTGGGTTAACCAATGCTCCAGCCACTTTCCAGTAGATGATGAACGATCTTTTTCGTGAACATTTGGGAAAATTTGTGGTGGTGTTCCTGGATGATATTTTGATATATAGTCGTACTCTTGAGGATCATGTCAGACACCTCACGATTGTCTTATCTATTTTAAGACAGAATCGACTATATGCTAAGTTAAGTAAATGTGAGTTCTTTATGACAGACATCATTTACTTGGGACACAAGATCACTCGAGATGGATTGAGCATTGACTATGACCGAGTTCAGAAGGTCCTGGACTGGCCTATACCGCGAACAGTGAAACAACTTCGTTCTTTTCTCGGTTTTGTTGTTTTTCTTTGGAAATCTGTGCGGGAGTACTCTCAGCTCACACTACCGATGACCGACTTATTGAAAGGTCGTGGACGTAAGTCAAATCAGCCTATCACTTGGAATAATGATTTGGATATGGCCTTCAGACTTTTGAAAGATAAAGTCAAGGAAGCACCTATCTTAGCATTACCTGATCCTAGTCGGCTTTATGTTCTTGAAACTGATGCCAGTGACTATGCTATCGGGGCTGCTCTATTTCAAGATGGTAGACCGGTTGCTTTTGAAAGAAAAAAGCTAGACGACACTCAATCTCGTTGGCCAACCCTTGAGAAGGAGCTTTATGCTATGATTCATGCTCTCAAGGTTTGGAGACAATATTTATATGGCTCCAAGTTTGTGGTATTGACTGATCATCAGTCAATCAAGTATGTGTGTGATGCGAATGATTTGAGAGGAAGGAAAGCTCGTTGGACGGAGTTAATGCAAGATTTTGATTTTGAGATCCGTTATCGGAAAGGGTCCATGAATAGTGTTGCAGATGCGCTTAGTCGAATTAGAGAGGTGAATTCTTTGTCGTTCACCGAGATTTCTATTGACTTATTTCAGTCATTGAGAGGGCTTTGCAGGACTGATAGTTATTTTGGTCCATTTTGGCAGAAGATCCAGGACGGGAGCTCATTGATTGACCAAGACACAATGACTGAGCAGTCTATCATTTAGGTTGCAGGAGGCCAGTGGATGATTCGGAATGGTTTACTATTCCGTAATGACAAAATTTGTGTACCACAGATCCAGGACATTAGGTCCAAGATTCTTAAGGAGTGTCACGACGCCCCTTCTGCTGGACACCCTGGGGTACATAGGACATTGTTAGTGAAACACACTTTTTATTGGCCAAAGATGAAAGGGTATGTAGAAGATTATGTTCTCAAGTGTCAAATTTGTCAGGCAAATAAAGCTGAACGCTTTAGACAGGCTGGGTTGTTGCATCCTTTGCAAATCCCAGGTAATAAATGGGAAAGTATTTCCATGGATTTTATTACCGGATTGCCAAGAACACATCAAGGCCACGATTCTATTTGGGTTGAGGTAGATCGCTTGACAAAAATGGCTAGATTTTTACCGACCCGGAAGACTATTACAGCTACGCAATTAGCACGGTAGTTTATCGAGCAAATGTTTAGACTGTACGGGCTACCGCAGGACATAGTCAGTGATAGGGACTCTAAGTTTACGAGTGATTTTTGAAAACTTGTTTTTGAGAAGTTGGAAACAACTTTGAATTTGAGTTCCTCAGATCATCCTCAATTTGATGGCCAGACTGAAAGAGTGAATCAGATTTTGGACGATATGTTTCGAGCATATGTATCCAAAAGACAGAGTTCATGGGAGGATTATCTTCCTATGTTAGAATTTGCATATAACAGTACTAAGCATACGAGTACAGGTTTTAGTCCTTTCATGCTTATGTATGGTTTTCAACCTAGATCACCTGTTGCAGTAGGATTCTCAGGACTTCAGCATGATGCAGCACGTAATTTTTTGCAAGATATGCAAGAAATGTTACAAGTTGCGAAGGAATCTATTAGAAGTGCTAAAGACCGAGACAGGTTTTATTCTAATAGACATCGTTCACCCAGAGATTCTCTGAAGGAACGATGGTGTATTTGCGAGTTCCGAAAGATTCCGAGACTTTACGGACAGGTCGATCTCCGAAATTATCTCCTAGATACTGTGAAACATTTCGTGTTACACGACGGATTGGTTCAGTTGCATATGAATTGGATTTGCCTTCTCATGTGAAAGTTCATCCTGTATTTCATGTCAGTAGACTTAAGGAAGTACTGGGTGGAACATATCAGTTAGTTACTCCTCAAGAAATTATAGATGTCGAAGACATGACATTTGTTCCGCACGAACCTGAAAAGATTCTTGGATTTCGTGAAAGAAAATTGCGTAATACACTTATCACGGAATACAAGATCAAGTGGAAGGATCGTGTTGAGGAGGACGCTACATGGGAGACATTGACTACTCTTCAGAGAGATTACCTTGGCTTTTTAGTGAGCTCAGGAGTGAGCTCAGGAGTGAGGGGAGTATGTCATGTGCACAGTGTGTATCTACTATGTGCTACACGCACGCAAGACTAGTTTCGAGGCTTGGGGAAGCTTGGAGCTAGGCAGGTTGATTAACGAGCTGAGTTAGGGATAGACTAACGGGCGGGCACCCAAGTATGGACGGGCGGGCGTCCAAGTGTGGACGCCTGATGACCGGCCAAGAGCCTATAAAAGGGTGGCCCAGGTTAGTTATTGTGATATAGAGAGTCTCGCGAGTTTGTAAGAGCTCTATGGTCTTGGATCCTGGATCTAGTGCAGACGTGCACCTGCTTTACGCAGCCGAGGTCGGCAGCAATCTCGAGGCCCGCGAGGGTAGCTTCGTGGCGGTATGGGACGTCGCTTTGAGGAGATTGGTCGGTACGTCAACCTAGTTAGCTCAGCTCGTGGCTCGGTGGGGACAGCCAAGACTGTGGGCTCGCCCACGGCTGTCATGGTTGGGAGGTGAGTCAGGCCTGCACCCCCTTGTTGTTTGTTTATTCGTTTGTTTGCAGGATTCGAGTTTCGTACCAAGAACGATCACGAGGAGATCCTTGGGGATACCACTAGTGTAGGCAGAGGGGTGACAGCACCGCGCAGCTTTGTGCACAGGTGAATAGCAGGGTAACACGGGCATAGCAAGGTGCATAAGAGAGAGAGAGTAGCAAGGTGCATAAGAAATGAAATGAAATGTTATATTAACGTCTTCAAAAGGCCATAATGACCTATGAGACCAAAAGTTACACGTGCATAAGAGAGAGAGAGAGAGAGAGAGAGAGAGAGAGAGAGAGAGAGAGAGAGAGAGAGAGGAAGGAAGAAGAAGAAGAAGAAGAAGAAGAAGAGAGAGAGAGAGAGTCTGAGAGAGTACAAACTCCATCTACGTCTGCAACCTCCCGCCAGGAACCGACGAGATCTTGCTGCCTGAGCACTTCGGCACCATCGGTGTTCTGAAGACCTTGCGTGCGTTTTGAAGTCTTTGCAGACTGCTGAATTAGGCTTTGCAGGTGCTGAACTAGGGTTTTCAGGTACTGAATTAGGGTTTGAGAGAACGGGTTTTCTTTGCTTTTGTACATGGATTTGGATGACCCGGCTGCTGCTGGTGGTGGCATGGCTGCCAATAGCCTTAACATGGATCTTATTGAGGAGATGATCGAGAAGGATGTGGGTTATGCTTCAGATGCCTCGGAGCAACAAAAACGTCAAAGGCTTGATGTTGATGCAAGCTACACTCCGGTGAATGTTGGAGAGAATGCAGAGGAAAGTTCTCATGTACCTTCTCTGGAGTTTGCACGTTTGCTGCAGATCACTTGTGAGCTTTTGCAAGAATATGTGAAGGCAAACAGCGTGCAAATGGCTGCAGTAGATAATGGTGGTGTGGCTGATGTATGCATGGAGACTCCTTTGTTGCTACAACAGCTAGTAGATTTTCATGATCGTGCTGCTATCTTCTTCTTTACTGGGCGGATTCCATTGTTGCCTCGTCTTAGAGCATGGTTGGGCCGCTTGGTGTCGCCTGAGGCACTTGAGGAGATTTATGATGGTCCGAGAGGCTTTTATGAAATACTTTTTCGCACTTCGGAAGCCCATACAGCAGTCTTGGAGCAGGTGCCACTCTTTTTGGATGGGCAGTTGGTTCATGTGGTTCCGTGGAAGCCTATGGCAGAGTACCAAGATATGTTGCGCCAGGCTTGCCCAGTTTGGGTTGAAGTGAAACAATTCCCACCAATGTTTTGGCGTGTTTTCCAGGTCTCATGCGAGGTATCGGTGATGTCTTGGTGGTGCCTCGAATGACATCTAGAAACCGAAATCGTCTATGTATGTTGTGGGATACTGGGAGACCTAGGCCGACACATTTGCGTGTCAATATGGCTGGGCTGCAACCTTTAATGTATGAATTGAGGTGGGATACATTTGCTGGCCACTGTTTCAAATGTGGTGAGATGGGCCACTTTGTCTCCAAATGTCCTTAGAAAGAACAAGTTATTGCTACCAAGGATATCGTTGATGGGCAGATGCCCGTGGAAGATGAGCATGACGCTCCTTTACATGATGCCTAGCACATGGATGTACATGTGGATGTTCAGAATGAGGTTGAGCAGCCATGGGTGGAAGTACGTGGTAAAAAGACACGATTTGTTGCCCCGCGGGGAAATTTCTCAGATGCTGTTTGGCGGGGGCCTTTGCGTACTCATCAGGGGCCCTTACATACATATGCTCGTTGCCCTTTGGGTTCAGGTGCCCAGCAAAACAGACCAGGATTGAGAGGTCGGGAGGCCAACTTTCTCAGGGTACAGGGGCTCTTGGGGTGGATAGAGTAGAACGCTATCCTATTAGAAGTCGCCTAACAAAAGAAGCACAACAACAATTGCCTCTTGTGTTTGGTTCGAAGGGTGAGGTCATCTCGCCATGGGATGGTCATTACCCTTTGGCACGTGCTCGGGAACTCCAAGGGCAGTCTGAGATCACAAATACCATGTCTAAAAATGCAATGCTTCAAAAGGTTCGTGATTTGGCAGATTGTCGTGGGCCTAGTACACGGCCTTGTTGATTCCTTTTCTGGGAAGGCTTATGAAAATTGTACAATGGAATGTAAAGGGTATTTCTTCGCGCCAAAAGCAGTTCAGGCTTTGGCTTACAACTTTTTGTCATGGTTGGGATGTTTTGTGTGTAGTCGAACATAAGCAGCATAAGTTGGCTAGCAAAGCCTATGTATATAAGGGGTTTCATGTTTTCTATAGCGGACATCCTGCTTCGCAGTCAGGTGTTATGTTTGCTGTTCGTTCGCAGTTTCAGCCTTCTCTTGTGATTCAAGATGTTCATGGAAGATTTCTAGTGATACAAATTGTTTGGGATGATACGCCTTTATGGTTGTTAGGGGTGTATGCTCCAAATAATGCTCGTGCACGCCGTTTGCTGTGGAATGACTTGTGTGCTCTTTCAATCTCTCATCCTGGCTTTGTGATGGGAGACTTTAATATGTGTGTCTCCAGGGAGCAAGCCACGTTGCCTCATTCTGTAATGGATGGCCCGGAGAGAATGGCGTGGGAAGCTTTTGCAGCAAGGTCGCTAAAACAAGACATGTGGTCTTGGTTGCATCCTGATGAAAGGGGTTACACTTATGCCTCACAACAGTTTCGGGGCACTTATGCTAGATTGGATAGGATGTATATTTTACATCAAGATCAGAGGTTCTTACTATGATGGTTGATCAGCAACAAGTTTTGTCGGATCATTGGCCACTTGTGTTTGAAATGGTCTATCATCTTGTGGATGCATATAAAGGCTTGTTGTTGGGACGCTTGCCTTTGCGCTTAAATCACACTTTTTTGGAGCATGAAGTTTTTGATGTTTATATGTGTTAGTTGATACGACATTTCTCCACGAGAGTGTCCATGGCTGATTATCATGCTTGGCCAGTGTTCCTTACCAATACTTGGAAATTAGCGCGGCATTATGGTCTTGCTAATGCCTCTATACAAAAACAGCATGTGGCTCTTCTTGAGTCGCTTTTAAAGGGCTTGCAGGTGTTCATGTTTACTGACTCTATGGATGCTGAAGTTGTGGATGCCATAGAATGGCTGAAAAAGGAGCTATCTAGGGTGCAGGAAGCACAATATGTTTGCTTTAAACTACTTGCACGTCTTGATGCTTGCGGGATGCTAACTGTCAATCTCATCGCTTCTATGATAAGTTGCATAAAAAACATATGCGTGAGAATATTGTTAGGCTGATGGATGCCCAAGGCAACATTGTTACTCAACGTTCTGAGGTTATTCAGCATTGCATCAGGTTTTATGAAGATTTGCTTGCCCCTCGAGAGGATGTCTCGCCGGCTGTCGTGGCTGCAAGGGAGTCATTGTTTGCTGAAGTACGATATCAAGTTGACCCTGATGTGGTGGTTCAGCTTGATGCTCCTGTTACTCAAGGGGAAGTGGAAGCTGTTCTCTCCAAACTTCCCATGGGAAAGAGCCCTGGTTGGGATGGTTTGACAAATGAGTTTTTCCGAAAATATGCTGATCAGCTTGGAGAGCCTTCGACGCTTATTTGTCAAAGGGTTTGGGATGAGGGATATATGCCTGCCGATTGGAAGTTGGGCATACTTCGTTTGTTGCCCAAAGTCCCTTCGTCTACTTCTTTGGCTCAATGGCGCCCGATCTCACTTATGGGTATTATGTATAAAATCTTTACAAAGATTTTTGCCAATCGCTTGCAGAAGGTGCTTCCTACTCTTATTCATCCATATCAATATGGATTTGTGCATGGCAGGAATATTTTGCATAATATTCTTAATGTTCAAATTGGAGTGGTTTATGCCAAGGCAAAGAAGCAAGAGATTGTGATGGTGGAGCTGGATCTTGAAAAAGCTTTTGATCATGTCAGCTGGTCTTTCCTTTCTCAGTTAATGACAGCCATGGGCTTTGGTCCCAAAATGGCTAATTTGGTGCATTTACTTGGCTCTGGCTCTATCACGCGGATTATGCTCAATGGAGGACTTTCGGATGGTATTTCTCTCATCCGTTCTCTCCGGCAGGGCTGTCCTCTTAGCCCTCTTTTCTTTGCCATTGCGACTCATCCTATGTTATCTCGCCTAGATGCTATGGCATCGCATGGTGAAGTGGTTGGTTTGCATCTCCCTCATGGCAAGCAATTGGTTACTCAAGCCCTTGCGGATGACACTTTTATGTTTCTCAGGGCCGAAAAAACCAATATAGATCGAGCAATGGAAGCTTGGAATAATTTTGCCTTGGCTTCTGGGCTGAAAATAAATTCAACAAAATCAGCCCTCATTGTATGCACGGAATTTGATCTTGAGGCATTAGGGTGGCAAGGCCGTGTGGTGCATACAGGAGACATTGTTCGTCATCTTGGGTATCCGGTGGGTGTGGATGTGGACCCCCAAGCGCTTCTTGCTTGGATTTCTGCTCGGATCTCAGATAAATTTGTGTATTGGAAAGCTCAAGGGTGGCCTATGCACGTGAGGGTTAAGGTAGCTCAGGTTATTATGCTTAGCATGATTTCCTATTTTTTGCCTTTGCTACCTTGGACGCACAAATCTCTTCTCCGTTTGGTTGCTCCCATTCGGTTTATGCTATGGAAGAGGCAAGGAAATATTATGGGTCAAACATGGATAGCTTGGAATCACATTACGACGCCCAAAAGAATGGGTGGGGTTGCTTTACTGGATGTCCGCTTGCATATGGTGGCGCGTAGGTGGGCGCTTTTTCAGGATATGTGTTTGCAGGAGCAACCTTGGGTATTCATGGCTCGTGACTTGATTGAGTTGGAGGGAGTGTCACATGGACGGACACGTGTGCAGGCTTCATGGTGGGACATTGTGAATGCGGCTCATCCTGTCCGTATTCGCTCATCTCACATTTTATCGCATATTCTCCTTTCTTGGCATGAAGTTCTACTATTGGCTCGGTGGGATCCTGGTCATGAAAGACTACTTTTGAACTCTTTGCAGTTTGAAACATTTGTGGAGTCGCGTGTCAGTGTTTGGCCAGACAGAGATGCTTCACGCATACAACTCAACCGCATGGTCAGGTTAGGCTTGGTTAGAATCCGAGATGCTGTGATACCTGGTCGTGACAGGCCATATTCGTTTCGTCGTATTCGGCAGTACTTTAGGGTTCCTCGGACATTTCAGCTACTATGGGTTGACATCATGCATGCAGTTGAGCCTTTTACTCCATTGCCTCGGCCATCTGCAGATCAGCCTTGGCTTGATTGGGCACTATGTAAATCTGGTGACTTGATATCACTTTCAGCTAACTAGGTCTATCATAAGCTCGTATCAGAGAAAGATTGGGTTTCAGCCAAGGCCAATAAGGTGTGGGGATTGCACAAGTCTAAATCATGGTGGTAGAAAACTCTTATGCGTGGTTGGCAGTCTAAACTCCCTTACCAAGGTAAGGTTTTCATTTGGAGGATATTGGTGGGAGGGTTACCTACACGGGATCAGCTCAGCCGCCGTAAAATTACATTGGCCTCTTGCTTCTTCTGCACGACATGCACTGAAACAGTTATGCATCTGTTTTTGAGTTGTCCAGTGGCCCGTCAGATTAGGTCTTTTGTCTCTCGCGTTTGGGAGGCAGTAGAGAGGTCTACTGTTTCGGCTCATTAGTGGATATTTGGGATTTGTGCTCAAGTCATTACTTCGGACAGTCACCTTGTGATATTCCATTTCCTTAGATGGACAGGACTTTGGTATATTTGGACTACACGGAATGGGTTCATCTTTGATTCCTTGTCTGGAATACATGGGCACATTCTACGTATCCGCGGTTTGCTGCTTTGGCAGTTTTCTTCTCTTCTCTCAGCTCAGCTACTGGATGCAGATGTTATTTCGTTATGGTCTACGGCGGCTCGGCTGGCTCATCTTTGATGCTTTTATTTGGGATGCTTATTTGGCTAGGAGGCTTTCTTATTAGTGTACAAGTTTGCATGGTCATGATCCTTTAGAGGATCTTTTGTGGGGGTTTTTTTGGGGCCATAGGTTCTGTGTGAGCCATGTGGCTGATGTACATTTTACATATAATATAAAACACCATTTCACGAAAAGAGAGAGAGAGAGAGAGAGAGAGAGAGAGAGAGAGAGAGTTGCATGACTAATATGAGATTAGATTAATGTCGTAACCTTTACCAAACACGCCTTTTTGTAGGCTTTGGAGAAACTTTGGTAAGAACTTGGCTTGTTCCAGATGTAGGCTCAGTGGCTCAACACTAGCATGTCTCGGAAGCTTAACATGCATGGCTCAAAGGTTCATGTAGCTTGTTCCCATTAGAGACTCAGATACCAAGGTTACACTTGAAATTAGTGGTCCATGTCGTCCTACATTGGTTTCAATCATAATATCCCCCCCTTTCTTTAAACGGTGGGTAAACTAGAGTTAAGGAGCATTACAAACATTAAAGAGAAAAACACACACAAGAATTATTTTTCAGATTTTGGGGGACATCTCGGGCTGAGAACCCTTGATGCACACACAAAAAAATTAAACACATAAAATTTTGAGGTAGATCCCCCGGTGATGCCGCCCTTTTGGGGCGACGCTTCCATGGCTCCAAGACTTGGGTCTCGTGTAAGGATAGCAAAGTCGATTGTGAATTGATGAATCCTAAAAAATTGGTCATTATAATGAAATGCATATGTACTAGGATCCATATGACATGCTCTATGTGAACACCCCTTAAGAAGTTTATTTTACACACAAGAAGGGTTCAATCTAGGGTTTTTTCCACAAACTTCTTGAGCCAAGAAATATGAAAAGTTGGATGAATTCTACCCCAAGAAGGCGGTAATTCCAACTTATAACTGAGAGATGAGTTCTTCTTAATAATACGAAAGGGTCCATAATATCTTGGGCGAAGCTTTGGAAAGACTGATTTCACTGTCTTGTATCGATGAGGGGCAATATATAATAATACCAAGTCTCCTTCTTGAAATTCAGTGTGACGACGATTCTTATTAGCTGTGCGCTGATATTGCTCTTGTACGCTGACCATCTTATCCTTAATTTGTAACAGAATATCTTGCATCTCTTGAATGAGTTGGTCTGCTAAAGCCACTTTATGTTGAAGAACAAAGTTGGCAGGAATAAGAGGAGTATGGCCATAAGCTATTTGAAAAGGTGTCATTTCAATAGCTGAATGATAAGAATTATTATAAGCAAATTCCACCAAAGGTAAATATTCTTCCCATGAAGCTAATCGAGACTGAACATAATGATGCAGCATTTCTTCCATAATTTGATTAACTCGTTCCGTTTGTCCATCTGTCTCTGGATGATAAGCAGAGCTAAAGAGTAAATTTGTACCAAGAGACTTGAATATTGAAGTCCAAAAATGTCCTGTAAATTTTAGATCTCAATGAGAAACTATAGATTTTGGCAACCCATGAAGTTTGAAGGTATATTGTATGAACAATATTGCAATATCCGAAGCCTGGGCTGCTTTCTTGCATGGAATGAAACGTGCCATCTTAGAAAATCTGTCAACCACCACAAGAATCTGTGTATTGTCTTTGCGTGCCGATGTTCAGAAATATATTCCTGTCGATCTTGCCGATGCCATACGTTACGCCGAGCGCGTTGCAGACATTAATTCTCGAAATTCGGCCTCTTCCGATCAAGCTAATAATGCCTTTCAAAAAGCCAATGGGTCTCGTATAAACCGAGATAGTCAAAGAGAATCTTCTGGCACTTCTATCTCCCGGCCTAATCCCCAATGGAATAATTCTCAACACCCTCGCCAATCAGAAGGATCGTCCTCTTTTCAGTCTCGACGTCCCCAATCCTTCTAACTACGCAATTCGGATCGTGGACGTGACCAATCTCGCAATCCTCATCCTTCCACTGTCCCTTCTGGACGGGATCAACAAAAGATAGGATTGTGCACAATTTGCAATGGACCTCATCGTTGGTTTGAGTGCCCCAAAAGACTAACCCATCGACAGAATTCTAATGCTGAACCCTCCACTTCCGAGGAGAAACCCCCAGTTGCTGACAAAGGAAAACGTGCGGTTAATCACCATGCTATTGCACATGCTTCGGTGATCACCGCTACTATCACAGCACAATCTGCCTCTTCACCATTACCGCAACGGTCTACTAAGGTTTTGGTTCTTCAGGGTTCTATTTCTAATCACCCTATTCATGTGCTCATCGACAATGGGTGTTCTCATAACTTTGTGGGAACCACCTTGACCCAGAGATTGAAGATTTGGACTTCTCAAAGTGCTGTTATTTATGAAGTAGAGCTTGCCAATGGTTCCACATCCTTGTGTAACACCGTTGCCAAAAACCTCTCCTTTCGAATTCAACACTATCGTGACAAATTGGATTTCCAAGTCATGTCTTTGGCACATTATGATATGATTCTTGGTCAAGAATGGTTGTATCAATATGATCCCCTAAAACGTTTCACTATCAAAACGAAACAATGCTGAAACGATTTATTTTGAAACAAAATGTTTCAACACCAGGTAGGTGGACAATGAAACGTTGGACCGAAACGATCATATACATAAAATGTGAAGCTATTGGCCAACAGTTATAAGATTATAATAGCATATTTATCATCAGTAAACAAATAAGACATACAAAAGAGAAGAGAAACAAACAAATAGAATGAAAGAAGGAAAGAGAATGATTTATAAAAGCTAAAAAGCACACAAAATCACAACCTTTTTTCCCACATGAAACGATATGGTTTCAATGTGCACATGAAACGTTTCAGTTTCAAAGCCACCGAAACGAGTTTCATGGTGACCATGTTCCGGAACCATTCCATACAATTTGCTCAAAATGATACGCTTAGGGTACTCGCAGGCATCAGAGACCAACCCTCTACACCAACCCTTTCAGCTCTTCAAGCAAAGCGGTGGGTCCGCAAGAGTGGTTGTTCCTCAGCACTTTTAATGGTCTATTTAGCCAAAGATCCTCCCGAGGACATAGATACGAAGATGATGTACCTCAAGCAACCTTTCTTTGCTCCATACTTGGATCTTTTTCCTCAAGAACTTCCTGCAGTCGACCATGCTATTGATCTCCTTCCTGACAGTGCTCCACCTACTCGTGCTCCATATCGAGTTTCTTTTACGGAATCTCAAGAGATACAATGTCAACTTATTGAACTTTTGGAAAAAGGACATATTCGACCAAGCAAAAACCCTTTTGGAGCTCCAGTACTTTTGGTGAAAAAGAAGGATAAGTCTATGCGCCTTTGCATCGACTATCATTCTTTGAAATACATCTTCACGCAGCCAATTATAAGCATATCGGGTCGAATTCTTAGCCAATTTTCATATGACAATTGAGTATGTTTCTGGTCTTACCAATGTGGTTGCGGATGCTCTCAGTCTTATGCTGCCAGCTTCAGTCTTGGCTATTTCTACACTTGAAATGGATATACCTCAAAGTTTCAAGGATCGTGATTTTGGAAATGCATTTCGAATTCTCAATTCTCGGAATGCAACTCCTTTCGAATTGAAGATTTATGGAGCATATACATTAGTGGATGGTTTACTATATTATTAGGACCGTATTTGTGTACCTCATGATACTCATGTTTGAAGAGTCTTGGTGAAAGAACATCACGAGGTCACTTGTGCTGCACACCCAGGCATCAACAAGACGTATCGTCCTTTGACGACTACATACTATTGGCCTCAAATGAAGCAAGAGTCGCAGCATGTCTTTCGTGCCAACATATGAAAGCTAGCAGACAAGTTTCAGCTGGTCTTTTTCAACCACTTCTAGTTCCCAATGAACGCTGGAAAAGTATTAGTCTGGATTTTATCACTTCATTGCCACGTTCTTCTAATGTGGGGTTAAGACCTTCAACGAAAGCATGGAGTTCGTCTGCTGGGGACAAGGAGTCAATCTCCAGTATGAAGTTGGTGAACTGGGAGATACAAGAGGCCAAGGAACCATTTTGGTCCAAATGGCGTAAGCGAGTACGAGATTGGAAATCCGCATTGGTAGGTATGAACTGCTTACGGAGGACCCGCTTGAATTTTTTCCACATTGTAACTGATTTTTTGGCGTGCTGTCGTCGTTGCCACCACAATAAAGCATTGTCTTTGAGGAGGGATACCGCAAAAATCATCTTTTTGGAATCAGAAAGGGTCATGGTTTCAAAGTATAACTGCAGTTTGTAGAGCCATTGGTCTAAGATGCGCTTATTGCGTTGACCACCATAAGATTCAGGGGGTTTAATTTCCAATTTCTTTGATTTACTGGCTTGTAAAAGATGATACAGAGTTTTAAGGTCGTCGCCTTCTACCTCGGAAAGAATGACGTCTTCGTCTGTTGGTACTGTTGCGGAAGCTTCTCCTGTTGGTACTGAACTCGTGTGGGAGTGGCGGTTCGTGTGGAGTTGTTGGATCTGTGAAGCCAAGGATGCCATGGACTCCTGGAGTTGTTGGAGCTGCTGCTAAAGGTGCTGCAAAGCTTGCTGCCATTCTGGAGGAGCTGGTATGTCAACAGGTTCAGCCATGAGAGAAGATGCTGATGTAGAGGCTGCAGGGTGACGGGCTCTGGGGTTTTTGGCTGTTGATGACGCCACTGGACTCTAGTAAGAACCATCAGTTGGAGGGTGCGGCATCTGTAAATCCATGAGGAGAGGCTACGTGCTAGTGAAGCGGCTATGGACCATCCAGTATAATGAGGGCGATCCTCTGGGACTAGGCTCGCACGAGACTCGAGAGTCTGCTACTAGAGAAGAAGGTACAGGGGTAGGGACAGCTGTTGGTGTAAGGTGTATAATCTGGTGTAGAAGGGCGCACCGTGAACGAAGATGGATAAAAGTTCTCAGAATAGGTGCAATATTCATGAAAGATGATGCTGCACTCGGGAAGGATAGCAGCGCCCAGATAAGGATGATGCTTGAGTATAAAACAGTAATGATCTAGATCTTGTGTAGAAGTACAAACACGGATCACCCACACATCGAACTCTCGGAGGTGAGAAGTCAGTGTGGCTATCTGAACACGGTAATGAGCGGGCTGTAAAGAGGGGGGCACACTCATTGGAACAGGGACAGAGACCGGTGGAGCAACACGGGTTGGATTGTGAGAGTGTATCGTGTAAAATAACTGAATTCATAGGTTTCTTTTGCCATAAGCCGTCAGAGAAGAGGATAATGTGAGTCCACGTGATCTGGGAGGTGCTCTTAAACCCGTAAAAAGTGACATTGGCCCCTGATGAGTGGAGAGCATGCAAAAGAATGAAGTGATGGGTTTCCGATATTCTAATGCGCCACATTATGTGAGATTTTAATGCCCAAGAAAATGGAAAAATCACACCTGAAAAAGATTGCCATAAATAATGTTGTTGTAGGAGAATCACCAAGGAGATGGTGGCTGGCAATCATACGAAAGTCTTCAATGGGAAGCGGTTGGTCCAAGCGAAGGGAGTGGACAGTAGGGGCTGAGGCGGGCTGAAGCCGTCAAGAAAGGAGGCGGCTGCAGGCTGGCGCACGCTGAAAATCGGGTGCAAGGTGGCGCACGTTGAAAACTGCACGAACAGTTGGCGTCGGTTCGTGAGGGATCCCGTATAGTTGTTTTTTTTGCTTTTTTTCTTTTCTTTTTTATTCGCTTGTATGCATGGCAACTTAAAACCTTAGACCCATAACCTTTGGGTTTGGTTATGTTATGTTATGTTTGTTTTTTAAAAAAATAAAAAAAACAGCAAGTCGTCGTTTGTTTCTCAATAGGCAGCCGGTTGGGGAAAATCCACAAAGGGATGTGGCTATTCGATGGAGGAGTGCCTGTCCACGAAAGGGTGCTGGTTGAAGAGGTATGCTTCCGTATTGAGGGGTTGCATGTTGTCTTGCCTCTGTTCAAGAGTTTTCTGCACATGGTTAGCCTGACATTAATCAGCAAAAATTGGGAGTTTGGGGTTGAATTTGATGGGGCATTCTCCTGCGCTTCCATTCAATACTTGCTACACCCAATTTTAGGGTTTGGGCTGATTGATTTTAGGGTTAGGGTTAGGACTGATTTTAGGATTGGGGTTAGGGTTTGGGCATGTCACATGGCGGAAAAAGTTTGCTCTAATACCATTGTAAAGCTTTTATAGCTTAATTAACATGATTAATGAACATAAGACAAATGTTGCAGTAGGAAAAGACTGAGTGATTGCATTGAGACTGAGGCCTTTCTTAAATAGAGGCTGAAATGGTACAATTGAAGAGGCACATCCGTGTGAAGGGGTGTGGCTCTTGAATCAATAGTTATGTCCTTAGGACTTAGGGGTGTGTCTTTAATGAATAGGTATGTCCTTTGATAGTGACCCATGTGCAAGGGTGTGACCCTTCACATGTGTCTTTACAGTTAATGAGGGATTAAGGAGTAATTAGGGAGAGATTAAGAGAGTTAGTCACAATTGTGACATTACCGCCACCAGGACGTTGGATAGCCTTTCTATGTTGCTACTCCATTGTTGCAACTTGCGCCTAGGACTAGGTGTGTGAACCAAGAAGGTTGCACTACTGAAACACGGTCTTTTACCGCTTACTTCGACTTTTGTGGAAGGCTTGTTGTTGGCCTAAGAGAGCTGTCTTAGATCTCAACCAGCTGCTGCAGGAATAGCTTCTCTTCTGGCTTCTCCTCCGCGTGGTGCTTCAGTGTGGCAGTTTTGTTTCTTGCGCACTTATTGGTCCTCACCGCTTTGCTACTTCGTTGAGTTATTTTTCTCCTTCTTCTCAACGGTGCTTCTTGGTTGTGTTTTTGGCCCTCATTTGCTTCGATTGCCTTAGTGTGTTGACTCTTGAGGTTTGGTCACTGTTGTGATGATTTGCGCAGCTACTTAAAGTTACTGAAAGTCAGCTCCATGCAGGGCTGAATGGGATCTACACATAGTTGCTAGTTCTACACTAGAGTAGACAAAGATGATGTTGATGTTGGAGGTGCTTCATCGCAGTTAAAACATCCTCTGCATCAACCATAATAGCTCGTAGCAAGTATCCAAGTAAGCACGGTACGTAGCCTCAGTGGAAGAAAGAGAAACTGTAGTTTGATTCTTGGATCTCAAAGAAATGAGGCTAGAACCTAAAGTAAAGCAGTAATCAGAAGTGGACCACTTGGTATCTTGATCATCTGCCCAATCAGCGTCTAGAGTATCCAACAAGCTCAGTGCTTGAAAGAGAGACCATAGTCCAAGGTACCATATAAGCATAGTGACATGGGACGGGGGGAACGGACCCTAGGGACGGGGAACGCCTGGGACGGGGGCGGGACGTCCGCGGGACGGAGGGACGGGGACGGCAGCGAGACTGCGAAACGGGAACGTTCCGGGAACGGCGTTCCCTGTCCGTACGGGGACGGTCAAACTGACCGTTGGCGGCAGTTTTTGACCGTTGGTGGGGCTTCAACGGCTGTCTCTCCTAGCCGTTTGGTGATGCGCAACTCCTCCAAGGCTTCTTCCTTGAGTCTCTCTCTCCCACATGGCTCCCCATCTTCTATATAAGAGACCTCCATGCTCTCCTCAAGCCATCTCCTCTCCAAGCTCTCCCTCTCCAAGACCCAAGGCTCAAGCTCTCCCTCTCCAAGCTCTCCCTCTCCAAGCTCTCCTTCTCCAACATCCAAGCTCTCCCTCTCCAAGCTCACCCTCTCCATTGTCCAAGCTCTCCTTCTCCAACATCTCCATCCCAATTCTCCATCTTGACTCTTTCTCAAGCTCTACCATCCATCTCAAGCTCTACTCTAGTCTCTATCACTATGGCATCCTCTTCTCAAACCCCTTCCTCTCCTCAACCCGGGTCCGCCGCCGCCTCCACCACTTCAACACCCGCTCCATCACGAAGGAGGAGGCCCGCCGTACATCGATGGAGTTGGTGGGATGAGGTAGAGTGCTCGCAATACGGTCAAGGGGGTGGTTCAAGACCATGGGTATGTAAGCTTTGCGGCTACAAGCGAACCGGCGGTGCCCACAAAGTGCGTGCTCACTTCTTGCATGAGCCCGGCAACGAAGTGCAATTTTGCAAGGAGGTTTCGGCCGAGAAGAAGAAGGAGCTTCTTGAAAAGCTTGTGGTTTATGAGGCGGCCGAGTTGGCAAAACGCAATCCTCAAGTGGCCGTCGACCCCACATCCTTTGTGAGGACATCAACGCCGCATGTACCTCGTTCATCAAGAGAGGCATCCGCTTCCCGGGGACGCCAAAGTACTCTTGATGAGAATTGGAACCCTCAATTGAAAGAGGAGGTGGACATGGCGGTGGCACGATTCTTCTTTCATGACCACATAGCATTTCGGGCGGCACGGTAAGTCCTTGGCACTATGCTCATGTACTATTCAAAATTCAAATATCATGCTCTAAACTTTAAAGACTAAAACTTAAAAGACTAAATGATGGTAAAAATATGAATTTTGTTTGTGTTTTGCATATGGTGTTTTGGATAGATCTCCATACTTTCGGGCCATGTGCAAATTGATAGCGGAGTATGGACCCTCTTATGTTCCCCCCTCTTCGGAGACCATCCGCACCTCTCTCCTTGACAAGGAGAAGGCAAGCGTGGAGGTGGCGGCCAACCACATGAAAGAGCAATGGGCTGAAAATGGTGTTACCCTCGTCGTTGATGAGTGGAGTGACACTAGAAAGCGCTCCATCCATGGAGTTGTTGCCTACTCACGAGGGGAGACATACTTTGTCGACTCCCATGATGCTTCCGGGACGGGGAAGAGTGCCGAGATACTTGCTGCGGAGTGGGCAACAACACTAGAGACGGTGGGGGCGGAGAATGTCATTGCCATATGTGCGGATGGAGAACCGGCAAATAGGGCGGCGGGGACAATTCTCCAAGCAACTTATCCTCGCATCACCGTATGCTTTTGCATGGCCCATTGCCTCAACAACCTTATCAAAGACATAGGGGCCTTGGATTGGGTTGCACCTGTCATTGAGGGTGCCAACAAAATAGTGACCTTTGTCCTCAACCATCACAGGGTGCAGCACGAGTTTTCCAAGAAGTCAAGCCTCTCTCTTCTTAAGTATTCCGAGACGAGGTTTGCATTCAACTTTCTCATGCTAGGCCGCTTGTGTACATGTAGCGGGGCATTGAGGGGACTCTTCCTCAGTGATGAGTTTGCACGCACTTCAGAGGCTTCCACGACGGTCGGCAAATTTTGCAGGGAAAGGGCGGATGATGCGGCATGGTGGGAGGAGGCCAAGGCGCTTGTGGAGATGGTGCAACCGATTATTGATCTCCTTAGGGTGGTGGATTCCACTCAACCATGCATTGGCAAAGTGTACGAGGCAATGGATCGCATGACAGAGAAGCTAAAAGCAATGTTCAAAGTCAAGCCTCACTATAAACAGGTCAAATCCCTATGTTTGAAAAGGTGGCAAGCCTACCACTCTCCCCTCCATGCTGCTGCCTACATTGTTGATCCTGAGTTTCAAGGCAAAGGGCAACACAAGGACAAAGAGGTGAGCAAAGGCCTTCGACAAACCTTGGATCGCCTTTACACTAGTGAGGAGGATCGCCGCACAATCAAGGACCAATTGCAGATTTATAGAGAGAAGCGGGGGGCTTTTGGTTTGGCAGATGCACAGGCGGACCGCTTCAAGGTAGGGTCTGCACTTTGGTGGGAGGATTATGGTGCGGAAACTCCAAAGTTGCAGGAATTTGCTGTGCGCGTACTCTCACAGGCTTGCAGTAGCAGTTGCCTAGAGCAACTCTGGTCAGTTTATAGCCACATTGCCTCTAAGAAGAGGAACCGCCTTGGTGTACAGCGTGCAAATGATTTGGTGTTTGTCAGTGCCAACTTGCGAATGCTTTGCAAGGGCTTGACAAAGAAGGCAGATCCTTTCACCGAATGGGAGCAGGCACAGCAGGACCCACATCTCTCTGATCAGCAGAGGGCCGAGATTTTAGAGGAGCTTGAGGTTGTGCCCGAGGCATTGTCCCCCCCACCTCCCCCTCCCCTCCCACTTGAGGACCAGCCTATGGAGGACTTCACCGAGGAGGTCACGATTGATCTTCACCCTTTTCAGCCTCTTGCCTAGTCTCTTGAGTCTTGTATCTTGGCACTTAGTCATTTTGCCTTGAGTGTACACCCTCCTTGGGCCTTTCATTATGCCATTTGGCATTTTTGTTTAGATTGATCATTGTACACTTACTTTTGTTTATCACGCCATCGGCGCCCCATTATAGTTTTTTGCTAATACGACTATGCATTTCTCCTCTTTTTGGTGCAATTTTGTGCTTAATGTCTTGGTTTCTAAGTGTAAATCAAGTGTGTTAAAAAAAATTGCAAAAAAACAATCGTTTTCAGATTGCCGTTTTTTCCACCGTCCCCGGGACGGCCTTTTGTCCCGTTCCCGTCCCGTGCCCCGTCCCCGTCCCCGTTCCCGTTCCCCGTCCCATGTTTCTATGCATATAAGTATCAAAGAACCCTTAGAGTGGCTAGCCAATGAGAATGTCGAGGAGTGGAAGAGAACTGATTGAGAACACTGACATTGTAAGAAATGTCAGGCTTGGTGTAAGTCAAGTGAATAGGAGAATCCACAAGCCTCTGTTACTGTGTACTATCCTCAAAGATGGGAGTAGAATCCTTTCGGGAAAGCTTGGAGTTACGATCCATCGGACAGGAAGGAGGACAGCACTCTGCAAAAGTTTCCTCATAGTCCATACCCTCAACCTGAGAATACCCGTTTGCAACCGATCTAGCTTTGTGTTTGTGTAGAGATTCTTAAACTACTTCTGTACATGATTCTTGCACTGTTGATGAGCCAATTTGTCACCGTGTACCACAGTGCATGGGTGCACGTGACACTTCCTTTCTGAAACACAATAAAACCATCCACTATGCGTGTGGGGAGAGTTTTGGGAGTCTAAAAAACAACGGTCCTTCTAGGAATAGGAGTCACACCGAAAGAGGTGGTCCTCTGGTCTAGAAACCAACCACACAAGCGATTTTTTTTTTTGGGGGTTTTTCTAGTTGAATCTTCACACTTGAAGAAGGCTCTGATACCAATGTAACATGTGGAAGCTTGGTGTATAGAATTGGTAACTTCAATGTTCAGAATTCAGCAATCTTTCACGACAAAGATAATGCACGAGAGAGAGAGAGAGAGAGAGAGAGAGAGAGAGAGAGAGAGAGAGAGAGAGAGTTGTATTAACGTCTTCACAAGGCCAAAATGACCTATGAGACCAAAAGGTTACATCATATCGTGGATACAAAATAGTAATAAAGAAAGATAACAAAAATCGAGAACTTTAAAATGTGATCTAGGTACATAAGCAGAGAGCTCTCATATCACCCTAATACATCCCTCATGGGCCGCTGTGACATGGTGCTCAAGGTGGTAAAATTGAGCTGGCGCGAGAAGGTCCTGCGATGATGGGAGATGATGGCCTGGATCTTCCTGTGGTGGAGTGGCCGTGGGCGAGGGCCATGGGGTCTAGGGCGTCGAGCTTTGCATAACTCAGTGGCTCTGTCGAGTGTCACACCTCTCGGCCAAGCTCCTACACTAGCCTGTGGTTTGGGTATGATGGGTGGATCGGCCCTCGGAGTGCTGGTATGGAAGAAGTCGGTGAGAGCTCTCTGTGCTAGTCCTCCAGCAAGTACAGCTAATCTGGATCTCACTAAGGACTTCCTGTGTCTACGGAGCTCTAGAAGAAAAAGTCCCAACCATCTCTGATCTGGAAAGTCCATGATCTTGGAAAGTGGTCCGAACCCAGCTCGGAAGAGGCACTGGAACCTCCTTCGAATCGCATAGTATATAGGGCATCGACATATGTAATGGTCCTCTGTCTCGGGCCCTGTGTGACAGAGCTGGCATATCCTGTCCTCTAGTGCGGCCACCCTAGGCCCATAGCTAGCAGTCTCCACTCTCAGCTGGGATGAGGTGCGGATCTGGCCGATCGTACATCTCACCCCAAAGGATAGGTGTATGTCCATGTAGCGTGGATGGATGATGAACCTATCCTCTGTCAGGCATAGGAGGTGATCTCTATAGAAGGCCATCTTCGTCCCCAGTGGACGAATAGGTGAACTCCATGTCCTTTGAGTATCTAGTCTGACAATGTCCTTTCTGATAACCCTGTTCCGCTCTGTGCGGCTGAGAGCAAATGACGGGGCCTCTATGCTGTACTGGAACGGGGGGAGTGCCTTCATCTGCATACCGTGCTTGCCAAACCAAGTGCCTACTTGTGCATACCAGCACTCTGTATCTCCCTCAAGTGTCAACTGTCTCGAGGACTCCAGGGCTAGCTGGGGGTATCTATCAAGTGGAAGCTCCCATAGCCTATGCCAGTATGTCACTGTCTGGAATAGAGCCTCTGTCACTATCAGTGCAGCCCCCATCTCTGCCCGCACAATCTCATGTATATATATATATATATAGAGAGAGAGAGAGAGAGAGAGAGAGAGAGAAATGAAATGAAATGAAATGTTATATTAACGTCTTCAAAAGGCCATAATGACCTATGAGACCAAAAGTTACATCATGGTGGATCTGATACAATGAGAGAGAGAGAGAGAGAGAGAGAGAGAGAGAGAGAGAGAGAGAGAGAGAATATTGGGTCCTGAATACCCTTTGTAGGGCCTTCACCACGAATGGTGTATTTGCTTTATTGAAATGATGTACAATAATGCACATCTGTAGAGCTGATGACCTGTTCTTGACTTCACTCTTCACCACCCCGGTGACCATTAAGTGTGAGCCAGGTATTCCAAACTTTCCGCTCATAAGCCACTTGCAGGCTAAGTGAGCAGTCAGGAAAGGCGCACAGTGTGCGATGATTTACATCCAGACAGCCCAGATGGTGGCCAGTGCTTCTGAGAAGTACTCGGTTCTCCATGAAAAGTTCCAGAAGATTTTTCTTCGAGACAGCCTCCCCCCCCAGCTCCCCCCGTCCAGATCGGAAGATCACAGGATTGACCTCCTCCCAGGCTCGGAACCCCCGAGCAAGTTTCCGTATCGCCTTTCTAAGGCAATGGAATCGGAGTTGGACCTCCAACTCCAAGAATTGTTGCAAGCTGGCTTCATCCGCCCCAGCATGTCGCCATTTGCAGCACCGATCTTGTTTGTCAAGAAGAAAGATTGTCTTTCCGGTTGTGTGTTGATTATCGTCTCAACAAGCTAACTATCAAGAGCAAATTCCCAATGCCTCGAATTGACTATATTCTCGAGAGGCTAAGTGGAGCAAAGGTGTTCTCAAAACTGGATTTAAAGAGTGGGTACCACCAGGTACGGATTGTAGAGGGGGACATCCCCAAGATAGCCTTCCGGACAGAACGGTCCCACTATGAATTTGTGGTCATGCCATTTGGTTTGACGAACGTCCCAGCTACATTTAACCGCATGATGATGCGGATTTTCCGGGATTTGATTGGAAAGTGTGTGTGCATATTTCTGGACGACATACTCATATTTTGAGCTACAGTTGAGCAGCATGACATTGATGTGGAGAAAGTCCTTAAGTTGCTGGAAAGCAACGAGCTCTATGTCAATGAAAAGAAGTTAGAATTTTATCTGTTCCAGGTGCATTACTTGGGATATATAATTAGTGCGGAAGGCATTCGACTTGATCCGGCTAAAGTGGCTGAGATTGCTAACTGGGAAGTACCTCAGACGGCTTATGACATTAGATCATTTGTGGGTATATGCCAGGCATATTCCACCCACATCAACAAGTTTTCGGATCTTTTGGCAGATCTCACCGATCTGCTAAAGGGAGTGAAAACAAGAAGGCAAAAGATTCGAATGACTCCACGAGCGTTGGAGGCATTCCAGAACCTCAAGGTGGCTTTATCAGAGGCGCCTTGTTTAGTCCTTGCCTCGTGGGACGAACCATTTCAAGTGATCACCGATGCGAGTAACATCGCAATTAGAGGGTTATTGCAACAGAATGGTCATCCAGTAGCTTATATGTCTCGTAAGTTACTGCCCGCCGAAAAGAACTACTTAGTCTATGATCGTGAACTCCTAGCAGTGATACAGGCCTTGAAACATTGGAAACATTTCCTGTATGGCCGTAACTTCGAGGTTCGCACTGACCATTAGGCATTGCGCTGGATTCAGACGATGCCAAGTGCACAGTGGAGTGATCGACAACACCGCTGGAGTCAGATATACCAGCAGTTCGGTGGTATGATTGAGTACATTCCAGGAAAGGCCAATCCAGTGGCCGACGCCTTGAGCAGGAAGGGACAAGTGTCTACGATTCAGACCTTTAGACTTGACCTTGTTGGTACAGGACTAGAGGACATGAAGCACACGTACGCGGATTCCGAGGAATTCGTTACTCAGTGGGAACATGCATTGGATGCCACAAGACCATGCCATTTTTTGATACGCGATGGTTGGCTTTTCTACAAAGGCCAACTATGTGTCATAAAGTCATTCCGGGCAGCTCTTTTCCATGATGCCCATGACGCCATTACAGGTGGTCACAGGGGCATGAATTCGATTCTGGAGAAATTAGAATGGCAATACTAATGGCCAAAGATGAGGCGTGATGTGTTTACATATGTACAACGCTGTGACATTTGTCAAAAGGTGAAAGCTCCTCGTGGAAAGAAGATAGGGTTGTTACAGCCCTTGACAATTCCTGAGGGTCCTTTCCAGGACATTTCGATGGGCTTTGTCACAAATCTGCCTCCCAGTCCGAGTAAGCGTAATACGCAGTGCTTAACTATTGTTGATAGGTTTAGCAAATTTGTTATTCTTATTCCTTGCAGGGCCAATGTGATTGCCGAGGATGTTGCCCAGTTATTCATTCGGCATTGGTACCCGATTGGTGGGATTCCTAGAACCATAGTGTCAGACCGAGATGTCAAGTTTACCAGTCATTTTTGGAGGGCATTGTTTGATAATTTTGGTACTAAGCTGAATTTTTCCAGTGCATTCCACCCACAGACAGATGGCCAAACAGAGATATACAACCAGTTGGCCTTTGATGTGCTCAAGTGTTATGTCCACGATCAGCAAGGTAAGTGGGAATCGTTTTTGCCTTTAGTTCAAGTTGTTTTGAATGACTCTTTTTCTTCAGCTATTGGCAGGACTCCATATGAGGCAGCGTTTGGAAGACCTTTCCAGTCGTTGTTAACCAGGACTTCGTCTTTAGTACTGGAGGCGAACAGAGTGACGGAGTCTTACCAGTAGATTTTAGAGTCAGTAAAGGACAGATTGGCTAAAGCACAAGAGGCATATACTCGACAGGCCAATAAAGACCGAAGGGATATGAAGTTTTCGGAAGGAGATTGGGATTATCTTCGGATCATGAAGCAAAGACTGAAACAGGTGGCCAAACGATGCCCAAAGTTGTCTTTCAGGAGCTTCGGACCTTTTCCCATCCGAAAAAAGATTAATGAGGTGTCTATGTAGTTAAAGCTACCTCTGAGTTGGACTATGCACAATGTATTTTATGTCAGTTGGTTAAAGCCATATGCAGGTCCACCCCCTTTAGAGGTCAAAGACGAAGCGGAACCAGACATTGTGGATGAAGCAGAAGTAAATGGTTCTAGAACAGATCCTTCTGCACCGTTTCAAGCATGGCTCAGGCCGAAGACTACGACAGTTTCTCACAAAGTTTCAGGACCGAGGAACTCATGAAGCGGTATGGCTTGACAAATAGTTCTTCGAAGACTATCCGGCGTTATTGACAGATTATTTGGAGGCTATGCAGGTTCCGTGAAGTTAAGCAGAAGGGGATGCCACGTGCATCCCGCACTTGGATGCCACGTAGACATTTCTGTACAGAAGGTGCAGGACCTGGGATGGTGAACTGGTCACATGTGAGCCCAGTCCGGGACGAGTCAGCCAGGGATCCATCTCAGTCGTCCGAGGTCAGGTGTGCATTGTCCTGCACATGAGTCCAAGGTCAGGTGTGCACTGTCTTGCACATGAAACAGTGCCAGTCCGCGCTGTGAGTCTCCCTCTAGAATGATGTCAGTGGTTCTGTGTATCTGGTATGGTATCGGATGCCAGATCACTGAGTAGATAGTGGTTAGGACAAGGGGCCAGCCCATAGGGCTACCCCGGATCTTAGTGTGGGCATGGGAATGGTGTGGAACCACCCCCATGAGGGCTAGGAAGGCCGAGGCTGAACCCACCAGTCATGGAGGGGCTGTAGGACAGCCCTAGGGCAAAGATAAGGCTATTTCCAGGAGCTTACAGTCTTTCTATGGCTGTAGGGCAAGTATGGGGCAGCCCATACAGGCTGCTCAGCCCTTGGATTGTGGGCAAAAGTGGTGTCCAACCAATCAGAAGCAGGCGCCTGATGACCAGCCAGCCAGGAAGAAATGCGCAGAATTTATGGGGATTTTTCCAGCATTCAATGGGATTTTTCAGCATTAAATGCGGAATATCCAGTCGTGGGAATATTTGATGCCGGCCAACTGCTCCTGATGGGGTAGTATAAATAGAAGTGCCCATAATCCCAATCATTCTTCTCATTATTCACCAAGAGCTCAAGCAAATCAAGGGCTAGACAAGCCAAGGGAATTGCTAAGCAAAGGGGTGGAGAACTGAAGGTCAAGGGTAAGATTTTCCAGCCAAGAAAAGGTCCAAGGTTGTTGTATTTTCTTTCAGATTTCTCATCATGCTAATAAAGCAAATACACCATCCGTGGTGGGGGCCCTACAGAGGGTAATTGTGACCCAATACTGTGTCCTCTCCACCTCTCCCTCTCGCTCTCTATTTTCTGCACTTCTCCTTTCAGTTTGTGCGTTAATTTCCGTCACGAAAAGCGTGTTGAATTCTGAGTATTGAAGTTACCGATTCTTCTCTGAAGCTTCCGCATATTACACCATTCCCAAAGCTTGTACTTTCCAAATATTTAGACATCCTGGAGTCCACCAGACTTCTTTCATACTGGGAAATGTCCAGGTTTGTGACATCCTCCCTCTAAATAAGTCTCCATAGTACAAATATCAAAATCACCCCCCAAGATAAATGGGCGAGACAAAAACAGTCCCATAAGTCCAGATATCATAATCATGTCCCAAGTAAATGGGCGAGACAAATCAGTCCCATAAATCCAGATATCATAATCCAAGCTCAAAGCACACAAACATGTGCCAATCCACATGACCCTTGGCGTACACATAAGTCCCTTGCCAACCAGGTATCATGTCCACTTTACCACTTGCACTCCGTGTTGGTACTCTGACCACACACCTTGGATGAGAGGTGGGCTCAAGTAACAAGATAAAACAATCACTCGCAGGCATAGATAGCTTGGTGTTCCATAAGCATTTCTGCTACACATAGTTTATAGGCATTTCGGCCACCAATAGTTTGTAGGCATTTCGGCCACCAATTCACACTACCCTCTCAAGTGCCCATGTTCCCTTCCATCTACTTTCTATTGTTCTACCCAGATATGGTAGAAACAATCTTCAAGAAGGACAAGAGAACACTACACACGGCATGTTGTGCTCGACACTACCCTCTGAAGTGCCCATGTTCCCTTCTATCTGCTCTCTATTATTCTACCCACACATGGTAGAAACAATCTTCAAGAGAGCACGTAGGACGAGAACACTACACAGGGTATGTGAACCATGAGTTTCATAAGTCCAATGCATTCCAAATAAAGGGAGCCAAAAAGAATAATCCATAAACCTGAGGATAGATCCAAATCCCTAGAAAAGAAGTCCAGGAATCCATAGACGTGTATACCATAACTCTTGTATACCATAACTTTTACCGCATACTCTGTGCTAACCACACACCTTGGAGTAGAGGTGGACTTTATCCATAAAAGCATCATATCCATGAGATATCCAAAGATTTCTTCTCTATAAACTCGGACAAATTCGTCCATAGAAATTGCTTGTGAAGCCCAATATCTATATAAATCTCGTCCAAGAAAGAAATCTCCATAGATATAATCTATCCCACTAAAGGGAGCCATAAACAATGTTTCCCTGAAACCATCTCAAGGCAAACAACAGCACCTTTCTCCTTGCATAGCTATACAAGGGTTAGTGAACATCAAGAACGCTTCATAGTAAATAGCGAAAGCACCAACTTTGCAAACTCAAAGTATACTTAGCTTTTCTTTGCCAGGTTGGTCATGAAGCCAAAAGAAATATCTCGTCACCATATCCTTATGATATCCTGAGATATATCTCGCTTGCCTGTAAGCTTGATAATATAATCCACAATATCCATATGGAAAGAGTGCTAAACGTGTGCACATAAAGCCAACTCCATACTTCCAAGATAAATTTTGTGAATTCATAAATCCTTAGACCAAGCTGTCTATTGCTCATGCTCTTGCTTCATACGCTCTGAAGTGGCTGGCCATGCATAATAGCAATGATGGTAAGTGTGGTCCCCACTTGTAATCTTTTCTCTTCCTTATTTATAAAAGGAAGCCTCCGCTTCCAAGAAAGCCTATGCTCTGATACCAATGAAACTCGCAGGCGGTGGGCGGTGCCCGGAGGACTAGAGCCTTTGACACACTTGTTGATACCATCAATGCATATTAACACAATCAAACATGGCCATAGCCTTAACACATCCATCATCACTTTGCATAAAACATAAAAGCTAGACAAAACATCCACAAATGCTGAAAATGGATCTTGCACATGTGACACCACACAGAGGCCGGAATGGGCCGACCCCCCCCTTGGAGTATTTTATTACCCAAGGAGATTAATATCATGTACAAGCTTTGAGGGCCTTACACTCCCCACGGGAGATGCCAGATGATCCATATACAAATGCCATAACATAGCCCAACACGAGGCAACCAAGCCGAAATGGTTGTAGAAATGCCGAGCCAACAATTAAATTCATATACTTCCGTGTGGGTATTGATTCTTCCCCAAAAACCACGGGTCTTCATGCAATAGAGCTGGTACAGCAAGTACAACTCTCCATTCAGCCGGTATGGCAGGTACAATGATTGGTACAGCTGGTACATTGGCTTGTATAGCTGGTACGGTGGTTGGTACAGTCGGTACGGTGGTTGGTACAGTAAGTATAACAAGTACAAAAGCTGGTACAGTTGGTACAAGGGTTGGTACAACAAGTACAATGGCTAGAAATCGTAATAAATGATTCAATACCCTTGCCTTCAGTATTTCTTTGCGATGGAAGCCTCCAAAATAGTCCCCAACAGCCGGTATTCTTCATGGGCAGCCTTCAAGAGAGAGAGAGAAAGAGAGTAGCCATCATTAGGGCAGCCTGTAACGGTGGTAGAGGCTAGTGTGCAGCAAGAGAGCCTCCATTAATGAAGAGAGAGGGCTCCAATTTATAGATTTGGGCCTCCCATGAGCTAAAATAGCAAGAGAAGGCTACAATGACAAGTGGAGAGCCACACAATAGCTGAAGTGACAAGTGTGAGGCCACTTGTCTTACTTTGATCCACTTTATAACAAGTGTCAGGCCACTTGTCTCACTTTGGTCCACTTTCTTGCCACATGTCTCAATCTAAGAGATGGGTCCTTCCATAAACTTTATCTCTAAAAATATCCCAACTGGTAGACATTCTGTCATAGGCACTTTGCCAACTCTTGGTATCTGCTCAATTACAGATGTAATGACGCGAACATAATTTCCATTGGAATCGGGTCAAAAATAGCAACTCTCCTAAATTTTAGGTGTGGTCCTTTGTATTCTAGGATAATTCCCCATTCCCAAAGCTTGTATTTTCCAAATATTTAGACATCCTGGAGTCCACCAGACTTCTTTCATACTGGGAAATGTCCAAGTTGGTGACAATTCCACAAGTAGAAAGATCAACCTTCAAAATAGGCAACACTCTACAACCTATCTTTAAAAATAATTCGTATGGGAAGGGATATATAGTTGTCTTTGTCATTCTTGTGCCTCAAGAAAACCCTTGTCATTTGTTGTTACCCACCGTGAGATATTTTGATGCATCTAAACTAACTGAATCCTTCCAATTAGAGTTAGATAAAATGGAACAACACACTTCATAATTATCTTATTACAAAGTTTAATAGAGTCCACTAAATATTGGATGGAGGTTGTTGGAGTTTCTATTGCTGTTTCTTAGCCACGGTCTCATCATAAATCTTAGCATATTGGATAGCATCATCCAATGTCTTACTTCAATTTTTTTTGATCTGGAGCTGATATTCGTTAGGCTATTGATCCACAAAGAATCCAAGAATAGTGACGGGGTCCATGTGAGTTGCCCGAGCTTGTAACTCTCAAAACTTTTGCAAATATGTGTCAAAGGGCATATTCTTCATTTCCAAGTTTTTAAACTTGGAGATATTGTCACACTCATCCTCAGGTTGCAAGAACTCTACTCGAAACCCACTCAAAATCTACCCACGTCATGGGTTTCACGTGTAATTCTTTCCACTAGGTAAGGGCCTTTCTTTTAGGAACCCTTGTACCGTCTGTATCCTTGGAGCCAAGAGTCAGTTGTCTCCCAAGTCCTCTTCTTTTTCTCCCCCGTGTAGGGCTATGGAGTAAAGAGGGTGCCATTGACGTTGTCCCAACTCCCTCTGTCGTCACCAAACCTGCCAAAGTTGCTTGCATAACAACCATGGTGTTGGTGAGGTTTGTAATCTGTTGCTTTAACAAGGTCATCCTTACCTCAAAGTTGACCTTAGTGACCAGGTCATCGATTGTCACATCGTCATTCTGATGGCCGTCATCAAATTGAACATTATCGTCCATCCCACGATTGTTTTGTACTTGTCATTAGCCATGACAAACCCAAGATAATTTGCTACTGCTCAAGGAAAACTCGCGTGTTGAGATGAAGTGTTGCCTGAAATCTTACTCGTCCACAATCACAAGTGCCAATCCCACTCTTGGAAGTGGGCCGTGCACTGTCAGTCCTCTTAACCAAGGAGATTGTTTGTGGAGTGTGGAGATCATCTAAGCAAACCTCCTTTTTATACTAAAAGTCGAGAGGTTCACTCGCTTTTGTTTTCTTTCTCAAAAAACTAAAGTGCTTTTGTCACATGCACGCATGTGCCATGGCTAATCCTCTGCATGAACATCATTAATCAGGGATTAAAGATGTTCATGCAGAGGATTAGCCATGGCATGGGCATGCGTGTCATCAAGTTTAGCAGAAGGGAATGTCACGTGTATGCCCGTGCCATGGCTAATCCTCTGCATGAAAATTTTTAATCCCTGATTAATTAGCAGTTAATTCAACATCATTAGCTACAACATGGGAAGGCACAAGGGCGTGTGAGCTGGCAGACACCCTGCTGGCAGCAGGACCTTGTACAGCAGCCGGTTAGATGCTCTACAGTGGGCAGCAGGTGTGGCAAGATCAGCAGGCACAAAGCGCAGGTGAATTATTGTCCACACAACAGGCCAACAGCATTTGCAGCTGGCCGACTGCATCCCAAACCTAATATATAAGCATGAAGTCATTCTCAGCATTTCAGCAAGTCATCAATCATTCATAAATCATTAGAATTCAGCGATAGTCATGTAGATAGGCTAGAGGTCACCCCTCCGGGGCTGACCAAGGGCCTGCATCATGTACAAGCATTTATGCAAACTTTTTGTACCATATTAAAATACAGAAAACCGTGACACCCAATCTCTCTCTTCTTCTCTCTCCTCTGTCTTAATTATGTGTTTATCAGCATCTTGTTCTTAATCAAGCTTAGGGCTATGGATCAATACAGCAAGGCTTTCGTGCATGCAACAGCTTTTCAGTTTTATTGAAAAAACTGTCTTGTGTTTTTATTGACTTAAGCTTTCCCCCCCTTTTTTCAGCAAAAAAACCATTGCCTAAATTTAATGAAAAATTTCTTGCTTTTCTAAAAAAAAACAATGCAGCTTTTTTTTTTCAAAATGTGCCGGCCCGTTTTTTCATGTGCACCAGCCTTTTTTTTAAACGGCTACTCTGTGCATGTTTTTTGTTCCCTGGCTTTCTCCCCTGCGCATACCATCCAGTCTCCTGTGCTTTCCTGCGCATGGTTCTCTGCTGGCTGCCCCCACCTTGTTGTGCGCTCCCCTGCTGTGCATTCTCTGCGACAGCAAAACACCAAGGGTGGCTGGCTGTCCAGGCTACGTGGCCTGGCTGGCTGCTTGACTGGTCCTGGCCGACTAGCTGGCTGTCTGCACAGCCGCCCATGCCAACCTCAGCCGCCTACCGCCCTTGTTGGGTACTCGCTTTAGCCATTACACACGCACATCAAATCAGCGATTCCTCTTTGCATCCCTTATGACACACGACTAAACTTGCAACCTTGATGCCAACAAAAACCTTGTACAACTTCTATAGAGCAATGATTTGATAGAAAGAGAAATGATGAGAGGCATACCTGGGAAATCTGACATCTATGATGCCTAGACACGAATACCTCTTCAGCCTCTGCATTAGGATGGCTCTGATACCAACTGTAAAGTCCATGAATCTCCCTAAACACAGCTGAAAACCAAGGTTAGTCTTAAACTAAAGCATGAGGCAACAAGCTAGCTCACCTCCCAACCGTAGGTTTTGTACATTGAACCACCCGCGAGCCAAGGCTAGGACTCCACCACAATCCCGTAGGCCCGTGTCTAACTCTAGCGTTCCATACCACCGAAGCCCGCTTGTGGGCCTTCGACATGCCAACTTTAGTACGTACTCGCCATGTGCGTGGCATAGGCATGTCTGCTCTCCTGGTCCAAGCGAGAGTGGTGCATCCTCACAACTATATCTCATATTAACCCAAGCTCTCAATTATTTAGTGATAACTACACCACAAATAGCTAACTCACTAGAAAAGGCCATTTAGCTTGTTTTATCAATTCAGCTAATCCTGCCCCCTCCTAACTCCACGGGATTAGTCCCTAATCCATAGATTAGTGTCCAGGTACATAACAGTGTGTGCACATGACAAAAAGATTACATGTGATCTTTTTTGTAGATTTCATCTGCCTTTCTCTTATTGTTGCCATCAATTGAGAACGTGTTTTGGTTCTTCTGATTTTGTTTGACTTGTAAGTTTCAATGTAATTGATTCAGTGGAGTGTTTTCATCAGCAGTCCAGCATCAGGCCAGAGAGTTAGTTGCTCTAGTTTGCTCTCTTCTACAAACTTCAATATGCTTGGTCTTCAATATGCTTGACCTTTTAGGCGGGCAGCTGGGGTAGCCATGTGAGGCAGGAAGAAAATTGGGTAGTGCCCAACCAGGGCTGTTCGTAGAGTATTAACATCCCACAGTTAGTAGGCTGGGCCAACCAGCAGGGGCAGTCCAACCCTATGAAAAGAGCTCATAATATAATTTGTTATTTTAATTATTATTTTTTCTTTTTGAGTCCTAGAAAGATTAACTAAGTGATTAACTAAACTCTTCTTATTGTTTACTCTCTTGAATTTAGAAAATTATGTAGATTAGAGGTTGTGATACAACCTTCGCTTTTATTTCACATCATATAATAAATTGAATGAGTTGGTGAAGCGAATTGACAACTTTGTATCTTCTATAAACTTTCATGGATAATGTCTCATTTACTTACCAAGTGTCTGGTGCTGTTGTTGCAGAACACATGCTGTTCTTTTCAAGTGCAAAGTATCCACTTGAAGATAGCTACATGAAATATCTTACGGAGGTGGGTTTCCTTTGTACTGGACTACATGGTGTAATTGTCAAAAATATCTCTTGAAGGCTTTATTTGAATAGTTACGTGTGGGATACAGGTAATAATTTTAAAAATACATTCTGCATTTTAAAAAAGGGTCTTTGTTGTTGCTTGTTTAGCTCTGCTTCAACAAAACAGCAAGTATGAGTTGTACTTGCAATAGAACAAGCTTTGAATCAGCAAAGATTTTTTTGCAAACTGGACTTTCTTAGTGCCTCTCATCTATTAGCTGATCATTTATTACCCCTACCCCTGCCCCTGCCCCTGCCCCGCACCCAAGCACCTTCCCTTCGATGCAAAACATATGTACGCCTACCTTTTTCAGAGACTGCAATTGGTTCAAGGCAGCAGCCAAAATCTGATAAACTATTACCACTCTGTGCTTCACAGACTGGGAATGGAGCGCTAAATTCTGGTGCACATGAGGGGCTTCGGAGATTTTCTGTAGTTGCTAAGTTTTGTGCTGTTTATGGATTCTTTTCTGGGCTGATTTTGGGTGTTTTTACGCTGCAAAGCTGTGTGCTAGAGGCTTGGGGCTGGAATGCTGAAAAAGGGGCATCCTATTGAAAGTGAAAAAATGCCCTACCCGGCTGGTTGTCCTGCCAGCCGGAAGAATTGCTCCCTTTTTTATGCCCAATCAGGCTGTCACTTAGGTTTGGTCCTACTATGCCACCCTGGAGAGGTTTTGGCATCCAAACTGCTCCAAAAGAGCCACAAATAATTCGTTTGGCTGCTCAGTCCCATGCTGACCTGATTCTCCTGCTTTTGAACTCCATGAACTTATCCCATAAGTAGCCTGCCAATGCTTTCATAGGCCAATGCCTCCAGGACTTGGAGTCGTCCTTCACAGGCGTGCAACATGATCCCTGTGCATACCTATCCTCACAACACTCATTACGTTTGTTTCTTTATCATCAGGGCTCACAATGATCTGAAAACTTTACTGAACCCTAAGCTTAGTATTCATCTGATGTCATCTGATGTCTGGGCTGATGCATGTGAGGTCAAATTCTTGTTATAAGATTTTTTTGGCAAATTCTAACGGTATACAGGTGATTGGGTTCTAGTACTAGGGGGCACATGACACAGCCTTTAGATCCAAACACAGTATTGTAGAAGTTGCAAACAATGTCCATTAGACAGGAGGCCATGGCACAATGCCCTTGAAAACCAAGCAAGTTAAGAAAATCAAATACGTGTGGATGTTCTACTTGTTCAATGGCTACAAGGAAACTTGCTAAGCATTTCAGCCGTGCATGATCAGGTTATGTAGAAGTCATGATCATTCATAAGGGGCATTTAAATGCTGAATACAACTGTGTTGAAGGGTATTGGACCCAGAGATTGCACAAGCTGTTTCACCGAGTGGAGTGGGACAGGAGGGGTTTCACAAAACACTTGACCATTAATGCAATTAAACACTTAAATTGGCCACAACCTTGAACATATGCCACTTAATTCCACAAAACTGTAAAAGAGAGATGTGCACATCTGACACAACATAGAGGCCGGAATATGCCCCCCTCCCCCCCTTCTCTCTTGCCCTCCCTCCCTTGGAGTAAATTATCATGTACAAGCTTTGAGAGCCTTTATCTCCCCACGGGAGATGTTGGATTACCATATACAACATCATTCGATGATACACATGGGCTCATCAAAAGAAGCCCCAAAATACCATGAATGTGTGTAAACCGCCTCTTCCCATGAGGGTACTAATTTTCCCCATCACCACGGGTCTTTAGGGTGCCATATGTGATAGAAAAACTCAGCTCCAACAAATAATACTTCCACATAGACAATAAATACAAAACACCGGTGAAATACAAACTCGGGCAGCTATAAAACTGGTGTAGAACAATCTAGACAGCTTTAGATACCATCCTAGGCACTATAAACAAGTTGTACAAGAGCACCACAGGCAACCAAAATAGGTCGAGGCGGCACCAATAGAGCTGGTACAACAGGTACAGAATCTGGAACAATAGGGGGGGGGGGGGCATTCTGGCCTCTATGCCGTGTCAGCTCTGCACATCTCTTTTCTACAGTTTTGTGGATTAAGTGGCATATGTTTAAGGCTATGGCCAATTTGAGTGTTGAATTGCATTAATGGTCAAGGGTTTTGTGAAACCTTTGGGCCCTACAAAAGTTACAATACTTGCTTACCAAGCGACTGTACTTCTTGTACGTACCCTAGTTTTATTACCCAAGGAGAAAATATCATGTACAAGCTTTGAGGGCCAGATTATCCATATACAAATGCCATAACACAACCCACCATAGTTCATATCATCCGTTTCATACTGCCATTCTTCAGGGAGAATGATAGGTATGAAAAGGTGTGATTGAGCCCTTGGTGGAGTTTCATACATGGCCTTAAATTTGGGGCCATATATGCCTGTGGGAGTTTGGACTTAATGACACTTAGCCATTCACATTGGAGTCTTGGACAATTTCAAAATTGACACTTGATAGTAGTCTTGTCATGTGCAACCATGCACTGTGGTAGACGGTGACAAATTGGCTTATCAACAGTGCAAGAATAATGTACAGAAGTAGTACCATTTAGGATTTATTTGTCGTATGCCGTGACCCCTGTGTGAGCCCACTCCGGGACATGTTAGGCACGAACTATGGAGGTTAGTCTCCCAGCCTTAGAGTGTCAGGTCAGTCCTCTTAACCCACTGTCGAGAATTCAGCAAGTGTTCATCATTTAGGAGCATGTAGATGTCAGCCATAGTAGTAGATGCATTAGAAGCATGTAGATGCATTGCATGTAGAGGGGGCCAGCCCTAAGGCCAGCCCCAAGGCAGCCCCCAAGGTGGGCTAGCCTTGCAAGGGGGTAGCCAATCCCCTAGCCACACACTTAGGTCAGCAGACAGCTTTGTTGGAGACTATTGTGCAGGCCTCGACAGCAGTCGGGCCAAGTGCCAGACTATTGTCGGCTAGCTTAGGTGGCAGTCGGCTAGAAGATTCAGCAGCCCGACCCATTGTCTCAGCCGACTAGGCATTTATGCTAGTCAGGTACAGTTGTTGCAGCCGACCAAGCCTGTGGCATTTTCTGTTGGCCGACAGGCTGTAGTGGCAGCCGACTTGCATCATGAGGCCATATAAAAGGGCAAGACCAGATCAGTCCATAAATCATCAGACATAAACCAGAGTGTTAGCACATTCATTCCCAGTTTTTGCCCATGTTTGGTGTCCCTTTTGGTCCCTTTTTCATGGCCCTTGGTTGTGGGCTGGCCACCCCTTATATATATATATTTTTCTGGGATTTTTCCCAGCCTGGATGTATTTTCCCAGTCGGCTAGCTTTATTATGTCCAGTTGGCCAGTAGTAGCATGTCCAGTCGGCCAGCCCTTCCTACCTATAAATAGGTGGGCTGGCCTCTCACTTTTCCATCTTGCCTAGTCTTTCTTTTGCTCCCTCACTTATGAGACTATTTCTGTCTCTTGTTTGGGACTGTATCACTTCAGTATATTCAGCATAGTTGCTCCATATCTCTCTCTCTCTCTCTCTCTCTCTCTCTCTCTCTCTCTCGCACTCTCTACTCAGCACACTCTAGTGCTTATTTGCTTCCGCTCTGTGCACTCTTTCATGGTATCATCGCTCCTGGTTCAACGATTCCCTCTGCTGCCCCAGATTCAGCCCTATTTACAACCCCTTCACCTCTGTGTTTTTCTCAGATTTGCAGCCCTCTGTATGCTGCATTTTCTGGACTGCTGCTGCTGATTGCTTTCCCTTCACTTTGGCTTCATCGCTTATAGCCTGAAGGTAATTTCTCATCAACGTTTTCTTCTAGTTGGAGTTTGGAACTAGGCGGCCTGTTTTTTTCAGGACAACAGGCTCCTTTCGAGATTGTGCATATTTCTGAGATTGAGTCCAAGCTTTTGTGATGGCTGCCCCGACTACACTTCATATGTTCTCTGAGTCTGCAAAGTTGGATGATTCCAATTACACCTTGCGGAAGGTGAAGGTGAAATCATCATTGCGTGGCGTGGATCTCTGAGATTGGCTTGTTACGCTTGCCAATGCCACCCCTCCCACCCTTGCTTTTGGTGGTGTGACTCAGGCACATATTGATATTTGGCAGTCGAATGATCGTCGTGTTTTCTCCTTTCTGATGTTGAACTATCAGGATTCTGTTCTCTCCCATGTGCGTCCAGCAGATGTTGCACATGAAGTTTGGAAGGCTTCTGTAGATCTCTATGAGATTAAGTCTCCGGGTCGGATTTTGGTGTTGGAAAAGCAGCTCATGAACTTATCAGTTTTTGCCTTTCCATCTTTATCTGCTTTCATCTCGAAGATGAAAGATCTTTGAGACGAGCTTGCTGTTTGTGGCAAGGATATCTCTATAGAGGATATGGCTATTCGGCTTCTCTCCAAGCTTCCAGAGAGGTTTGATGATTATTTTTAGTCTCTTGTTTCTTCTCCTCGTTCTGTTCCAGTTACTTGGGAGGAAGTTCTCCCCTCCATCATGCAGATTGAGTCTCGCTTTGAGGAGCGGACTGGCACCTCTGGTGGTTCTGATGGAGCTTTGGCTGCGCGAGATAAAGGGAAGAATCAATAGAAGAAAGGGAAAGGGGGTTCTGACAAGAACTCCAAGGATAACGACAAGGATGAAGACAAAAGCAAATCTTCTAAAAACAAGGACATTGAGTGTCATTATTGTGGCAAGAAGGGTCATAAATCGCCCCAATGTCACAAGAAGAAGCAGGATGAAGAAGCAAAGAACTCTTCCTCTACCTTATCTAAGAGATCGTGGGATAGGATATCTACTCTTGACAGTAATCTTATTTAAAGTTTGGTAGTCTATGCATATGCGAAACGTTCCATTCTTCTTTTTGACGAGAAGAACAGGTGCTTCGTATGGTGAACTACTAGGTCTAATAAGCTTCCTATCAAGTAGGTTTTGAATTGATTTTGGATCTCTTTTTGCTCTAGAAAATTTACTCGTTTCTGTAATCCTTTCAAACTTCCATTCTTACCATTGAATACAAAAGATAAGCCATGAGAATCATAATCAATGCGAGGATTATGCTCGTGTCTCCATGGTATACCGAGAATAACATCATATGAGTGCAAAGGGGCAACAAGAAAAATGGGAGGTTACCTATATAGTACAATAAATAAACTACATCTTTCACTTCCTTATTGCAATTATACTTTGTTTCTCGAAAAGTAGTCTTGATCTTGTACTTTGAAAGAATAGCATTCAACTTAAGAGCATGCACAAGCTTTTCGGAAATAAAATCATTTATATATCCTTAATTTTTTCATTCAGTTTTAGAAGCATATGAGGTGCAGGAGGTCGGGGGCCGAGTTTTGAGCTGACCAGATCAGTCCGTCAGGGGTGTCCTCTCGCTCCTTTCCTTTTTCTCTTCTTTGCGGAGGCTATGAGTATGTATTTGTCGGCAGAGGAGGTTGGTTTGAGAGGACTTCAGCTCCCAGTCCGGGGGGAGGATTTGCTTGATGCTGAGTTTGCAGACGACACGGGCTTATTTTTGCATGGCCAAGAGGCCAATCTTATTCGGGCAGAGCAGTCGCTCCAGGTTTTTAGTGCAGCTTCGGGAGCATTGATCAATTGGCGCAAGACAGTGGCCTTTTGGATCAGTAGTGCTCCCACTCCGGCATGGAGTCCGGACCCCGGTTTTAGATGGATTCCTCCCGGCACAGCAGTGCGGTATTTGGGATGCCAGATCGGCCTCGATTTGTCACCTGAGCAGCAGATTGCCCCGCTTCTTCTGAGCATTCGGAAGAAGCTATTGTATTGGAGTACAGCTCGACTATCCTTGGCTGGTAGGGTGGTGGTGGCAAATCAGGTGCTGTTAGCGACTATGTGGTACATTACGTCTTGCTGGATTTTCTCGAGCTCTTGCATCAGCCAGGTACAGAGGCTGATCAGGAACTTTCTGTGGTCTGGGCGGGACGGTCAGCCAGCTCGGGCAAAGGTTGCATGGGCAGTTATTACACTTCCGCTGGCTCAGGGCGGTTTGGGCATTATAGATCCAGTCGATCAGAGTAGAGCCTTATTGGGGAAGCTTATTGTTCGGGGGTTGCTTCCAGGCGCTGAGCCTTGGAAAGAGCTCCTCTTGCAGCGACTGCAGGCCCGGGCGCCTCCTGCAGGGGGTACTTGGGCACCAGAGATTCGCTGGATCTTCATAGAGATGAGGAGGACAGGCCTCAGTAGAGGATGGGAGGACAGATTTGCTTTGAGTATCCTGCGAGCTTGGGAGCTGTTGAGACCGGGGCTCTCTCAGCGGCCTCCTTCTTGTGTTGAGGAGCGGGCCAGGCAGCCGCTCATCTGGAGCCCAGCGGTTCGTACAGAGCAGGGTCATATGCTGGGTTCTCGGCCTCGTCTAGCCTGGGGACCTTTAGCGGCAGGCCCGGCTCGTAGTTTTGGAGACTGGCAGGCTTTCTGCAGTCTACCAGAGGAGACCCAGGTGGAGAGGCTGAGTCACTTCAGAGGGGGATTGATTATGAGGGATGATATTCAGGAGGCACTTTCAGAGGAGTGGTTCACACCTCTCGAGCCAGTGGCCCCACGGTGGATGGGAGCCTTTACACAGTTGGAGATCCTGATTGCTGTCAGAGCTAGCACTGAGGATGGCAGATGCCTCTATTATGAGATTCAGGATGAGGGCAGACTCCAGAGAGTGGAGGTGGAGTCGCCTTTGGTTGCAGAGTGCACATTTCAGAGGATTCGGGTAGTGGCTGCCGCTTCTCGGAAGTGGCATATTGACCCCGACCCTGCGGACGTGCTCCCGGATTGGCGCATCTGGGCATATGCAGCGCGCCCCTTGGCCCGGCTGCAGTGGGACCCCGGAGAGTACGAGTGGCATGATCCTTATGCATCCCTTGAGGCCACAGAGATCACATTTTTCCAGTATACTGTTAGGCTGGGACGGCATATCTTGACGGCGAGGAGGACGGTGTCTCCAGCGGCAGCGGGGCATTGGCGATTGCAGGGACTATCACAGGAGTTCCTGGAGGATTTCTGGGCTCGGCTCTGGGCTAGTCGACAGGCCCGCAGGATCTCGGCTTTTCAGTGGCTGGTCGCCCACAGGGGCTCAGCAGTTGGCACTTGGCTTGTTTACAGCGGTCTTCCGGCGGCCTGCGTCCGATGCGGCCACCCTATGGAGACACAGAGACACTGCCTGTGGGACTGCCCTCAGGCACAGCAGATTTGGCTGCGGATGCTGCGTATTCTGGCCCCCCTCTCTCCAGAGGGTATGTTTACGTGGGGTGCCGCTGCTTGGTCGACTTCGTCAGGGCCTGCTATGGGCTATGAGATGGAGCAGGGCAGTCAGGCCATCAGATTTATTAGGGGCCAGCCTCGCCTGGTTCCGGCACCGGATTTCTCGTCCGCCAGCTGGACACAGGAGAGGGATTTACGATGGGAGCTCCTCAGCAGCCTCACCATCTGGTTCACCTGGAGGGCCCGGTGCTTCACGGCCTTTGAGGGGAGATTGGAGCCACCAGCAGAGACTGTTCGGGGTATTTGGCAGGAGTTGATCCACACCCTGCGAGGACAGTACGACCGCATCCGGGGAGACTCGGATGAGGCGATCTTACGGCGCCAGGCCTTTCATACCACTTGGCGCTGCGGCCCGTTCTATACCCTACACACGGGATCCCCCCGTTGGCACTACAGGCCACCTGTTTGGCTCTTTCCCCCCCCCATTGTATGATTTAGCCGCTCAGTCCTTTAGGCTGATGCTTGTATTTTGCAGCACCTAGGGAGAGTCTCCCGGGCTGCCATGATGTATTCACTGCTCTTCTCTCTGGTAGGAGCAGGAGAGATCTCTTTTGTAGCCCTCCGGGCGTTTTTTACATAACTAATGAAAGGATCTTTTCTCGGAAAAAAAAAAAAGAAGCATATGAGGTGAAACTTTCTTTACAATAGGTTCAGGATACCTCGATCATCGGAAACATCTTCATGTTCAGAATTACCCTCTTGCTCATTGCGTCATCGTCCTTTTGGTTGTTGTTGTTGTTGTTAGCACCATGATTATCGTTGTTTGAAACAACAATTCTAGTGTCATTAGTGTGCGTGTTAAATTTACGAGAAGGAACAAACTTCTTAAATTTGTTAGCATGAGAATCATGGGGTGGTTTGTTCTCCCCTGGAACTCCATTCTTTTGCTCATAATAATAAGCCAAAGAGATTCCCATGGATAGAGAATGAGGTTGAAACATATTGATCTCTGCTCTAAGAGTGGGCTTCAATCCGGCAATAAATTTCTGCGTGTGGTTCTTTGATCTCACTCTTCCAATGGCTTATAGTTGGATTAGAATTTTCCAAAACTTGTCTACATATACTTGCACCGTCTCTTTGTCAGGTTTCGAAGCAGAGTCAGATCCACTTCTCTCATCTCTCTACTCCTCTTTTGTTATCTATCTTGTGAGTAATTGATTACTAAGTGCAGTCATTTAGTAGGCTAATCTGTGGCTACAACGATTACAATCTTAGCATGTAACAAGTTCAATAATTAGCCTATTCAGTTTAGCTATCAATTTGATCTTGGTGCAAAGCGATTAGCTTAACTCCAAGAGTGCCATGTGTATAGAATCAATCATCTAACTCCCCATAACTTGCCAAATAGATTCTCTCAAGAACAATCATTTCATGAGATTTTTACATTTATAATTTGAATTTTTGTTGTTTAAGTTGTAAAAATGTTTTTGTTGAGCTTGTTGACAGTCTGTAATGTGTTTGATTAATTATGTGTCAAATATGTTTTAAGGAAGGGTTTTTGTATTAGAGGGCATTTTTATGCTCAATTTATAAATCACTTCACTCAAATTCTCCAAAAAACTTGAACATTGTGTACTTCAAATCAATTTGTACAAAAAACACATTTCTTTAGGGACTTAATTTCAAAGAAATCCTTCAGCAATATGGATAATATATATTATACACAATACACACATTTTGTATCTATATAAAGCTTATCAGGAAGTATTTCCTGTCCTTGGTTTGCAACCCATTAGACATAGGTGGAATCCCCCTTCCAATTTATTAGAATCAAGGGATCAGATGCCTACGTTGCCCAGTCCACACGTGGAGCATCACTCATGTATGTGGGTACCTTACACTAATGCATCACAAAGTCTGTAAAATGTTGTCAAATAAATTAATAAAGGGCGCAGCCATATGGTCTTAGACTCATGGTCATAATTGTAAAAGTTATCAAAATTCTCTTTCCTCTCTTGCAATACTAGGGCTGCCCTATTGTACGCAAGTACAAATAAATGCTTGTGACAACAGCAATGTCTTCAAACTCTTGTGATTCGTGAAGCACAAACTTGAGAATAGATAGAGAAAAGGAAGAGAGGGAAGAGTAACAATGGAAGACTTGAAGAGTTTTCTCAGCCCAATTTAGCATATGATTGAGTTGAAGAAAGCTTACAAATTATATGCTAGATTTGCTTAGAATTGAGCTGGTTGCTGAACTTTTACTCTGTGATAGGTCAGGGTTGTAAACAGAGGAAAAAATTCTTCTCTATTCCTCTCCCAACTGTTGAAATCTCTTGGAGTAAGAAACTGTGGGCTGACCTGCTTCCTTTGTTTAGGCTGAATCTGCTGTTCTTCAAGACTGGTCTAGTCTATCTTGATTGTTCCAAAATACTTGTGATGAAAGATCTGTAGAATGGATTCACCAACCTCAGAAAAGTAGGTCTTCTTGAGTTAGCTGTGTTGGTTTGTGTCAATTGTGCTAGTTTGCCTTATTTGCGTCATTTGGATTCACACTTGCACAAGCTTGTGGGCAGCGTACTGCTTCCTATTGGGGGCAACTTACCTCACACAGATAGCCTCTTGTCCTTTCATAGGTAGGGCTTTAACCCTAACTAGTAGCTCTAGCATCCCCCATGCATTGGAGTGTTGAGGTGATACTTGTGACAGGACCAGGGTTAGAGGATACACATGGCTTTATTATGGACATGCCTGCACAAGTCTAGGCTCTTTTTGGCCATCTAGATGTACTAGAGTAAAGCCTGTTGGGGAAGGGTCCAGTGGCATAAAATGCATTGGTTCTGTGGTCCGAGGGGCCTAGTTGTATTTTTAAGGGTGTATGTCAGTCTTTATCTGGAGTTTTATGTAGTGCGGTATTTTTCTTGCTCCACATCTTTGACGTTCATGAGATTTTAATTTATCATGGCTGCCTTTGAAAAAAGGTAAGTCACAGCTGTAGCTAGCTGAAGACTTAGTGAGAAGCTGACTTATGCTGAATGCTTTTATTCACCAGCATGGAGGCCATTCAAATGCTTACACAAGCTCTGAACATACAAACTTCTACTTTGATGTCAATGCGGATCATCTTGAGGAGGCACTAGACAGGTCGAATTCTCGTCAGCCTTCTGTATTCCTTTTAAGTGTAAGAAAATATCATTTCATTAATTAGCTAAGACAAACATTGGTTTAAGGATCTAATCTTCTAGATGTGTTAAACAGATTTGCACAGTTCTTCATTTGCCCCCTGCTGTCAGCAGATGCAACTTCAAGGGAGATGAATGCTGTTGACTCTGGTACGTACCTAAAAAATGATCTACTACTTTGTAAGAGCGCATAGTGAAGTTCTATAGAACTTACGTGATGCTATCAAGGGAAAAAAAGTCTTGATGAATTTTTTTTTGTTACTGCAGAGAACAAGAAGAATCTTACAATTGATGCTTGGAGATTTGAGCAAGTAAGTTGGTTGAATACAAACAGTACAGAATTGTGTTGTTTAGTTTAACCATGGTATGATATTTTGAATCTGTTCAATATTTCAAGCAAATTTTGTTCAGCTACTTTTGGGGGACATGGCTTGCCAAATTCAGCTGGATACAAAATGGATACAAATGTGGGGGGTGTGTGTATCTAATACGCTTGTTTTGGCCCCATTCGGTATAAAGATAGTACTAGAAGAGGAGCAAAACATGCACACGCAGGCATGCACGAGTACATGGGTGGGGTGAGTGCCCCCCTTCCCTCACATGTGATTTGTACGTGTACGCGCGCATACATGTGTACATGGGTGAGGTGAGTGTCCCCCTTTCCTCGCTGTGATTCGTATGTGTGTGTGTGTGTGTGTGTGTTTCTCATAATGGATACGTGGAATGTGAATTGTCCAGACAAAAGAGGATTCACATTTCAGCATAATGTTAAATCAGAGTATCAAGCGAGGCTTGACATATGCTATATGTTAAATGTACACAATGGGGATCCGAGCCGTGCAAAGGTATGGGTGGATTATACATCACAATTATCGGATCATTATCCATTATGGGTGGGGATCATTTTGAAATTGCTAAAGAAGGATGCAATCTATCATTATAGAATATGATAGATGGTATTTGGGCGGCAAAGAAAGTAAATAAACCACCGCTGTAAAGTAGATGTGTAGGCATTGCATGAGGTTGCACAAACAAGGCAATTGACTCAAGGGGAAGAAGAAAAGCTTTTAAATGCACGATATATGATAGATTGCAACAATTAGAGGAAATTGAAAAAATGGCAAATACAAGCTAGGCAAAAGCCTTTAATAGATAAAGGCTACTGGTCAAAACATTTTTTCAAAAGCTTGCATGCTAAGAGGTAAAAGCAAAGCATACATCGTGTACAAAAGACTTGATGGTTAGTGGACCAATGATGTAAATGATCTTGAAAGGGAATGTGGCACATTTCCAATTAGTCTTTGCTACACCAAGGCACTTCTCGTGAGAAGAGTTGAAAGTGAAAGCGAGGATGCTTATAAATGTGACATCAATTCTTAATCAACAAGAAACTGCACTGTAGGAATTCCCTTTCATGAACATGGAATTGCAAAGTGCTCCTGCCAGACTGGGTAAGCAGAAGTCACTAGGATGGAATGGATTGATTGTTAAATTTTTGCAATATTTTCGAGACATTGGAAGACATTTTATTGGCAATGATAAATGCTGCATGGTTACAAAGAGTGATGCCTACTTCTTGGTAAGTGGGCCTAGTGAGATTGGCTCCGAGAAAGACTGTATGCCTAAATTTTGTTGATTGGAGACCTAGCACTTTAATGTCATGCTATACGAATTGGTGACAAAGATGATCTCTAATAGATTAGCGAATGTGCTTAACAAAGGGTTGTAGCTTGCCCAATACGGGTTCATTTCTAGACGACAAATATAATGCTTATGTGGGAATGGAGTATGCTAAATATATTGGTCAGGAGGTATTGTTATTGTAGGTAGACATTGGCAAAGCATTTGATATAGTGCACTGGGACTTTATTGCAGCCACCAAGAAACATCTGAGGTTTGGTCTAAAAATGACAGAAGTCATCTACTGGCTATATACAGGCAGCATAGCTAGATGTATCATTGAGAAAGGATTATCGTCACCTTGGACTTTGGAAAAAACGGTTAGGCAGGGCTGCCCAATGTCCACTGATTGCAATGTTGTATGCAATTGCCACTCATTCTTTGCTGATGTACATGGATATTCTTACTCGGGAAGGAAAACTAGATGGGCTGGTGGTCATCAATGGTTGCACATGCATATGCTGGTGACTCTTTTCTCTTCCCAGCAGATACTCCAAGGGATTTGATAGTGATTATGGATGTTTTGCATTTGTTTGGGTCAGTAGTGGGGTTGAAAATTTACTTTAGAAAGTGGAAATTGTTACCACTAAAACATGCAGATTGGCATAGTATATCAGGAGATATACTAACTTACCATGTACTGGTTCAAAAAAGTACCATGATAATAACTACATTGACAACCATCGGCACGGATGCGGGCTACAATGTGTACGTGTTACAAAGTTGATTCAGTTGGGCATTGGAATCTTTCCTACTGGGGTATCTTGGTAGGTGAGGTAAAAGGAAAAATCCCATGCTTCCTCTACTCTTCTAGATTGCTGCAAGACTGGAAGTCTGTGCTCATACATTTGTATTTGGCACATAGGCCAATGCCTCCTGGAAACACACTGGTAGATGAAAATGTGCATTGGAGGAGAGAAATTGATATGCCATTGGCTGTGGCTGAACCAAGAAAAGCTTTTTTTTCTTGCATGAAAAAGAAATTCGCAAGGTGGGAGACGACCATTGTCATTTCCACAAGCACAAAGACGATGACATTTGGGAGCCCATCACTGCCCTGTATGGAGACTTGTTGATCAGCTAGTAGGACATGGGGATATGTCCTATATATATTGGTTGGGCAAAGACACGACGATTGACTACTGAAAAACACCTGACCAGGTTACATTACATGTGGATCGGTTGTGGCATATGAATAAGTCCTTAGGCTGGTCATGGGGGATGCCTAATTCGTGGCTCTCGCGGTGGTCATGGGGGATGCCTTATTCGTGGCTCTTGCCCGATTGTGCGTGGCCCTTGCCCGACCATGATAATTGGCTAATTGTTGGAAGGGGAAATCGGCTCCACCCACTTGAGTGGGCCCCGAGTGTGTGCGAAAAAAAAAAGTCCTTAGGCTGGTGGAAAGGTAATTTGGAAAAGATATGTCAAAGCAAATCGCCTTAAAAACGAATGGTTTTTCTATGGAGATGCCTCACAGGAGAGTATTTGGCAAAGTGGAAAATTGCGGCTCCAAATTGTTTGTGGTGCCATCATCAAATGGAGAGTACTGTTCATTTGCTCTGGTTTTGCACTGATAATGTTCTGGATGTTTGGAAGATATCCTCTTCCAGATTGCTGCAAGAATATGCTCTTTTCTTTGGCTGAACAAGATATTGGGTTATATGGACAATATGGCTGGATCGTAATTATGAGGTGTTTGCACAACCTCGGATTGACGAGTATATTTACTTCTGTTGATCATTTCATTAGTCATTGCATGATAATTTTGAGCTACAACAGATTGATCAGTAGAACTACGAAGTGTTTGTTCACTGTTTTTAGATGGAATTTAATGAGAGCCTCTTGTTTTGAGGGTTCTCCAATATAAGATAAAATAGTGGTTTTCACCAAAAAAAAGTGTGTGTGTGTTTCTCCTCTAGTACATCATTTTATCCGAAGGCCAGCCAAATTAGATCACGTCTTTCTACCGTAAAATTATGCAACATCTTCAATGCCCCACTCATCTATTCTCAGTTCTGAAATAGAAGAGTAATCAATATAAAAGCCTCCATTGCATGCTTGGTGATGCAGTGATGTGTAGCCTGTCGTTAGTACAATCTTTACATAAGAGCAAGAAATGTGGCAGACTGCTTGTTCGCCACTCTACTGTAGAAAAAAAACACTAATCATCATCCCAAAGTTATTGTGGATAGCCATCATGAGTCTGACTATAGTCATTGCCTTAGAACTAATATGAGCTCAGCCAGCTAGTCACACTAGGGTTTTAAATTATAATGCCACTATTTAGTCCCTTAGAAGTTAGGAGGTTGTAATTTGGCTTTTTTGCATGCTTGCTTTCCTTCGGAGCAACACCCCCCCCCCCCCTCTCCTCTTCTCCCACTCTTTTCCTTTTTCTGCTAGAAAGTTAAGTTTGAAGTTCAATTTTTTCATTTTTTTTGTCTTGTGCTATGCAGCTATCAAAACACAATAGTTGCAAAAGTCACCCCTACAGTAAGTTTGGGACAGGTGAGTGAGACGAAATGTAATCCTTGTGAGGTTTGTTGCTGTATGCAAGAGCATAGTTCTGATAAGGTAGATATCTTGAGTAGTGCATTGTATCAATAACTTAGGAATTATTTTTTTCATTTTTGAAGCTCCATAAAAGCTTACTCGATTGCTTGAAGGTCCTCAAAGGCCAGATGCTATAATCTTTATTGATTTAAAGTCCTGCTAATGGCAGGGAATATTGAAACTCTCGATGTTCGTCCAAAGTCAAAGGGGATTGATACCCGTGAAGAACTACTCAAATTTTATGAGAGGCATTATTCCTCTAACCTCATGTGTTTAGTGGTGTATGGAAAAGGTGAGTTGATTACTGTCTGATCGTTTGCAAGCTTGAGTCTCTGTACAACTATAATCAAATCCTAAGTTATTTTCTGATGTTGGCACATTTACTGATTCCACTGAGCTTTGAGCTTAGTGATGCTTGTGGGATGCTCAAATTAATTTGATATTACATGCAGAAACTCTGGAAAATCTGCAAAATCTTGTGGAAGTCAAGTTTAGTGCTATAAAGAACACCAAGAAGGAGCGTCCTCGTATCCTTGGCCAGCCTTGTCAACCAGAAAACCTACAAGTATGTTTATCTGCTACATTGCACCTGCTACTGATAGGTCTCTTTGTAATTTTTTGCACGGGGTGGAATTCTGCTGGATTACCTAGTCTTCTGCAAGTGATGTTATGTGCTGGTTGTTTCAAGTGCAAGACTGCTAAGAAATTTTCTTTTTGTAATAGTGCTTTCATTTGGGCAATTGCAGATTCTTGTAAAGGCTGTTCCAGTCAAAGAAGAGCATTCACTCATTTTATGTTGGCCCAGTGCACCAGAACTCCGTTGTTACAAGGAGGGGCCATCTCGATATATCAGTCACCTACTTGGACATGAAGCTGAGGGGTCTCTGTTCGCACTTCTCAAAAGTTTGGGTATGAAGTAGAACAACACTTAAACCTGTAGGCATTTGTCACCACAAGTACATTCTTTTGTCCAGAAATTCCTGAACCACAATGCACCAGACAGCCATGCATTATGTTTGTCGAGTTTTAACATCCTAGCCCAGATTGAGTGATCTGTATGAGGGCTCAAATCTTCAATAATGCAAATCACATATACATCACGTAGAGATGCGTTAGCATGCGTGTGTATGTGTGTGTATACAAATATAATATACATACAAACAGGTGTGTGTGTGTGTGTGTAGAACAACATCGCTTTGTTTTTATGAATCAAGGGAAAAAGGTTCATAAGCATTTGCTTGTCATTGATATTCAGGTTGGGCTACCAGCTTGGGTGCAGGAGAGACAGATGGAAGTTTGGAGTATGCTTTTTTCAGAGTAGTAATCGAGCTCACAGATCTTGGGCAAAGTAAAGCCTTACTGTCTTGTGGATGCTATGATACTCTGTTAGCTGATACCTCTGTTTCTGGCATGTTTCTATCAGGCTTGTCAGTCTGTGTGTAGCCCATATCTATGTTGGTACGGAAAGGAAAATTATTGTGGGCCTTTTGATTATACTTGTGTGTGCCTCGCAGATCATGTAGAGGATGTTGTTGGATTGACGTTTCAGTATATAAGAATTTTGGAAGAGGAGGGGGTGAAAGAATGGATATTTCAAGAGGTATGCATTTCAAACAAAGAGCAGAATGCAGATCTATGAGATATTTTTACTTAACTGCACACCCAAGCCAATGGCTCTTGCCCAGACAGTTTTTCAAGTGCGGTTATCTGCTAATTCTATCAGGTGAAAGCTGTGTGTGAGACAAACTTTCATTTCAAGGATAAGAATGCACCTGTTGACTATGTCCCCCATTTGGCTAGCAACATGCAGGTGAGACACTGCTAACCTAAAAACCAAGAAGTGTGTGGTATGTGGGACACTGTAACTGATTAGCACTGTCAAATACATGGACCATACACAGTTCATTCTTAGAAAACCTAAATAGCATTACATCGTAGTTGAGAAAAGTTCTTATAGAACATCAAATGTTTTTTTTGTGCAAATTGTTGTTTATGATCAAAATCTGACCCCTAAGTAGGTACAGGTTTTGGTAAAGACACTGTCATAGCTGGACTATAGCTAGACTAGTCTGTGTTGGTCGTGGAAGAGAACAATATAGTGTCTTTGACTCTTTTAAGCTCCAAGTTAGCTCTTAGTGGCTTGGAAGTGCAAACTGTGCATCAACACTTCCCTATGGAAGCAGCTAGAGTGGTCGATACATCTAGGACCTATCACCATCCCCCCCTTTCCAAGAAGCAGGGCCTACATGTGAGTGGGTGGCGTCCCAGCTGAGCCAGGCACGCCAGGAGGTTAGAGAGGCAGAGGAGCAGAGACATGATTTCTACTATCATTGCCAAGCCTCACAGTGGACGCAGCTTGGTGATAGAGTGACTGGGGAGTTCTTTGAGATTACCGGACCCCGCCATGCTCGAGCAGGTGTACGCCAACTCAGGAGACGGGACGGCTCGTTAGCCACTGAGCCCGGGGAGATTAGAGCCATTGCCACTGAGTTCTATAGAGACTTGCTCTCAGCGGAGCCAGCCACGGAGGCACGTGATGCTTGCAGACAGACTGTGTGGGCCCATGTACAGAGGAGGGTCACAGATCGTATGCGCACAGTTCTGGGTGAGCCTCTTTCAGAGGATGAGCTGGTTGAGGCTTTGAGGGTCCTTCCGCGCCATAGTTGCCCTGGGGAGGACGGTTTGACGCCAGCCTTTTTTATGCGTTATTGGGACATTTTGGGGCCAAGCCTCCGTAGGGGCTTTCAGTATGTTTTGGACACTGGGGTGATGCCACAGAGCTTTTCAGAGGGCTTGATCTTTCTTATCCCCAAGGGGGAGGGAGTGTCTGATGATATTCGGCAGTGGAGACCTATTACGATCCTCAATACTGTCTACAAGGTCCTGGCCAAGGCCTTGAGTTTGAGGATCCAGCCCTTCCTTGGGGAGTTGATTCATGCTACCCAGACAGGATTCGTCAAGGAGCGCAGTATCCTTGACAATATTTTCACCTTCTGGGAGGCGATGGCCCGAGCTAGATTTCTCGGCGAGGACCTGGTCGTTACGCTTCTCGACTTTGAGAAGGCATACGATAGAGTCGATTGGGGTTTCCTAGAGGGCACTATGCTTCGCCTGGGTTTTGAGCCACTCTGGATTCGAGGGGTGGCGGCTCTATATTCCACAGCTCGTAGCCAGGTGCTGATGGCAGGAGGACGGGGGCCGAGTTTTGAGTTGACCAGATCAGTCCATCAGGGATGCCCTCTCGCCCCGTTTCTTTTTCTCTTCTTTGCTGAGGCCATGAGTATGTATCTGACAGCAGAGGAGGTTGGTTTGAGAGGACTCTAGCTCCCAGTCCGGGGAGAGGACCTGCTCGATTCTGATTTTGCTGATGACACGGGATTATTTTTGCATGGCCAGGAGGCCAATCTTCAGAGGGCAGAGCAGTCGCTACAGGTTTTTGTTGGCAGCTTCGGGAGCATTGATCAATTGGCGCAAGACAGTGGCCTTTTGGATCAGTAGCGCTCCCACTCCGGCATGGAGCCCAGACCCAGGCTTTAGATGGATTCCTCCTGGCACAGCAGTGCGGTATTTGGGATGCCAGATTGGACTTGATTTGTCACCTGAGCAAAAGATCGCCCTGCTTCTTCTGAGTATTCGGAAGAAGCTTTTGTATTGGAGTACCGCTCGGCTATCCTTGGCTGGGAGGGTGGTGGTGACAAATTAGGTGCTTTTAGTGACCATGTGTTACATCACGTCTTGCTCGATCTTCTCGAGCTCTTGCATCAGCCAGGTACAGAGGCTGATCAGGAACTTTCTTTGGTCTGGGCGGGACAGTTAGCCAGCCCGGGCTAAGGTTGCTTGGGCAGTTATTACTCTTCTGCTGGCCTAGGGAGGCTTGGGCATTATAGATCCCGTTGATCAGAGTAGAGCCTTATTGGGGAAGCTTATTGTTCGGGGGCTGCTTCCAGGCGCTGAGCCTTGGAAGGAGCTTCTTTTTCAGCGACTGCTGCAGGCTAGGGCTCCTCCAGCAGGGGGCATTTGGGCACCAGAGATACGATGGATCTTCATAGAGATGAGGAGGACAGGCCTAAGTAGAGGCTGGGAGGAGAGACACAAAGACATTGCCTATGGGACTGTCCACAGGCGCAGCAGATTTGGCTGAGGATGCTGTGCATTTTGGTCCCCCTCTCTCCAGAGGGCATGTATACGTGGGGTGCCGCTGCTTCGTCGACATCGTCAGGGCCTGCTCTGGGATACGAGACAGAGCAGGACAGCCAGGCTATCCGATTCATTAGGGGCCAGCCTCGCCTTGTTCCTTCACCGGACTTCTCGTCCGCCGTCTGGACACAGGAGAGGGATCTACGATGGGAGCTCCTCAGCAGCCTCACCATCTGGTTCACCTGGAGAGCCCGGTGTTTCAGGGCCTTTGAGGGGAGACTGGAGCCACCAGCAGAGACTGTTCGGGGGATTTGGCAGGAGTTGATCCACACCCTGCGCGGACAGTATGACCGCATCCGGGGCAACTCGGATGCGGCGATCTTGCGGCGCCAGGCCTTCCACACCACCTGGCGCAGCGGCCCCTTCTATACACTACACGCGGGAACCCCCCGCTGGCATTACAGGCCACCTGTTTGGCTTTTCCCCCCTCCTATTGTATGATATAGCTCTCAGTTTTTTGTACTGATCTTTGTACCCCTTTTTGCACCTAGGGAGAGTCTCCCTAGCTGCCTTGATTGGATCTCTGCTCTGCCTTCTTATGAGCAAGAGAGGGTTTTTTTTAGCCCAGTGGGCGGTTTTTTAACTAATGAAAGGATCTTTTCTCGAAAAAAAAAAGAAGCAGGGCCAATTTGGCTTGCTGCCCTGCTTACACTGGTGTTGAGCATCAAGTGGCTCAACTGTGCTGCCCACTTGGTTGCCCCAACAATATAGTGTCTTTGACTCGTTTTAAGCTCCAAGTTAGCTCTAAGTGGCTTGGAAGTCATTTTGGCTGCAAACTGTGTATCAGCACTTCCCTATAGAAGCAGCTAGAGTGGTCGATACATCTCGGACCTATCACCATCCCCCCCCTTTCCAAGAAGAAGGACAAATCTGGCTTGCTGCCCTGCTTACACTGGTGTTGAGCATCAAGTGCCCCAACTGTACTGCCCACTTGGTTGCCCAGCTAGGATACCTTGCTGAAGCCTGACACATTTGGGTGTTGTCGTTTGGTTGTCCTATGTGCTGTCCATTTACACCCTGCTTTCCCAGTATGTGAACTCAACGTCTTAACTTGGTAGTTTGGTTCTTGAAGTGTAGCTGGAAAACCCTCACCCTAGCAACAGCTAGAGATGCTGCTACACCCCCCTTGTAAGGTCTCGATAGAGCACGCCCAAGGATCATCTGACCTAGACCTTACACCCTAATGAGGTTTCATAGACCAGACGTCGTACGCATGGCATGACCATGATAGATTGTAGCTGGTGACCCACCACCCAACCTTAGGTTCAGTGCCTTGAGCCCCAACATTGTATGCATTGCATGACTGTGATAGATTGTGGTTGCTGTGAGCTTGAGGGTCGAGTGCTGCCTGCTTGGTACCGATGGCCCTAGCCTAGCATCCCATATGATTAGGCCAAACCACACACCTTGCAGCTTCATGGCCATGAGGTCTTGCATGGATTTGGTATACCTCTTGTCTACTGAGTGGATACTTGAATCATAGTAACAGGAAATGCTGTTCCCAGTGGCCTGGAATGGCAGAATGGCGTTTCCTAGGCAACTGGAACGGTCAGGAATGGGTGCTGAAGTGGCATCACAGTCGGAACGGCTGCTCCGTTTCTGGAACGGCCGTTCCGTGTGAAGGCACAGAATGCAACGGCCGCCAGTAATACCTTTGCAAGTGGAGGTGCTAGGAAATGGAAGTGCAGGTATTGCAAGCAAGCAAAGACAGGAGGTGCCAATCATGTGCGAGCTCATTTGATGCATGAACTTGGCCATGATGTGACTTTTTGCCAATTAGTTCCAGCAGAGAAGGAGGAGTTAAAGGAAAGGCTAAATGCACATGTGTTTTCTGCTCCACCTCCAAGGTCTGTGGCTGTAAATCCCTGTTTTTTTTGCTTCCAGTGCATCTAGTGGTACTTATGCCGCACAGGCTGGGAGTGCCAGCTCTTCTCCGGGTAATCCTCTTGGGCCTTTTGCTGTTCCCACGGCACTACTATCACGAGGTGGCCATAGAACTATTCTTGGTTCATGGGATCCTCGGAAGCGTGAAGCTGTGGATGGTGCGGTGGCCAGGTTTTCTTTCATCATCGCATTGCATTCAATGTGGCAAGATCACCTTATTTCCAAGAGATGGTCCGTGCAATTGCTAGATTTGGACCCACATATACTCCTCCATCATCAGAGACTTTGAGGACCACTTTGCTGAAAAAGGAGAAAGAGGCCATTGATGCAGCATCAGAAAATATTCGTGTTGGGTGGAAGAGGAATGGGGTATCTCTTATCATTGATGGTTGGAGTGACTCTTATTGTGGCTTATTCACGAGGTGGTGTGCATTTCTTATCCTCACATGATGCATTTGAAATAGGGAAGAGCTCCGATGTGCTTGTGGAGGAGTGGGCAAATGTTGTTGACACCATTGGTCCAGAAGATGTGATTCAGGTCATAGGAGATGTAGAAGCATCAAATAGAGCGGTAGGGGCAAAGTTGGAGTTCAGGTATCCCAATGGGCTGAATAATTTGCTGAAGGACCTTGGGGATTTGCCATGGGTAGCATCCGTTCTTGAGAAAGGGAGAGAGATTGTTAGTTTTATCACTTGTCAGCACCATATTCTCTCAGAGTTCAAAAAGAGGTCTCCCCAAAAGGATATCTTAAAATACTATGAAACCTGCTTTGCCTACAATTTTATTATGTTGGAGAGGCTTCAAAAGGTGGGAAATGTTTTGAAACAGCTTGTGGTGAGTTATCAGTGTATTAATCGGCCCACCTCTCGTTTAGTTAGATTCATGATGCATTTTGGGCTGATGTGGGCCATCTTAATGTTGTTGTGAAGCCCATCATTCACATTTTAAGGATTGCGGACAGCAAGCAACCTTGCATTGGCAAGGTTTATGAGGGCATGGACAAGATGATGGAGCACATTAGAGAGGTGGAGCCTAATGAGGGAAGGCAAGAGGAGTTGAGAGCACTTTCCCAAACTCGATGGGATAACTATCATTCACCCTTGCATGCAGCTGGTTTTGTGCTAGATCCAGAGTTCCAGGGGTGCGGCCAAGAGACTGATGAGGAGGTCACAAATGGATGGGAGAAAGTATTGGGAAAATTGATGCCATATCCTTCCCAAAGGAGGTCTATCAAAGATCGATTATTGATTTATAGAAGCAGGCAAGGAAGATTTGGTTTAGTAGATGCGTAGAGAGACAGATGTAGTGTGGGTGCTGCTTTATGGTGGGAGGATTATGGAGCAGGGGCTCTTGAGCTTCAACGTCTTGCCATTTGTATTTTGAGCCAAGGAGCTAGTTCCTCTCCTATTGAGCAATTGTGGAGTGTATTTAGCCACATTGCCTAAAAGAAGCAGAACCGACTTGCTACACAAAGAACCAATGATTTGGTTTATGTGCTGCAAATGTACGACTACTTAGTCAGCTCTACAGTCCGGAGGCAGAGGGTTTCGATGATGCCCCACCCTTCTTCATATTGAAATGATGTAGTGCATATGGACATGGACCATGATGATGAGATTGGGAGCTCTTCTGGAGCAGTTGATGATGATTTAGTTGCTGATGTTGACATTTGATATGTTGTACTCGATCTTTTAGTTTTTTGTCATTTGTCATTTGGGATTTGCTCATGCGCATTTTATCTATCTTTGTAGCTCCTGTGCATTGCTCCTCTCAGTTTACCTGGTTGCCTCAGGTGGATTTCAAATATAGAGTTGTGATTTAGATTCCAAATGTGTGTGATAAAGCTTGCGTTTTTGCTTTATTATTTTTTCAAGCTGTTGACACTGTTAACCAGTCTGCCTCAGGTGGATTTCAAATATAGAGTTGTGATTTAGATTCCAAATATGTGTGATAAAGATTGCATTTTTTCTTTGTTTTTTTTTTTCAAGTTGTTGACACTGTTAACCAGTCTGCCTGCTTTTTGATGCAGCGTTACCCCCCTCAAGATTGGTTGGTGGGGTCATCCTTGCCTCGTACATTCAATGCAGAGTCAATCATGACTACCATCAAGATGCTTACACCAGAAAATGTCAGGTAAGGGTCTGTCCTTCAAATGAGAAGTTACAACTCAATAATGATTACTGAAGTAAAGCATATGATTACGATGATGCCTGAGCGCCAGCTGCCATTTGGTCTCAAAGGACTCAATCATGGCTGCCATCAACATCTTAAGTTAGGAAAGGGGTAATGCCTAAGCACGCAAGCTGCCATTTGGTCTTAAAAAATTAAAGAAACTCACTCTTGAACCTCGTAACTTCCCTCCCACATGCTTAGTGCAGCGGCACTGAAACTGAAGTAATCACCATTTCAAGAGTTTCTGTGCTTTAAGGGACATTTTAACTTGAAATTCCTTTCATGCAATAATATGTGGAAGATGCCAAAAAATCCTCTCATAATGTAGCTCAAGTGCTGTTTAAAATACTTATCATCACAACATGAGGTCTATTAAGGCCTATGTATGTGAAAAGGCAAGGAGGAGGAGCTAGTGCTTGAAGAGAAGAGGGATTGCATGATGAAAAGCTAGAGAGGTTTACAGGAGCTTGAGAGATGAAATTTGCCAATAAGAAAGTTGTTTTTTGAAATAGAACTCATTCAGTGGTTATTCGAAGAGGAGGAAGAGGGGGGGGGTGTGGAAATATGGGTATGAATGCCCTCACCTTGTCTCCTAAGGCCTATGAATGTAGAAAGAAAGATATATTAATGTCTGCAAAAGACCGGAGGGCCTATGTGACCATGAATAGTACAATGATACTTGCCATGGAAAATTAAAAAAGAACATGAAAACTGAAAACTGAAACATGACTCTATAAGCCTCGTGATGGCAGATGTGTCATGTCATCAGAGAATCTCATGGATTTGTCTATGTGTGGTGGAGATCCTCGGTGCTCTCGGTCGGGGGCACTTGGTAAGTAAGATGGAGCTGGCCTGCTCGGTCAAGACTATGGCTGGTAAGAGCTGATGTCGATGCACCGTGGTCACATGGGTGGCTGATGTGGATGCTTGTGCTGTGAAGTAATCAATCATGGATCTCTGGACAATGTCTTGTATGGGTTGGCCTTGTCTCTCAGCATGTCCTCTCAATACTCCATCCCTATGTAGTATGAGCTTTATAAGGTACATCTCGAGACATCTCTGGTCCTGATATTGGGAGAGGTAGTGAAATCTCCTCTGTATCTCATAATACGGTGGGCATCTGAACATATAGTGGGCCTCGTCCTTACCTCCCCTATGGTGCATACTCTACATATCCGCTCCTCTGGTGTTTTAGGAGAACAGAATTTGCATGATGAAAACCTGGAGAGGAGGAGCTAGTGTTTGAGGAGAACAGGATTTGTATGATGAAAAGCTGGAGAGTTGCAAGAAATTAAGGGAAATTTGCCAATGAGAGTTATTTTTTGAAAAAGAACTCATCCAATTTTGTTTTGGGCGGGAAGGGTCTGAAAATATGAGTATGAATGCCATCACGTTAAGTCCCAATGATTTGGAAAAAGCGTGTTATCGTACCTTGGAATGTATTAGACGAGAGAACTCTTATTAGAAGGTACATGAGCATATGATTTATGGTTACATTAATTGTGAAAACATCCCAATAGAATGGAAACGGAAATCCCCCAAGCATTTTGAAAATGGTAAAAAATGAAAATGGAAACGGATCCCAATGCCATGTCATCAGGCCATGTCATAGGGTTAGTTGTATTCCGTAGACAGACTTACACGAACAAGGAGGATTTTGTGCAAGACTACAACACCAGAAAAAGTTAACTAAAGCTGAACCACAATGCAATGACCCAACTGGACTTGGGATGGCGCTTACAATCTTTCCATTGACAACTAGGTGGGACATTATTTTCGTAAGTGCAAGCTTAATAATGTAGCCTTTCCCAACTTGCCAACCAATGCTTCCAATGTTGTTATCATCAACGGGCTTGGAAAAGGTTGGCTGGCAAGTTTGGGATGCAAACATCTAAATGGTACTTTTAGCTCTGCATACACTACAGGACTTCTAACGTTGCCTAGTGCATCTCTATTCAACTACATAATCAGGTGTGGCCTTTTCGTCTCCACATTTACACAAGGGCTTCGATGTTGGGAAATTTTTGCTACATGCAATGTGCATAATAATTTGCACTATTGATGTAAAATGATGGTATTCCTTGTGGTCCTTTGTAAGACGTCAATAAACTGTTTTCCCTTTTCTTTGTCTGTTTCATGGTCTCTTACATGAATTTATTATAGTCTTACATGCTATTTTTGCTATATTGACATGGAAGTTTGGGCACAGAATTCTTTCGGCATCGAAGGAATTTGACAGGAAAACTACTGACATTGAACCATGGTATGGAACTTGCTTTTCCATGGAGAAGATCTCAGAGAGTCTTGTAAAGGTATGCTTGCTTCTCGAATTGTTCTGTTCTGGTTTTTCAGTTTATCTGTCATACTAACAGGGCTTAGTTTTAACTCCTCGGTTTCAATACATGCAGCAATGGAAGACTACTTCTATTGATGCCAGATTGCATTTGCCGGCTGCAAATCCATTCCTTCCAACTGATTTTTCCATCAAATCTAAAGATGAGAAGGTGATGGGTTATACACTGAATTATAACTCTCTTCTGCTTGCATCAACATCTTGTTATCCCCCCTGTCTGCTCCTTTCAAGTACACCTTTTACACAAAAGCAAAATAGGCTTGCTGTGGCCATTGAAAGTTTACTCAGAGGCATTTTTTTTTGGTTACACTTGGTGGTACCAGGTGGATCATCCATGCATGTTACGGAAGTCCAGCATGTCAAGGCTATGGTTTAAACCTGACTCCACTTTCCAGACGCCAAAGGCATGCATTGAAATTCATTTCAACTCTCCAGAATCAAATGGTTCTCCAGAAACTGTTGTTCTTTCGTCACTCTTTTTGAAGCTATTGCATGATTATCTGAATGAACATGGTAAGGCTGCTCGTGTCTAGCAGATTTTTTTAATCCAACAAGATTTTGCTAGTGTGATGATAATCATGTTCATATGGTAGAGTTTTGATGGCATTAATGCTAATGTGACATTTTATTCAATAATTCTCAATCATAGCGGGCTTGCTACATCTGCAGCATATTTTGCTGAAGTGGCCGGTCTTAGCTACAGCATTTATCAAACGACGTCAGGTTTCCAGGTAAATATTCTAATTTTGCAGTGCAAGGATAGTTTTCTTGAATCTGTGGTAAAAACTGTGCACCTAGTTTCTTAGGCTATTTTTAAAAGCCTATGGGAGAGACTTCTGAGTCATCAAGGACGTGACCATAAGCACACCATTCTTGAGAGCATTTCCTCTGAGTGGCTGGCTTTGCTGTTATGATAGAAAAGCATGCTCGCAGACTATGTTACCAAGGTCTATACACATGGAAGCACAAGTATGTTTATCTGATTGTGTGGTGGAGGTGAAGTAGCAAGATGTTTCTACTTGTGTTTCTTAAACAGGAAGCAAGTATGTTTATCTGATTGTGTGGTGGAGGTGAAGTAGCAAGATGTTTCTACTTGTGTTTGTTAAACAGGAAGCTCTGGAAATTTTTGTCATAGTCAATTTTCCACTTTGATATCCAGTAGGAAGGCAGTTGAGAACCAAGGTCCTGGATTCCAGGTACCCCTCATAGAAGATATGAGGATGGATCTGTTCGGAGGCAAGAATAGTGGTAAGTAGGTGGCCTCAACCCAGAAAGTCTCTGATTTTTATCCAAACCCACAGCGAGAAAAGACCTTGAAGGTAAAAAGAACGTTTCAATAACTTCGAGCTGAAGCCACCACCACCCCCCCCCCCCCCCCCCCCCCGGCGGCACGCGCGGGTCTCCCTGTTCCACCTCTGCCCCTTTCTATTTGCTGGCCACCCTATTCGCCTCTGCGCAGGCTTTCTGTGCGCCCCTTCCTCCCATGAGCCTTTTCGCCCTCCTCCTCCCTAGCCCCCCTCCACCTTGCTCTTTGCGGTGGTCCCTGTTACGTCCTGACAGGCCCATGGTTAGGGACGTGTAATAACCCAGGATTAGGGTTAGGGTTAGGGTTAAGGCTGTCCTTGTTACATCCCAACAAGCCTAGGGTTAGCGTGAGGGACGTGTACTAACCTAAGATTAGGGTTGGTGTTAACCCAAGATTAGGGTTAAGGCTTAGCTAGGGCGTGGGGACTTGGAGGGTTCACACGCGGGCGAAGGCCGCTAGCAGGATGAGGGCTAGAAGTTTATAATTAATAGCCTAGGGCTAACGATGGCTAAAAGCTTATAAAGCAGAAAAGCTTAAATAAAGCAAGGACCAATAATAGCCAGGCTATTACTATATAAGTGACCTTTGGGTCACTTATTAGACACAAGAGGTCAAGTAGTCACATAGTGCCCTGGGGCTATCAAGGAAGCATACAAGATCTCGTGGCCATGGAGCTGCAAGGTACTAATCACATGCTTCAGCCTTCAACCTATACTTGATTTGGAAAATATTGAAGCTAAATGTAGGAGTTACTTATCACTTTGCATGCAAATATTTTGCATAAATTTATATGCCCACAAATTGTCTACATTCACAAATCCTTGTCCTTGTCTATAAGAATTCTTAGAATCTTTCTCAGAGTTGCAATAGCATCCTACATTCACAAATCCTTGTCCTTGTCTATAAGAATTCTTAGAATCTTTCTCAGTGTTGCAATAGCATCCTACATCCTACATTCTCCTATATCATAGCCTATAGGATGTTAGAATTTTCTAATTTAGTATTCTTAGAATCTTTCTCCATATTGCAATAGCATCCTCCATCCTCCTACATCCTATGATGTAGGATGGTGTTAGAATTTTCGAATATAGAATTTGACTACAAAATTTGACCACGAAAGGCCCATTGATGTGGGCAGTGAGGAAGAAGAAGAAGGGGCTCCCACTATTCAAGAAACTGAAAAAGAGGCGGAGAAATTTTGATCCTTTCCTTGATCATGGATGAGCTCAAGGGTGCGGCTGGATGTCCAAGAAGCAATGACTAAAATTGAGCTAGGATCAATGATACAAATGCTGCCAGGACTACGTGGTCTCTTATAACCCCAACAACCACAAGGGCACAATCAAGGATGATCAGGGTAGAGATGTAGAAATACAACTCAATGTTGACATAGTGCGGAGTGCCTTGAACATGAAGAGTTCAAGAAGCAGGCGCTCACAAAGAAGGATAAGATGGCTCTTTGAAAGGGTGGATGTCCTCAACAAAGGGGTTTTGAGTACAAAAACCTAAATCCAGTTTACTCAGTACTAGTCAGGGCTCTACAACTCATTACCACAATCAAGCTCGTTGGTCGATACAATAAGTGAGCTAATGTCAACATGGTACATAGGATCAACCAAGGCCAGGCATACTATTTCTATGAGGAAACTGGAGCGCCATGAAAGTGTCTGAATCCTTGTGACAGCTTGGTCCAAGACCCTGAGATCGCCAGAAGAGGAGAGAAGGTTTGGGAATCCCTCACTTTTCTACTGCGAGAGGCGTCATCCACGCTCAACTCCGGATTTCAGGAGATTAGCACCCTTTTATAGAGCGGAGCTCAGGACCGTCTCACGAGGCTCAGAGAGCAGGATAGGAGTCTCCACAGGGGCTTAGCCTCCCTCCAGCGGCTATAGGACCAGACCCTAGAGAGTCCGTGGGTGGAATCCCAGTTGGAGACAACCTGCACAGAGATTCGATCGATTAAGGAGAGGAGGGTGGAGTTATTGATACCATTCCAGGGGCTCCTTTTGGACTCCAGCAAGGGACACGGTCACATGTGATTTCTTTGTGATAGAGGAGGCCTTCACCATCATAGAGATGGCTGAGTCGTCCAGACGGTTCCATTGAGCATGATTCCCCCATGTTCGGGCCATAGTCTTAGGTTTCTTCAGAAATCTCCTTTCAGCAGATTCCCTCACTCTTCGGGTTGAGGCGGCGAGGGAGAGTCTGGCAGCGTATGTAGAAGGTGGTGCCCCCATGCCTCTAGGCCCTCCTGTGCTCCCCTTTCTCTCTTACCGAGTTACGAGATTCACTCCGTGCCCTTCCGCAGGGCAAGTGTCTAGGTGAGGATGGCTTGCCAGTCTCTCTCTTTCTGCGTCAATCGGATCTCATGGAAAACAGTTTCATGGCTGCCTTCAATGAGATCATGGCCTCATGTCACATTCTGAAGAGACTCTCTGAGGGTGGTGACCATTTGGAGATTCGGCAGTGGCGCTACATCACGGCTGATTCGCTTGATTTTGAAAGAAGGTGGTGACCATTTGGAGATTCGGCAGTGGCACTCCATCACGGCTGATTCTCTTGATTCCAAAAGAGGGTGGTGACTATTTGGAGATTCGGCAGTGGTGCCCCATCATCCCCTTAGGAAACACTTACAAAATCCTCGCCGAAGCCAGTAGTCGTGGCCTGCAGCCTCATCCCCCCAACCTGGTCTATGGAGCCCAAACCAGCTTCATCCATGGCACGTGCACCTTGCACTGGGGTACACAGTGACACACTGGCATGATCATCAGTGCAGCATTTGTACAGAAGTAGAACCTTTTCTAGGATTATTTGTCGTACGCCGTGACCCCATTGTGAGCCCTAGTCCAGGGACAGTCAAGGACGAGCTACGTAGGTCAGTTAGATGTGAGTCCTCTTAACCCACTTGGAGAAAGCATCATACAGAAGCATTTAGATGTCTGCCCTAGCATTAGATGCATGTGTAGGCATGCTTAGGACCATTGCATTAGAAAGGGGCCAGCCTTAAGGCCAGCCCCAAGGCAGCCCACTTGGGCTAGCCTTGCAAAGGGCTTCCATGCCTTTGCCATGCAGTCGGCCAGCCCTTGTGGCTTAGGGGGCCAGTTGGCCAGCACCCGACCAGCTCTACAAGGCAGCCGACTGTGCATGTTGCCAGTTGTAAGCATTAAATGCAGCCGACAGGTGAAGTACAACAGCCGACTAGGCATCATTCCTAGTCATGAGCATAAATGCAGCTGACGGGGTTATTAAACCAGCCAATTGGCATTGTTCGGCCGCGGGCATTATGTCTACAGGCCGACTGTGCATTTGCAGTAGCCGATTGTAGCTAGGAGGGCATATAAAAGCATGGCCTCAGTCCCACACCAATTCATTCAGGTATTTCAGCAAAGTACACACAGATTGCAGCATCCAATCAACTCCAAGCAAGGAAGGAAGATACTCTTCACATTCAGCCAGCATATGTGCTGAAACCGGCCTTCAAAAACTTGATGGGCGGTGGAACAAGCATTCGCACACAAAACACTTCATCACCCATGAGAACCTAGAAAAGAAAAACAAACAGGGGAGCTAGAATGCTTTTGCAAATAGTACAAGGACACGGATTGGCCCCAAAACGCAGTGGCGCCCCTTGCGGTATTTCTTTACTTGATCAAATATGAGTACAAAGTACAACTTGTCGAATCCTTTACCAATAGGATCCCTTTTAGCTTTTCACCCAGGACTTTCCAAATAAGATCTCTCGCTATTACAACAAAGCATTCCATAGAGAAGGCACACGTGTACGACACCTCCCTGCTTGAAAAGGTCTTCTCCATCTCAACCATGGATCTCACAACCCTTTCCCAAACAGTAGTAGGGCTGTGCCAAACCATATGTCCTTCCTATGGTCACAGCCTGCATGTAACCTCGAGAAAACTATAACCTGTTCACATGAATCCGAAAACATGCTTTCCTCATGAAACCAAAGACCTGTATCTAATAAACCATAGGCCTATATCCATAAACCATAGGCGTGTATCCCCGATACCAAAGTCCTGTCTGCTCACGAAAGACCAATGTCCTGTTTCCATAACAGATAAATCCTCATATGCATCATCAATCACGATGCCAAAATTCCAGAGAGAGAAAGATAGAGGACGTGTCAAGCCATCCCTGAATACACATAGGTCCAAGACGAAGAGCAACACACATCTCTTCCAAGAACATCATCCTGTGCATATGTAGCTTGATCCTCTGTATCCCAATCTTGTAAACAAAGCCTGCTTGCGAAGAAAGAGAGAGAGACTCCTTGGCTGTTAGCTCCTCGGTGCCTTCGTCAGCTCACCTTCTTTCAAGAGAGATAGAGAGAGAGAGATCCACTCTGACTGCTTCCACACATTCAGCCATCTGGCGTAGAGAGTCTCCCATCTGACCCTCGTCTGTCTGCCATATTGTCTGCAGAGAGACTCTTGCCTGACGCCTGCCTAGCTGTTGCCCATCTGGTTGCCTGCTTGGCTGCCCTATACTGCCCATTGCTGCCCGGCTGTAATCCATACATAGCAGTGATAACACCTGGTGACAGCGGCAGTACTCAGCGGCAACGGCGGCGACAGCGGCAGCGGCAGCGGCAGCAGTACCCGACTGCAGCGGTGGCAGCGCCCCTTTGTACCCGGCAGTGGCGCCCAACTCTAGCAGCGGCGGCGGCACCTGGCAGTACCCGACTGCAGCAGCGACGCGGTGGCAGTACCCGGCGGTGGCGCTAGCGACAGTAGCTGGCGGCAGCAGCTGCTGTACCCGATGGCAGCGGTACCCAACTGCAGCGAGCGACAGCGTACCCATGCAGCCACGCCATGACCACACCCTCCAATCCACCACCTTCCCTTAAATAAGGAAGATGCGTTTTTCATAAAAACGCCAAAAGCAAGGTTTTCAAAAACGCATGCATATTAAATAATAATATTTTTGTCTTCAAAGGTTTTAAAAACCTTAAGATTTTTGAAGATCCTTTTTGTCCCCTTTCACACTTGGGCTGGCCTCCAACATGGGTTTCCTTTTCACATCTAACTGATGCATGTCCACACTGTGTGTCCTGTGCCCGTGCCCATGCCCGCCTGCTCGTTGTCCAGAGGGAAAAACACAGGCTCGTAACATGTGCAGTCCTACCGCTATCTGGACTTGCATTAGTGCCCAAGGAGGGTCTTCAACAGAGCCTCGGGAAAGGTGGATACTCTGCCGACATACGGTCTTCCTTGTCCTTGGGTTGGGCATTCATATCACTCATACTCAGCATTGTATAACATTTCTCCAAAGAATAATATAAGCAAATACTCCTGCTTGCAGAGAAGGGGGGGGGGGGGGGGGGCTTTAGTGGGTATTGGGACCCACCCACCCCCGCAGCATTGCCCCACAGAACTGTTGGTATGATGATGAGTGTCGTGAGACACGAGCACAGCTACAACGTGAGATTGCCATTGGGACTCACACGCATAGACAGGCCAGGATGATCTTTCGGTGCCTTGTGCGGAGGAAGAAACGAGCCTTTCTAGCTAAGCTAGAGGAGGAGATCTACCAACTCTTCCTGGGTAAGGACAGCAAGAGGGCATGGAAGATGTTTCAGGAGAGACAGCTTGGTACTTTGATTACTGCACCTGAGGTATGGCATACTTATGCTAGAGAGCTATATGATGCACTAGGACAGCCCCCCACCCCCCCTCCACTAGACCGGCTAGCAGCACCTTTTTTACTATGCGGATGGTGCTAGATGCGATAGACAGGTTACAGAATGGAAAGGCACAGGATCATGATGGGCTAGTTGGAGAGCACTTCTCATATGCACGTGACACTTTGGCTCCGCTCATCAAACATGTGTTTAGTCGTGCCATTTGTGAGGGTTTCTCGGCAAGCTAGACAGAGCATATCATTGTACCACTCTTTAAGAGTGGGGACCCCATGGTACCAGGCAACTACAGGACGATCATGATAGGCCAAACTATATGGCTTTATATTGGAGTCAGAGCTGAGCCATTGGGCAGAGAGGCATGGTCATCGAGCACATGGACAGGCTGGCTTCTTCAGGAGAGGATTTACTACCTTAGATCACATACTGACACTTCGGGCACTTATTGAAGAGGGCAGGGCACAGAAGAGAAGGATATACTGCTACTTTGTGGACTTCCGCAAAGCCTTTGATACCGTACCATGTGCTAGGCTTATGCACAGATTGCATGACATTGAGGTACGCGAGGATATGCAGTGGGGGATATATGCTTTGTATGAGTCTGTGATGACAGGCAGAGTCCGAGCTCCAGGCGGACTATTCGATATGGTGACCAGCACGATAGGGGTGAAGCAGAGATGCCCGCTACGCCCACCCTCTTTGGACTGTACATTGATGCGGTCTCTGATTATGTCGACAGATTGGGAGACCCAGGGCCATGCCTGGCACGGGTGTTGAGACCCATCTTGTTATATGCTGATGATATTGTTCTAATCTCAGACTCTCTAGAGGGATTACAGGGACACCTCGATGCATTACAGGCTTTCTGTGCGGATAGAGATCTGACAGTGAACCTTGGGAAAACCAAGGTTATGGTGTTTAACACCACACAGGCATGGGTGACGAGATCAGAGTCTCAGTTCACTTTCCAAGGGGAGCCGGTTGAGTACGTTAGGTTATATGTCTACTTGGGAGTTACTTTCACAGGACCGCGTTTCCCCCTGAAGGAGGCAGCAGCAGCTAGATTAGCTCGAGGGCATGCAGCCTTGGGGGCACTTGAGAGGCAGTGTGCACACATACAGTTTCAGGAGCCATGCACCAAATTGTGGCTATTTGATATGCTTGTCACACCGACCCTCGTGGATGGAGCTCCAATTTGGGGGCCCAGCGTACATCACAGATCTCAGAGAGGCACGGATGAGGAATGGAGGCAAATCGAGAGACCACTAATTATGATGATTGCCCGCATGATTCAGAGCAAATCATCAGTACCACATGAGATTGTTCGGGCTGAGCTGGGTGCCACACAATAGTGACCAAGGCCCTATTCTAGGCAGTTACCTTTTTACAGCGGCTATGGGAGCTTCCTCAGCAGAGGTACTCCCGATTGGCATTGACCTCATCCATACAGTTGGCAGAGGATAGAGACACTCATTGCTTGTACGCTCAGATGAGATCATGGTTTTACCTACATGGTTTGCGGATTGAGGCACTACCACCCTTTCAGTACAGTATGGATTGTCCGTTTTTGGATCTCACCCGCTCAGAGAAAAACCGTGTGATCAGGATGGATATCATCAGAGTGGACACAGAGAGGATATAGGCACAAAAATGGCTCATTACAAGAGCCATTTTCTACACCTCTCACCAGATGATTTTAGCACCTGCCCGGCGTAATGGATGTACACCTATCACATGGGATGCGTTGTGCCATTGGACAGATCTAGACCTCATCACACCAGCTGCGGATTGAGACATGGCGATATGTGCATCAGATCTTGGATGACCGCATTTGTCAGCTATGCTACCAGGAGGTAGAGATAGAGGAGCACTACATTTGCTGATGTATAGTCTATTATGAGATCCGAGGGAGATATCACTGCCTCTTCTGAGAGGGTTTTGGGCCGTTACGCAGGGTCATGGAGTTTGAGGATCAGAGATGCCTGGGATTGTTCCTACTTGAGCCGAGGAGACACAGAGAGACCCTCTTGGTAGACTCTTGGTAGACAGGAGACTGAGCCATGATGTACCTAGACAGAGAACCCTGACAGATTTCTTCCGCACCAGCACCAGCACCAGCACCAGCAACCCAGCCCACACACCTCCTGATACCTTCTCCATTGGGCCATTAGGGCAACAACCACGCTCCCAGGGAGTCACCAGTGATAGAGCAGTCATCTTATGTCATGCTCGTCGGCCACGACCACCAGGATCCCGACCACGGCATCCTCACCATCGCAAGATCAGAGCCATTATTGCTCGGCATCGAAGGCGCCTACCTCGCTTCTACGACCTCTCCATTCTAGATAGCCCCATGGCGGAGATACTTGATCTAAGGAGAGGGCAACACTTCAACTGATCAGCATACATGGATCTTCCTGATATACATTTTCTAGTATTTTTTACTCAGTATCATCTCGGAGTCTTACAATTCCGTTTTTATAACTATAAGACAATTAGTTTATTGTACTTTTAGTCTCATTTAGTTGTTCTCTTTGATGAGACACCAACTTCAGATGTACTCTCAGTTTTGGTCTCATAGGCCATTATGGCCTCTTAGAGACGTTAATATATCATTTCATTTCATTTCATTTCTCTCTACTCTCTAAAGTTGATTCTAAAGATTCTCACCATATAAAGGTATAAAGAAGGCCATGTTGTGTGTTATCACGATCAAGCTCAGTGCATGTAACAATCCAGGATAGAAGCATCGTGGATAACATCTAGGAGGTGATAGTTGCATCCAAACTTCGTAGGGAGGACATGGTAATTCTCCTTTTGGATTTTGAGAAGGCCGATGACAGGGTCGATTGAGCTTTTCTAGAGGACAACATGCTTAGGATGGGATTTCCGGCAGGATGGATTAGAGGCGTCTCTGCTGGGTATTCGACAGCTCGTAGTCAGGTCCCCATCCACGGGGCCTCCAGGGATAGGTTTTCGATTTCCAGATTAGTCAGACAATATTTCCTCCTAGTCTTCTTCCTCGTCCTCTTTGTGACAAAGGCGATGAATAGCTTTCTCTCTGCGCAGGAGACGGGACTCCAGGGTCTCCGCCTCCCCATTAAATCCCAGGAGGAGCTACTTGACTCAGAGTTTGCAAACGACACAGCCTCCTACCTCTCCAGAGATGAGGGGAACCTGCAAAGATCTGCCCTCCTGCTGCTTAGTATCCAAAGCTCAGATCAACTAGCACAAGTTGTGTTGTTTTTGGGTAGGAGCTTCACCCACCCCGACTTGGCGTCTAGTTGAGACATTTTAGGGGATCCCCAAGGGCACCCCGGTCAGCTACCTCGGGTGTCGGGAGGATTGACATCTCGGCCGTGCAGTAGCTTGCCCCCTCTATTTTGAGTATTTGGAAGAAGTTTTTGTATTGGAGCACCGCCCGCCTCTTCCTCACCTTGTGGCCAACCATGTGCTCTTGGCCAACTTGTGGTACATCACTTCTTGCTGGGCGTTTTCTAGAGCTTGCCTTAGTTGGGTGCAGTGACCGATCCAGAATTTTCTATGGGCTGGGTTTGAGAGGTCTAGGCCAAGGTTGCCTTGAGAGTGATTATTCAGCCTTAGACATATGAAGGATTGGGCATCGTAGACCCAATGGTGCAGAGCAGAGTCTTGCTAGGCAAGTTGATTGTCAAAGGCCTTCTACCTGATGGTGAGCCTTGGAAGGGTTTTCCGATTGATCGGATCTCACCCCTCCCCAACACCCCCCCCCCGGGCCCCCGCGGCCGCGTCCGGCCTCGAATGAGGAGAGAATCCTCCAACCGTTGATCTGGAACCGCCTCTTCAGGATGCCCGTGGTCAACCTTTGGGCACGCGTTCTGAGATAGCCTGGGCCCCCCTTAGTTTTGGCCCAATCCAATCTCTTGGTGAGTGGACTAGCTTCAAGCGGCTTTCTAAGGAGGCTCATGATAGATGCCTTGCGGAAGATAGTGCTCGCCATCGACTCAGGCATTCCAACCACACCCCCCCCCCCCCCCCCCCGTGGTTGACAGACCCCCCTCCAGGACCGCTGGCCCCCTGCATTGGCTGGGAGCTTTCACACGCCACGACATCCCTTTGGCTCAGACGGGGGACGAGCTCAGTAGGATGTCATGGACATTTGACCCTTTCCCTAGCAGAGGACTTTAGCGGTGGCTCATTTCAGAGGGTCCAGATCATCGGCTTCCATGAGCATCGCTGGCACATCGCCCCCCCCGCACCCCCCCCTTGGCACACATAGTTGGAGACAGTCTTGGAGATTCTGGCTCTAGGAGGGCCAACGCGGATTTAGTGGGATCCAAGCGAGTGGGAGTGGACAGAACCCTTCAGCCCAGAGAGCCCAACCACCCCTTTTTCCACGACTCGGCAAGGCTAGGCTGCCGGATCCAGATGCACGAGATTCGTGGTACTGGCGCATCAGCATACTACTGGTCCTCCCAGGTCATCTCACCTAGCGTCCTTAGAGACTACTGGAAGCGACCGTCGGACAGCTTCTCACCTCGGAAGGTCACTCTTTTCCCTTGGCAGGTAGCTTATAGGAGTTTAGCACTTTGCATGTGGCTGGCCATTGGTGGTCGTCTAGCACAGTGCACGAGATGCAGCTACACCGGGCAAGAGTCGCAGCGACATTGCCTTTGGGACTGCCCAAAGCACAATAGGTTTGGCTGAGGATTCTTTGTCTATTCACCACCTCTTGGACTTCTTCCTGCTTCATCACTTGGGGGACAGTTGCCTTGGTGACAGAGTCAAGACCCGTCCTCCTTTATGAGGAGATAGATGATGGTCAGGCCCTCAGGCTCACCCATTGCAGGATAGAGTCTGCCCCCACCCCCCGACTCTCGAGTAGTGGCCTGGGCGTCCGGCACTTGTCAAAGGTGGGAGATCATTAGCAACATTGCAACATCGCACATCTGGCGGGTACAGTGCAGCGAGGCCATGGAGGGACCCCCCCCACCCCCCCCCAAAAGCGGAGTCCATTTGTGCCGTATGGACAGGTATCATTCATACCCTCTGCAGTCAGCGGGGGAAGCTTCAGGGAGTTTCCGACTGCATGTGGAGACATCGAGAGGCCTTCCTTCCCATCTGGCAAGAGGGTCCCTCCCTCTCGGATAGTGCCGGTGACCCCACTTGGTATGAGGTAGTTCCCTTTGAGAGCGGCCAGCGAGGGAGGGGACTACCCTCACCAGTGTCTCTTCCTCCTTTGGAGGTTATAAGCATGTATTTCAGCCTGTTGGCTGGTTTTGCTTTTAACTAATAGAAGGATCTATTTCTCGAAAAAATGGGGAAAAAAGGACCTTGAAGTTTAGCCCTCCCATGGTAATTGGGTGCATGAGAAGTTCACAATCCAAAATTCTTTTTTCTTTTAAGGAGATAAAGTGGCGGACCAACTTGCGTAAGGAGGGGACATTACCAGATACCTCAAGCAAGGTCAAAGAGAACGGTTCATGGCTGGATGAACTGCCTGGCTCATAGTGGTTAGGGACATGGGGACTGAGTCTTCATTGGGGATAGCTACGTTAAGTACACTATTCTTTTTTTATTACTCATACACATGGAAGCAAGTATTTCATGACTGTCCCTCAACTTACTGTACCTTTTGAGTTGGAATGATCTTGCAACACATTGAGAATCCTCTTTCCATGTGCTTTCCAACTGCTTACCTTCTCGTATTTTAAGTTGGCTCAACGCATGCGTAGAGAACTGGTCTTGTTTTGGATCACTTTTTTGCTGAGGGTTGAATGTTCTCATGTCCTTCAAAAGAAACAGAAGGGTCTTTGGAATTTTCTGAATAACCTATGCTTCAGAAACTCGTTTTTCTAACATCTCACATGCATTAGAGACTGTCCAAAGATTGCAAATTGTTTTAGCTTTGGCTGCTCGTTGATTGTTTGTTTTCAGCTCACATTAAATAGCTGCTTTGAGGTGTTAATGCTGATAGATTGTGCACGTATGTATTGCAGGTGTCCATATCTGGTTACAATCATAAGATAACCACTCTTTTAGAGAAAATAATAGAAAAGATAGTCAACTTTGAAGTCAGAGAAGCCCGTTTCTCGGTCATGAAGGTAAGACCGCCTTCTTGGTTGTCATGTTTATTGTAGTTCAGGTGCAATGTTAGTAATTATTTATGCTTATCCACATGATATTTATGATTGTGTCTGTGAAAGTGTATATATGTGCATGCATGCTTCTTCATGAGCTTCTAACAAAATTATGAGAGATGCTATTTGGATTCTATCCAAAATGACGAAGGCCATCTTGTGCCCATCCTTAACACTATCTACTATCCTTCCAATACTGTAGAGAAAGAGCTGTTTGTGATGTTTTTGCCACCACAACCCCATGCCACTAGGGATCAGGGCACCACTCACTTTAAACCTACTAGCAAGGGGGTTTGGCTCAGTAGACAGAATCTGACAGTGTTGTCAAGTGCTTGTGACATGCTTCCTAACAGTTGTATAGAATTGTGCTCAGATGGATACAAGAGAAGTGTCAACAAGGTACATGCTTTTATTTATGATAGAGTGCAACGTACAGGCTTGTTCTTGTAGTTGGAACAAGATACAGGTGTGCGACTCTTCTGAGTGCAGGATATGCTTGCTTCTTTGATGAGAGCAAGAGAAACAATGCTTTGTAAGATGGGAGATCTATGTAAATGAAGTGTGTAGGATGTTTTATAAGATGAGAGATTGGTGTAAATGATCCCTTAAACAAGAGTTTTTCATGTCATCAATTTTGTTAGTGTGAATGCCTGATTGATTGGATTTGTACGAGAGAGAATGAAATGTTTTCAAGCATGGACTTGCTTGCGTTTTAGTGCTAGTAATTTTATTGGATTAGATATCTATACCATTTAGGCCTTTTTAAATTTTGGTTTTATGTTATTAAACCCTTATAAATGTCTATTTCTAAACTGTTTACCCAGTTTCTGATTAGAAATTCTTGCAACCAGGAAAAGGTTCTTAAGGACTACACAAATTTCCGATTTCGGCAACCCTATCAACAAGCTCTTTACTACTGCTCATTGATTTTAGAACACAAGAAATGGGATATCAATGCATACATTCAAGCTATTACACCTATTGAGGCCGCTGATCTTACTGCATTCTTTCCACGCTTGCTGTCTCGGCTCTATTTTGAATGTTATGTTGCAGGTACTGTAAATATCCCTATCTACTCAGTCAGCGTATTTTTGTATCATTTTCCTTGATGTGTGTGTGCGCACACAAATAAATGAAGGAAGGTGTATCTTGTATATGGTTTTGTACATTTCACAGGGAACATGACTGCATCTGAGGCTGATTCTTTGACCCTAATGATTGAGAAATCCTTGTGTGAGGGGCATCTATTCAAATCTAAGGCTATCTTTGAGGCTCAACATGCGGAGAGAAGGATCGTGAAGTTAGAATCTCAAGCGAATGTTTACTATCCTGTTACTGCCTTAAACATGGCCGATGCGAACTCTGCACTTCAGCTATACTTACAGGTAAGCTCGTTTTCAATCTAGAGATTCCATTTTGAATGATAGGGGAGCATTTTGTAACTCTTGACTAAGTATGTGTGTGGTTTATGGTTTGGGTACGGTATCTGTCTAAGTATCGTAGCTTAGCTTTAGCTTAGATTGATTGCTGGTCTTAATGGGAGCATGTGGTTTAGTTTACTTTGGTTGTTGTTTCTTGCAATGTCTCAATCTAGCAAGAGACAAGGCTGTGTGGCTGTTATGCTAGCTTCCCTTCATGTATATGTGTAGATAAGGCATGCTACAAGGCTATGTGGCGGTGGTGCTTGCCGTCCCTCATGTATATATGTGAAAAATCTTGTGTGAGGCTTTTTAGATTATTGTAGAGTTTAACCTAAAATTGCCAGTCCCTGATTCTGAGAACAGCTTTCCTTTTATACACAGGTGGGTCAGGATGACACACTGTTGAATGTGCTTTTGGAGCTTTTTATCTTGAGTGCGAAACAAGAAGCATTTCATCAGCTGCGATCGGTTCAACAACTTGGATATATTGTAGCTCTATTAAACAGGTCTGTAGAAGGATTTTTGTTTCCATGTATAGAATTCAAGTGTGGTGTTGATGCTTTCTTAAACTGATAAAAGCATAAGAATCATGCATAGAGATATATTAGATAGTAATACAAGAAATGAGGTCCTTTAACGGTTGTGGACCTCAAGTTAGGATCAATGTTTATGGACAACTTTATATATGCCCTAGAAAATTGCAAGATGCTTCATAAAAGATTTTATGATTAAGCTTTGACATGGACTCTTCCATCCCCCCGCTGACAACCCCCCCCCCCCCCCCCCCCCCCCCCTGAAATGGTATGGGGAGTGGACATGGTATGACTCCTATGACAGAGAGGAGGCTCTCGGCACCTCCTCCTTCGCTTACACTGCATGGTTGGGCACTAGGATTCAGACGCCCACGATTGGGGGCACTTCAGGAGCAGCAGGGCATTGGCAGTCTCACGGCCTCTCTCCTCAATTTTTGTCAAATTTTGGAAGAGACTGCGGGATAGTTTTAGGCTGCGAAAGATCACTCTCTTTCTGTGGCACTTGGCACATGAGAGCTTGGTGGTTGGCACTTGGCTGGCCATCGGAGGTAGGCCAACAGTTTATATTCGAGGTGTGGCCATCTTCAGGAGTCCCAACGACATTGTCTTTGGGATTGCCCGAAGACTCAGCAGGTTGGCAGAGGGTGCTCTGCATTTTCTTTACAAACCGGGCCCCCTCCTGCACAGTTACTCGGGGCACAGTGTGGTGGGTCACTGAGGCTGTGGCTGCCATGGCATATGAGGATGGTGGGGCCCTTGCCTTGCAAGGCTCTCATCTTTATATCTTTGCAGTTCCAGTCCCAACGCCCTCCACTGATCATTGGACTTCCGTTTCCTGCCAAAGATGGCAGATTTGCAATAGTATTGCGGCGTGGCATATTTGGAGAGCTCACTGTAGGGAAACTATTGAGGGCACCCTCACCCCGCCAGCAGAGTCCATCTACAGCATTTGGCTTGATATCATTCATACCCTCTGCGGATAGTGGGGGAAGCTTTAGGGTGGCTCTGACCGCATGCGAAAGTGCAACAAAGTCGTATTGAGGATTTGGCGTGATGGTCCTTTTCTCACTGACAGGGGTGGTGAGCGCACTTGGCATTATAGCCCCCACGTGTGTGGATGCCCCCCCTCAATTGTATGAGGTAGCCTTCTCCTCCTAGAGCGGACCCCAAATAGAAGCGGAGGCCGCATTTGTGGGTAAAGAAGTGCATGTAACCTTGGATCATTTGGGAAGTTGCGCATACATATTCAAGGCTACCTTGATAATGAGAACTTTTGGTTGCACCACTCAATGGATGTGATGTATTGCTTGGGAAACCATGGTATCACAGCATAGAGCCATGCAAGGAGTATAGAATTAACAGGATTACTTTTATGTATAAAGGTCACATGCATGTTATAGATGTTGGCCATGAGGGAGACTCCATCCCAGTTGTATCTCATATCTAGATTAATAAAGCAATGAAGAAAAGTATTTCCATGAACTTGGTCTTTGTTCGTGATAAGGTTGAATGTAATGATGTATATGTAGATACTTTCACAAGTGAAAGATTGAGATTTTTAAATGCATGCAAGGATTGCTTAGCAGATGCATTACTAGGAGAGCTACCTCCTGAGAGACTCGAGGATCATTGCATCGATTTGGTGTTGAGGATCATTGCATTGATTTAGTGCCGGGTAGCTCCTTACCAAATAGACCTGCATATAGGGTAAGCGGAGCACAACAAGAGGAGATTATGAAACAGGTGACGGAGCTTTTGGACCGAGGTTTGGTTCAACCAAGCTCTTCGCCATATTGCTCATCGGCCTTGCTAGTACAGAAGAAGAATGGTTCATTTTGTATGTGTGTGTGGATTACCGGGCTTTAAATAAGCTTACTATCAAGAACCGGTTTCCAATCCGGTGCATAGATGACATCCTCAATAAACTTGATGGGTCTACATGTTTTAGTTGCATTGACCTTAAGAGTGGGTATCACGAGCTGCGTGTGGCACCACATGTACACAAAACGGCATTCAGGACGTCATTTGGGCTATATGAGTGTTTGGTTATGATGTTTGGTCTCACGAATGGCCCGACCACATTCAATAGAATGATGGACCACATTTTTTGTGAGCATCGGAAATTCATAGGTGTTTTTTTCGATGATATCTTGGTATTTTCCAAGAATGAGGAGGAACACCGCTAATGCGAAAAAGAGTGAATTTCTCCTTTTCAAGATTCACTATTTGGGCCATATTGTATCAAAGAATGGTGTCAGGATGGATCGTGCAAAGATTGAAGCCATTTGGAATTGGCCTGAGCTATCTTTTGTACATGAAGTACATAAGCTTTTTGGGTTTATGCTCATATTACAGGCATTTTTATCAGACACTTTGCATGGATTGCTTCTCTCATTGCATGAGCTCACTAAGAAGAAGGCAGTCTTCAAATGGACAGTTGATGAGAAAGGGGCTTTCGTTTGCCTCAAGGATGCCATTATAAGTGGGCCTGTGTTGATCATTCCAGACTTGCAGAAACCTTTCTGTGTGGAGTGTGATGCATTTTGAAGTTGCATTGGGGCTATCCTAAATCAAGAAGGACATGCCATAACTTATGAAAGCCATCGTTTGCATGATGTAGAGCTTTCCTTGGGCATTTATGAGGAGGAGTTGTTGGCTGTGATTCATGCCTTGAGTATTTGGAAACACTAACTTCTTGGGGCTGATTGTATGGTCAAGATAGATCATCAAAGCCTAAGGCACTGCTTGACGCAAACAAAGCTTTTGGAGAAGCATATGAGGATGACAAACTTCTTTTCTATGTTTCATTTTCAGATTATGCACACTCCAGGAAAGAAGAATGTGGTGGCAGATGCATTATCCAGAAAGCAATACGTGACTGCAATGTCAATTGCCTCTCATGGGGACTTGTTTGCCATGTGTGAGTTGTACCATATGGATGTTGATTTTGGATGGATTGATTTAGTGGCTGGACATGCACATGCCTCTTATGTGATCAAAGAGGGGTATCTCATGAAGGATAAGTGGCTATGGTGCCTGTGTTGTGTCAAACATGAGGCATAACATCATTGGTGAGTGGCATGCTCCTCTGTTTGTCGGCGTTTCATTCCCAAATGGATGAGCAAAGTGAGGCTGCAAATTCAACTGTGTTGGATGGTCTCAAAAGTTATGTTGCAGATCAAAAAACAGCTTGGGAAAAGTAGCTACCGCTGGTAGAGTTTGCATACAACAACACAATGCGTACCTCCACAGGAAAGGCCCTGCGTGAAATTGTTTGGCACGTGATATTGCCGCCCATCCTACCCACTAAGGATGAGATCTTTGCAGTTGATGAGTATGCTAGAGATCGTGATGTTGGCTTTGCAGAAGTATGGATTCGCTTGTTCACAAGATAAGCATAAGAGTGCTACCGACAAGCGTAGAAGAGAGGTGGACATCAAAGAGAATGATTGGGTATTGCTGAAATTTGAGAAAGCAAGACTCCATAAGAGGCCAGGAAAGGAGGGAGCATGCACTAAGCTCTCTACCAAGTATTACGGACCTTTTAAGGTGATCAAGCAAATCACGAGGTTGCTTTCCGGTTTGCATTGCCTGATTATTGGAGGATTCATAGTGCCTTTCATGTGAGACTATTGTGGAAGTATGTGCCTGTGAGGCCAGAGGTAGAAGAGCCTATCATAGAAGAGCCGCCAGAGGTTGATGAAATAGAAGAAGTTCTTCAACTTGAACAGATTGTGTTTCACAAGGAGAGAAAGCTACCTGCTGGTAAGCTTTCGTGAGATATCTTACGAATTTCAAGAACCATTTGTCTATAGATGCTAAATGGGTTGATGAAGACTACTTCAAAGATTATCCATTTTTCTTCGAGCATATCTGGAGGCTTTTTATTTGAGGTCAACTATTTAGAAGCCGGGGGGATGTCACCATTTGGCCGCCCAAGTAGTCTTCCCCTATTTTGTGCCAAGGTACGGGAGGCCAGGGAGCTTCGTGTGGCCCGTACTGAGCCGAGGACTTGCGTCACCTACGGGAGGCCAGGCCTCGTGTCACCCGTAGTGTGGCCAAGACTGGAACCCACTGTCAAGGATCCCAGCTTAGGCTTCCCAGTGAGCCAATTTCGTGAACAGGAAGACCTGCCATTTACAAGATCCAAGAAGGGGACATATATCCATTGCATAACGTATATGCACACATCTCTGCCTGCTTGAAAGTGATTTCATTTGGCTTGTTTTCCTGTGACTACCTGCTAAGGCATGTCCAGTTCACGAGCAGGGGACCCACTTTCAAGGATCCCAACTTAGGCTTGCCAGTGAGCCAATTCCGTGAACGGGAAGACCTGCTATTTACAGGTTCTAGGAACGAGAGATATATCTATTGTATAGCACATGCACACATCTCTGCCTGCTTGAAATTGTTTTCGTGTGACTGCCTGCCAAAGGCATGTCCAGTTCACGGGCAGGGGACGTCCACCCGTGAACCGTGTGAATGCCTTGTCATCTGACTGAGTTTGTGGCATGTGAACAAGTGGTAAATATCATTTCTAATCTTATTTATATTTGCAAAGGTTTTATAACCTTAAGAGTTCACACTCACTTTAAATACCGGGCCGCCCGTCGTTGGCCAGTGCTTGGGGCCTAGTTCCATAACTATTGTCCAACTAGCGTAGTGGGCACCCTCACCTCCCTTCTCATCCACGTGAGGCCATTTAATGGCTTGGGCAGTGTCCACCGTATACTTAAGGGCCCTGCCATGTGGCAGGAGGGGATTGAACCCCTTCCACCTCTTCTCCAGCAACTTTCCTCCACAACTCTCTCTCTCTCTCTCTCTCATTAGCTGATCACAACATATCTGACTGTATACAGGATCATCCACTGATCACATGAACTGTCAGATGTTTTTCATTTTACTTTTTCGTTCAGTTTTTCATGGCTGAGTATATCCATGGTACCATTGTATTACTATTGGTCTCAAAGGCCCTTGGGGTATTCCGTAGATGTTAATATAACTTTCTTTCTTTCTCTCTCTCGCTGCCGACATGACATGCTCCCATCACATAGGCTTGACATTCACTCCACCATCAGATTGGTTCTTGTTGAGGTGAGTATCGTCATTAGCTGATCACAACGTATCTCACTCTACACAGGATCATCTGTTGATCACATGTACTGTCAGATGTTTGCAGTTTTACTTTTCTTTTAGTTTTCCATGGCTCGGTATATCCATGGTACCATTGTATTACTTTTGGTCTCATAGCCCCTTGGGGTCTTCCGTAGACGTTAATATAACTTTCTTTCTCTCTCTCTCTCTCTCTCTCTCTCTCCCCCATGCTATCACACATTTGGCAGCTGGCGCATCCTTCCTTTGCTCTCTATCCACAAATCGACTAGCTTGAGTGTGTAACTGCTGTGTACTTACTGTAGGCACCTACTGTACTTGCTGTACCTATTACTGTCATAGTCACAGGAAACGGCCGTTTCAGTCCCTAGAAACGCGATTCTCCGTTTCAGGACCCCATCCATTTCAATGGCCGTTTCTCGTTTCCCAAGTGATATTGTCACAGGAAATAGCTGTTTCCACCCCTAGAAACTTGATTCCCCGTTTCTATTCATCGAACGTTTCCGTTTCCGTGCTTGTTTCTCGTTTCTGGTGACTATGCCTAGTGTACCTGCTTTACTTGCTATCCCTAACTATGTATGTGCTGTACCTGCCTACTATACCTGCTGTACCGGACTACCTACAAAGAACAAGCTGAAACCCTAACTGTACCTACAAGTACAACTAATTGCACCTGCAAGTACACGCAGAAACCCTAACTGTATCTGCAAGTACAAGCTGAAAACCCTACTGTACCTGCAAGTACAGGCTGAATATCATCCTACATCTATTGTGCCAGATGTATGTGCTGTGAACTGGCACCAAGTGTACCTGTTTGAGTACCTACTATTGACACCGCATACCGATATGTGTTTGTGTACTCGTACCAGGGAGACTTGAACCACGGTCTCTGAGAGGGTGTTAGCCATGCTCTAGTACGAGAGCACTTGTCTGTGCATGGTCTTGGAACAACAATTTCACGTTCACTTCCCTCCAAGTGTGTGGTCTAGTGGACAGGCCATTTAGAGTTATTCGACGAGTCTGGGATTGACAAACTACTCTGACACACTTTTAAATACTCCAATAATATACTTCAATATTGAGAGAGGGGGGTGTTTGGCTTGTTTGTGGCCCTAGTGATGGTGTACTATGCAATGCTTGTCTCTTTTGCAGATTATCTTGTGCAATGATGTAGCATTCAGTTGTTATGTGCAATGTGGTTTTTACTTTTAAAGTGTGACACGCGTATTGTTGACGAGATGGTGCCCAAGGACGTTCACATCTAGCCGATGTAGTTTCACTAGGGCACCACATCAACTTCACGGGGTTGGCCTTCGTGCGATGGCCAACCATGTGCCCACCTGTGAGACTGTGATGTATCCACAACTAAAGGAAAACAGTAATCTTCCGAGGCTAGAAATGGTTCCAGAGCCAGTGTTAGTAGTCCGTGAGAAACTTGAAGGTCAGTCTCTAGGTCTGCGAGCTGCTGGAAGCTGTTGCGGTCGGGGTACTATCTAGCGCTTGTAGAAAAATGCGTTGGACCAAGCGGGCCGAGTACTGAAAGATGTATTACTGGGGGCCTTTGGTCGGATGGTTAGGTCCCTCCGATACCAGTCCCTGTGATCCCACTGGCAGGCTAGGGGTGGCTCTCCTAGAGCCAAATTCAGTACAACGGATTGTCTGCAACCTCTAGAGAGGAGGGGTCGATGTGCCACCTACGATTGTGGAAACCCATTATCCTCAGCTGTGTTTTTTGGGGTGGATTGAAGCGCTGGGGGGGATGTCACCAGCCTGGACATTTCCCAGTCTGAAAGGGGGCTGGTGGACTCTAGGATGTTTAAATATTTGGAAAGTACAAGCTTTGGGAATGGGGGATTATCCTAGAATACAAAGGACCACACTCCTAAAATTTAGGAGAGTTGCTATTTTTGGCCCGACTCCGATGGAAATTCTGTTCGCGTGGCATGGATTATGCTATCTGGACTTATGGGACTGTTTTCTAAATGCTGAATTTCATATGCATTGGCATGGATTATGCTATCTGGACTTATGGAACTGTTTTGTCTCACCCATTTATCTTGGGACATGATTTTGATATTGGTATTATGGAGGACTTATTTAGTCTCGCCCATTTCTTTGGGACATGGATTCTTCAGTTATATTGGAATTTTTGAGACTGTCTCGTCTCGCCCAATCGATGGGACATGATTATATCTTGAATATATGGCTTGAAGCTTAAAGTTGCGGACAACTTTTAAGAAGTTGGGGAGGATGTCACCAGCCTGGACATTTCCCAGTCTGAAAGGGGTCTGGTGGACTCTAGGATGTTTAAATATTTGGAAAGTACAAGCTTTGGGAATGGGGGATTATCCTAGAATACAAAGGACCACACTCCTAAAATTTAGGAGAGTTGCTATTTTTGGCCCGACTCCGATGGAAATTCTGTTCGCGTCATTACATCTGGAATTGAGCAGATACCAAGAGTTGGCAGAGTGCCTATGACAGAATGTCTACCAGTTGGGATATTTTTAGAGGTAAAGATTATGGGAGAATCCATCTCTTAGATTGGGACATGTGGCAAGAAAGTGGATCAAAGTGAGACAAGTGGCCTGACACTTGTTAGAAAATGGATCAAAATGAGACAAGTGGCCTCACACTTGTCACTTCAGCTATTGTGTGGCTCTCCACTTGTCATTGTAGCCTTCTCTTGCCATTTTAGCTCATGGGAGGCCCAAATCTATAAATTGGAACCCTCTCTCTTCATTAATAGAGGCTCTCTTGCTGCACACTAGCCTCTACCACCATTGAAGGTTTCTCTAATGATGACTACTCTCTTTCTCTCTCTCTTGAAGGCTGCCCATGAAGAATACCGGCTGTTGGGGACTGTTTTGGAGGCTTCCATCACGAAGAAATACTAAAGGCAAGGGTATTCAATCATTTATTATGATTTCTAGCCATTGTATGTGTCGTACCAGCATTTGTACTTGCTGTACCAGCCACCGTACTGGTTGTACCAGCCATTGTACTTGTTGTACCAGCCATTGTACTTGCTGTACCTGCTGCACCAGCCACCGTACCGACTGTACCAGCCACTATACTTGCTGTACCAGCCATTGTACCTACTGTACCAGCATTTGTACTTGTACTTGCTGTACCAGCCACTGTACCGACTGTACCAGCCATTGTACATGCTGTACTAGCCATTGTACCTACTGTACCGACTGAATGGAGAGTTGTACTTGTTGTACCCTCTCTATTGCATGAAGACACGTGGTTTTTGGGGAAATCAGTACCCACACGGAGGTATATGGATTATATTGTTGGCTCGGCATTTCTACAGCCTATGTTCCGGCTTGGTAGCCTTGTGTTGGGCTGTGTTATGGCATTTGTATAGGGATAATCCGGCATCTCCCATGGGGAGAGTAAGGCCCTCAAAGCTTGTACATGATATTATTCTCCTTGGGTAATAAAATACTCCAAGGGGGGGTCAGCCCATTCCGGCCTCTATGCGGTGTCACACGTGCAAGCTCCATTATCAGCATTTGTGGATGTTTTGTCCAGCTTTATGTTTTATGCAAAGTGATGATGGATTTGTGTTAAGGCTGTGGCCATGTTTAAGTGTTTTAACATGCATTGATGGTATCAACAAGTGTGTCAAAGGCCCTAGTCCCCCGGGCACCCGCCGCGAGTTACATCCGCCGCGAGTTAAGGGGGGGGGGGGGGGAGTTTTGCTTTGTGAACACTACGCTAGGTAGTAGGGGTAAGTCCGGCCTAGTCACTAACCAGGAAGGGCAAAGGGGGGGAGTCGTCCTTGGATGCTCAAGATTGCTGTGGATGTCATTCTTGGAGAAAGCGGCCACCCACATAGAATCAAGAGGCAAGGGATGGGTGTGTGCCACTCCGGAGGAATGGCGAAATCATGCGACCTCCCTGCATCGGGCTCTCCATATGTGCCAAGCCGTCATGCTGCTGATCATCTCCCATTTGTGCCCGTCCCCCTCCTGGGAGACTGCTGAAGAGAAGTCTGGCGTCGGAACCACCGCCATCGCCCTGTCAGAGACCTGGATGGTCACACTGCCAGGGACGTCCTCGTATCCAAGGGTTGGGCCGCTGTCCGTGGCCCAAGCCACACTGCCAGGGACGTCCTCGTATCCAAGGGCCGGGCCGCTGTCCGTGGCCCAAGCGACCGCACCCCACGTCGCCATCATCTCACCTGGCGAGCCTGCAAAAAACCATCCTGAGAGCGCGCTGCCAGAGCTGCTAGCAGTGCCGCTGCGACTCCTGTGCATGGCCGCACCGAGGGCAGGACGCTGGGTGTCTGCCAAAAGCTAGCCAAGCCCCCACAGCCAGTCCTCTATGCGCTGTAAGCCAGAGAAAAAAGCGTCACCTTCCGGGGCCGGAAGCTGGCCCAAAGGCGCTGCCAGAAGTCCCGAAGGAAGGCATGGGAGAGCCCCTGTCGCCGCCAATGCTCGGCCGTCGCCGGGGTGCCCGCTATCCTGTGCCTCTGGATCGGCCGCCCCAGCCTCGCTGTGTACTGAAAAAAGGGGGTGCCTGGGCCTGGTAGGGGCCGAGTAGGGATCTCGCCAAAGCCACTCGCCTGGATCCCACTGAAGGCGAATAAGAGGCCTGCTGTCCCCAGGCCCATAATCTCCAAGAATAGTCCTCCCCTATCGAGGCTGGTGAGGGGTCTACATGCACTGTCTCTGATGAAAGCCGACCACCCGCACCCTCTGAAAGATACAACCCTGCAACTCTAGTCGGGTCCTCTGAAGCTGGCCTCCCTCTCCCACCTCGAAGGTGAGTGGGGCGACTCTCTCTGCTGAGCCGCAGACCGCTAGAAGGATCTCATGCCGAGTAAAGACGCCCATCCACTGTGGAGGTGGAGGGTCCTGTACTGGAGTCCGCCACTCCCGGGGGATGGCCGCCTCAATGTCATGCCTCATCAACTCTCTGCCCCTCATCCCGCTGAGTCTCCTCTCCTGAACCTCTAGAGGCAGCTGCTGAAAACATATCCAATCGTCTAGGGACTGGGCTGGGCCGGAACTCAACGGGCCCCACGACACGTGAGATCGCGATCCAACCATATGGCCACTGGGAAGTCGGATCAAGGGGTTCCAGATCAATGGCTGCCTCAGGCGCTCCTCATCGGTGCCCGGGGGAGTATGGAAGAGTGACGGCCTCAGATGCTCCCAGGCCCTCAGACGGCTAGCTGCAAAACGCTCCTCGAAGCCAAGGCCCACTCCTTTGGATCGCTGCTCTGTAAAGATCCACCTGATGCTGGGGTCCAGGGGCCGCTAAGAGAAGGAGTGCGGCTGAGAATCCTAGAAACTAGAAACTCCTTCCACGGCTCAGCGCCTGGTAGGAGGCAAGGAACTACCAACTTGCCAAGCAAAGCTCGGCTCTGACAAATAGGATCACTATGCCCAGGGCGCCTCTCTCCCTCGGCTGGGTGATCACAGCCCATGCCACCTTGGCCCTGGCGGGCCGCTCGTCGCCACCGGACCAAAGAAAGTTCCTGATGAGCCTCTGCACCTGGCTAATGCACGCCCGCGAGAAGGCCCAGCAAGAAGTGATGTACCACATGGTAGCAACCAGAACCTGGTTTGGCCACAACCACTCGGCCAGCCAGAAATAAACGAGCGGTACTCCAATACAGAAGCTTCTTCCGAATGCTCAGAAGAAGGGGGGCTATCTGTTGCTCCGGAGATACGTCAATGCCCACATAGCATCCCAAATAGCGCACTGTAGTGCCGGGGGGCAGCCACTGAAACCCATCAACTGGCCTCCAAGTCGGGGGGGGGGGGGGGGGGGGGGGGGGGGGGGGGGGGGGGGCACAGAACTGACCCACAACCCACACGACTTGTGCCAGTTGATCAAAGCGCCCGAAGCTCTGCAAAACCTGTCCATGGCTGAGGCGAAGCGGCGGAGGTTCTCCTCCTCCCTGAAGATAGACAGCAGTGTCATCCGCAAACTCCGAGTCTAGGAGCTCCTCCGAGGTGCGGATGGGGAGCTGGAGGCCCCGCAAACCTGTATCCTGTGCCGTCAAGAAAGTGCTCATGGCCTCCGCCACAAAAAGAAAAAGAAAGGGCGCCAAGGGGCCACCCCTGCCGCACCGAGCACGAGAGCTGAAACCTCTCTCCGCACACGCCCTGTATCAGCACACCTGGCTATGAGCCGATGTGTAGAGTGCAGAGACCCCACGGATCCACTGAGGGGGAAGCCCCATCCTCTCCATAGTGCCTTTCAAGAAGGCCCAGTCCACCCGATCATATGCCTTCTCGAAGTCGAGAAGGAGCACTACCAGATCCTCCTGCCGAAATCCAGCCAAAGCCGTAGCCTCCCAGAAAGAGAAGATGTTATCCAGGATGCTCCTATCCTGGATGAAGCCTGTCTGCGTGGAGTGGATGATGTCCGGAAGGTGAGGCCTGAAGCCGCTTGCTGATCGCCTTAGCTAGGACCTTGTAGGCCGTGCCTAGCAAGGTGATCGGTCTCCACTGTCTAATCTCCAGTCTGTCTCCTCCGTCTTTGGGGATCAAGTGAATCAACCCCTCTGCCATGCTGTCCGGCATGTCTCCCGCCTCCATGATCTCCTGGAATGCCAATCTGAAACCCCTATGCAAGAGACCCCAGTACCTCTGGAAGAAAGCCATTGAGAGACCGTCCTCACCAGGGCATTTGCCCCGAGGAAGTGCCTGAAGAGCCTCCTCCAGTTCCGTATCCGAGAAGGGGAGAGAAGGGAGTGCTGCAAATGGGCCGGCACAACCGGTCTCTGAAGCTCCAGACTGCCTCCCGAGCCTCTCTCACCCTGTCATCTGCTGGCTCAGCAGAGAGCAGATCCCTGTAAAAATCTGTGGCGATCGCCCGAACCCTGGGGGGATCCACCACCACCTGGCCATCAGCCTGCCGAAGACGCCTGAGACCCTCTCGTTTGAAGCGAGGCCCTGTCGCCTCAAAAAAATCTCGAGTCACTCTGTCTCCAGCCTGTGTCCAAAAAAGAAGCCCGAGCATGGAATCGGAACTCCACCCTCCTCTCCTCGATGGATCTGATCTCTGTGCGAGCTGACTCCATCTGCTCTAAAATCCAAGGGCTCGTAGGCTCCCTCTCCTGAAGTCTCTGAAGGGAAGCTAGACTCCTTCGCAGGCTCCTCTCCTGGTCTCTGAAAGCCTCCAGACGGTCCAGGGCAGCCTGTCTGAGCATCCTACTGATCTCTTGCAAACCCCTGTCAAGATCGCTGGCTGCCGATCCTCTCCTGAACTGAAGCTCCTGCCAGACCTGCTCAACTCTGGTCGCAATCTCGGGCTCCTCTATGAGACAATCTGGAATCCGGACGCCCTGGCCTCGCTCTCCTCTTGTAGGGTCATCGATCTGGAGAAGCACTGGAAAGTGGTCTGAAAACGAGGAGCCTGCAAGTATACCCACAGTGCCACCTCTATCGCAAGCCCACTCATCAATGTAAAACCTGTCAATGCGGGAAAGGTTAACTCCTGTGGCCCGTCTATCCGAGTGCGAGAAAGATAAACTCCCCTGCAACCTGCCAAACTCCGAGAGAGTCCACGGATCCTGGCCTCTCACCTGCAGCACTAGTTCCTCCCAGGCAGCGAGCTCCGGCCCATGAATGGTCTCCTGGCTGCCCCCCATCTTGTCCTCTGCATCCTCCAGCATGTTGCAATCCCCCCTAGGCACCAATGGTCTGCCATGGGGAGGGACTGCCTAATGGTGCTCCAGAACTCAGCTCTCTCGGGCGCCCCATTAGGGGCGTAGAAGTTGAGGAAGCCAATGCGGTCTTCCCCAACCTGAAGGATGATCCACTGCGCTCGACCTGGACCAGAGTGCCCGAATCCACAACCTCGGATAGAAGCTGCTCGCTGACTGAGATGCATACTCCACCCTGGTTCCCCTGGGAGCCATATGCCGGTGACCAAAAAGTGTGACTCCTACCTGGCAAGATCTTCCCGCAGGTGCGGGTACGCCCGGCAGAAAGGTGGTGCTCCTGGATGAAAAGGATATCTATGGGTCCTCCAACGAGAGCCCTCTGGATCTCCTGGCGAATTCTGCTCCAACCAATGTAGCAGCGAGGTCCACCAAGACCCTGGATGTTCCATGAGAGGATCCTTATGGATGAGCTATGGCAAGTGAAGCAGCCGCCACTGGCTCACCCCTCTCAGCCGGCCCGGATGAGCTGCCCTCCACTCTGAGTCTTGGGCGCCGGCTTGGAGGGAGAATAGTCACTGTCTGTCCGGGTGCGGAGTCTCTCCAGAAAGAGGGTGACCTGTCTCTGTGTCCAGCCCCACTCCGCCTTCGCCCTGTCCAGGGCATAGGCGTGAGACCAATCCTCTGCATATATGTATCTAAAGGTAGGCTGCACCCTCGGGGCGGCGTGGAGGAGAATCAGTAGCACCGCCTCAACTGAGGTGTGGACCGGATCCGCCCGCCAATCTCCTATACCAAACAAGCTCATGCGGGCTGAGTGTAATCGGGTCTGCAATAGGTCCGTGAGCCCCAAGTCACTGAAGTGGTGAGAAAACTCCAGTATCTGATCACGCAAAACTTCCTCTACAGAGTTGCAATCCCATGCTGTGTCTGGGGCAACACTGAGAGGAAAGGAGAAGGCCACCATGCTGCTCACCACATACTGCTCACCACTGAAGGAGAACGAGAGGGATGGCACACCACGCAAACTCGCAAGGGCGCGACCAGTGTCTCGAAAGGGCCAGCAGCCAGCTGGAGACACCTGAAAAAACCGTAATCCACTGGGAGCCCCATCACTCGCGGGGGCCCCCCAGGGGAGGCTGGAGAGAACTCTGTGGCGGGCAAAGCTAGGATCGCCATCTCCACCGGCCCGGAGTGGCAGTGGAACAGCCGAACTGAACTCTGGCCTACCCAGCTGCGCTGCCCCGGGGCAGTGGGTGGTCTGGAGGAGTATCCTGGAGAGGCCGAGGGAGGGATGGTGGCTCGCGGAGAGGAGGGGGGAGAGCGAGGAGAGGATGGAGAGGGCATCTGCCGTAGGCGAGGTGTCAGGGGGGGCCGCCGGGGGGAGGCGGGAGGGGGGGGGCTGTGGGGGGAGAGGGGGGGGAGGAAGGAGTGCTCTCCGAGTGAGGGGAAGAGCGGCCGGGGGTCGCAGAGTGCGGCCCGGGATCCTCAGGAATCTGCTCCATGGAGGGGGCGGGGCCCTCCGCGGGGGGAGGCGGGAGCGGGGTCTCCACGTGGGGGGCTCCACTGGTGGCCTCAATGGGCACTGAGACTGAATCCTCGTCCATCGGGGTGGGACCTGCTGGCCGCCTATCCCTGACTGGAGCATAAGTGCGGGGTAGGTGCCTGGACGCCAGCCGGGGTCGCTTGTCCGCCAGCCGGGGTCGCCTGTCCGCCAGCCTGTGCCACCTGCTGGCGTCTGTGACGGTCCCTGCGGGCCGGGCGTTTCCGCCGGCGAACCTCCTGCCATCCGCCAGCCTCCTGGGACTGCGCGGCATCCTCCGCCGGGCTTGCTCGTCAGATGATGGCGCCTGCTGAGACGAGCCAGGGATGTCCGGTCTCTGAGGTGGATGGCCACCCCTCGGGCCTCCTGAAGGGGGTCCAGAGGCGGCAGAGCGTGAAGGATGAACCCCTTGCGGGGACAGGCGCGTGCGAGGTGGCCCATCTCCTGACAGATGTAGCACTGGCCGAGGAGGCCCGATACTCCACGCGCTGTATCAGATGTCCTCGAGAAAGACAAGGGAGGAGGATCGTCTTCGGGAGGGACTCCTGTGACGGAACCACAACACGAATGGCCGGGAGTCCTGCTGCCCGAGCTATCACTGAGGCCGCTGTTTGAGGCGTCTCCACCACCTGCCCAAACGCCTTGCCATGGATGACAAGAGGGGCAAGTACTCCCTGCGGAGTCCAGGAAAGCAGATAGTGATGGGGAAACCTGTCGCGCCTGCTAGCGGGTCAGAAGCGGGGTCGAAACCGTGAGTCCATCGCGCCAGGAACGCTCGGGATGAGCGGAGGGCAATGCGGCTCCGAGCCAGCACCGTCTGAGCTACCTGGGGGGACTCGAAATCCACCTGGTAGTAGCCACGTCCCAAAAAATCGACGCTGACGATCTTGGCAGGCACGCCAACGAGGCTGCCTTGCAGAAGGTCACGAAGCTCTCTCCGCATCGGACGGCTACGCACTATCTTGCAGACCAAGGAGGAGGCCTCAAGAGCGGATACTGTGGAAACAAACAACTGCTGATCTGCAGCTGTGAACTCCAGACGGAGACCGGAATCGGCAGGGGTAGTCGGAGCGGCTTCCATGGAGTCCTCCAGAGGGAAAAGGCTAGAGACCGGGGTCACCAACGGGAGGGACACAGCCCTACGAGGAAACGGAGAGGCGGAAGGTGAGAGGATAGCGGGGGCGGAGCGGGGGGGGGGGGGGGGGGGGGGGGGGAGCTGGGGCGGGGAAGCTAGCGGTGGGAGGAAGGGCGAGACGGAGGGGGAGGTGAGGAGAAGGCGGGGGAAGGAGCCGCGAAGCGGAGGAGAAGGCCCGGGGGGGGGGGGGGGGGGGGAGGCGAGGAAGGAGTCGGGGGAGAGAGGCGGGGGACAGGGGGGGAGGAGGCGAGGAAGGAGTCGGGGGAGAGAGGCGGGGACAGGGGGGGGGGGGGAGGGGGGAGGAGGGGGGTGCGCGACAGCGAGGAGCAGCTGGGGAGGGTAGATGGGAGGGGGGGGTTGGGGCGTAGCTCGCAGGAGCAGATTCTGTGTATGAGGACTTGGCTATGTATTGAAGAGTAGAGGACGAAGGTGCTCGGGATTCAAGAGGCGGAGAAGCCCATCCAAAGCATGGTGCTCTCCAAGAAGGCCCTCACGCATATAAAGGAGTCAAGTATTAGGGTTAGGGTTTATTGCGAAGAAGCAGTACACAGAACTTGCAGAGTGCAGAGAGATAGAGAGACACCAAGAGTAAACAGAGAATGTGTGGAGGGTGAATGTGCTAGTCAAGTTGGCACACTTTAACATCCAATATAATGTCCAAGTACAAAGGGTACGATAAAGTGTCCTTTTTTTTTCAATTGGCCTAGATCCTCCCATAGTTACCAAATTTCACCATCCTTAGACAGCTGCCCATAGGCGCTTATTTATCCACCCGTAGGTGATGCCATCGAGGAAGCACCAAGGGGGGTTTTGAACCCAGGACCTCTTGGTCCTAGGCAAATAAAGTGTCCTTTCACATTGGATATCCAAGGGGAAAAACCACATGGAAAAAAGTGCCCTTGGTTAAGCTCCTGCTCATACGTAGAACTACCATAAAGTATGCATTTGCCTTCAAATCCCCCCTAGTGTAAGTATGAACCTGTACAAGGTAGCATTTTACTCTTTGTATGAGAGTAAAGCTTTTTGGAAAGCTTCAAACTTCTCTTTAGGCAAAGCCTTTGTAAATAGATGGAGCTTATGGTTACACAAACAAAGCCCTTACTTTTATCCGCTAATGTGATATTGCTTTTGGTTCCGAAAACTATTCGGAGTCATCCAAGCTTCGCATGGCTAGCTTACATCTTAGGGAGACAGTGGGTGCACTCATGGTTGAGGAACATATCCCAAGAAATGGAAAGACTTCAAGAAGCAATTTTATGATTAGTTTTTACCTAAGAAGTTTGAAGATGATGTGCACCTTGCATGGGAAAGATTGCGGATGGAATTGGGTGAGACATTTCAAGAAGAAATTCTGGGATGCATATCTCAAGATTACTCCAATTAAAGAGATTTCCGAGAAGCCTAAGTTACCAAAGTATCGGGTCCGTTTGCATGACAACATTTGAGATTTTGTGAATGTGTGCCCGAATGATACCATCCAAGATTTAATGCATTCAACTGCAGTTGCTACCAGAGTCTACATGGTAGACGAACCAAAGAAAAAGACAAGTATTGGAGATCAAAAGTCTTGGGTACTTGAGAAGCTAAGAACTCTGAGAATAGGTTTCAGCCTATGAAGCCAAGGGGTATTCCAAACTCCTACAAAGGAAAGCACAACTTGACCAATGAGAAAATAGAGGTCTATCGCAAGGAAGGGAAATGCTTTAGATGTGGCAAAGAGAGCCACATGTCGACCCAATGTCTAGATCGTCCTAAGGGACCTAGAGAGCAAGTAAAGTCCAAGGGAAAGTCGAAGCCAATGGTTGGTGGGATTCCCGATGTATTGTGAAACACTTCAGAACCCGAGGCTAGAGAGTTCTGCCCCTCTTTGGGTAAAGTGCGGGATAGGAAAGCTCTAGTGGTGTTGGAAGCCATAGATAATTTCATTTCCATAGAGTTTCCGGAACACTTGGCTCCAAATACATCCTATGCCTGTGCCATCACTTCCTCAACAATGCAAAAAAAACCCATTTCTCTACTGCAAACACAAATGCTAGAGCAAAAGTCCCCAACACTGAACTGTATTCTTGCAAGTGTAATGACTTGTAGCACCAAGATATCTCAAATGCACTTTATCAAAAATACATGATGACTTACAAGGATTCGTTTGTTGACATAGATTAATGTTGCCAGAGTCTTTGCCCATGAGCCACGTGTAGTACCTTGTGCCGCCGGATGTCGCCTATATCCGCCCGTGTAGCTCTTCTTACTGCCAGCCGCCGCCTGACCAACTCCTCTTGCCGTTGGCTGCCGGGTGTGTAGCGCCGTTTGTGTTTGGTCACAGCCCATTCAACGTCAATCGCCACTGTTTACCTTGTGTGTGGAGGCTTCCTTGCTCACGTGGTCGACACACTCAACAGCACTACAATCGCAAAGAGAGTCGACTAGCTGTGATGCCGGATGTTAGAAAATAAGGATTCATTACTTAGCAAAAGTAAAAGGTCCCTAATACAAAAGACTAAAGGGGTCCAACTAACATGTGCCATGTGTCTCTATAGTAAAAGGAGGTGCTACTAAGGTTATAAACTATCCAAATGTATGTGCTAATAAAAGCCTAAAGTCCTAGCACAATAACCCCTAAACTAATGTGTATATCTCCCACACAGATAGAACTAGGGTTAGGGCTAGGGACGTGGACTAACCTAGGTTAGGGTTAGGGCTAGGGACGTGGACTAACCGAGGTTAGGGTTAGGGCTTAGTTCGGGCGTTGGGACCTGGAGGGTTCACACGAGCCTTTTGGGGGCAAGGCCCAGGGAAGGATCACTAGAGGAGCATAGAGATAGGTGATGATGTTGTCACATACGATCAGGAGTAAGCCATCTGTACCACAGGACCCACTGGTTACAGATGCCCTTTTTCAAATTGTCACTTATATTCAGCATGTATACACGCTTGACAAAGATCGCCTCCCACACCTAGTACTAGAGTCCTCTGTGCAATTATACTGCGAGAGGGAGAGGGGGCGATTGAGACGAGCCGGACTGCCCTCCTCCTCATTGACATGGCCACCACCATTACCGACACATGCATGGTACTCTGAGGTAGCCGAGTGGTTTCATGCACATGGCATACAGATGGACCATCTCCCCTCGTTTCAGTATAGCTTGAATTCCCCCTACGTTGATCTCTCACGACAAGAGATCAACCGGATCATCCGGTTAGATCATAGTTGTTTCTCATACCGGTACGAACCCATTTGTACCGTACGGTATCGTATGGTACAAGCCCCTCCTTTTTTTTTTGAAAAAAAATAATTCCAAATGCTTTAAAAAAATATAGAAACCCTGCTTAACGAAGATCCCAAATGCTCGCAATACTTCGCACCTTTCGTGTCCACTCAGCATTCCATATGGGGTTGTTGAGAGACCTAAAAAATCTGGCAAGGTAGACTGGTAGTGTACACTTGATTGGTAGGATGAGAGAATCTTGCTAAATCACTTGGAGATCCCTGGTATAGGTAGGCTAGACAGTTAGATTATCAAGTTATGTACGAGGGAGAAGATTTGGACAAGGCCATTTTGATCTAGAGAGGAGTCCCTAAACCTATCACCCTAGATGCACTGCTCGTATTTGTGCAAGGACGGTCCCTTAGTCATAAACGCTACACTGGGAGACCTTTGGTATTGCATTACCTATCCAGGTTCTTTTTTGGAGACAATCGGGAGATCCAACTGGGAGAGACACATATCCATGTTCTGGTTCCTCAAGCACTGTAGACTCCTCCCCTCCCAACCTTCCCTCACATTCAAGCTTGAAGCTTCATAGGTTGTAAGTGTTAAAAAAGAAAACCGTATGTTATCGTACGGTATCTGAAAATTTCATATCGTACCAAAAATTCCCATACGGTATCGTATTGTGTTTTTGTACCGTGACGACTATGGACCGTTAGATCTACTCGGGCTACACATACACCAGACATGGGTGTCTCCATCACTTCTTGAGAGTCTCCGAGGATGGATTCTTTGAGATACCGAGACACATACAGATACACATGTCACATGCTATGCGTATCACGATCGGCCAGCTTAGGGTATCCTCCCACCGCCTCAGAGTAGAGACTGGCAGAGCTGAGGATATCCCACATGAGGAGAGGGCATGCACAATATGCATCACAGGAGTAGTAGAGGATGAGACCCATTATATGTTCAGTTGCCCGGCTTATTATGATATACGGGGGCGGGGATTCCACTGCCTCTTCCGAGAGGGATTCAGACCACTTACAGGGGTGATATAGTTTGAGGATCAGAGGTGCTTGGGCATGTACTTGATGGAGCTCAGACGACACAAGGATGCAGTGTTGAGGGAGCATGCTGAGAGACAGCCCCGGCTCCGACAGGACACCTCCCAGAGAGCCATCGGAGATTTCTTTGTGGTACACACATACACGTCGGAATCCACTGCCCACAATAGTTCCTCTACTACGACATCAGAGCCCACCGCCCGTAGAGGAGTTCTTAGTGAGAGAGCTTGATCCATTCTGCGAGCCAGACGTCCCCGACCTAGAGCATCAGGACCCTCCACCACACAGAGACGGATTCGTAAGGTTCTCAGTCGACATGACACGCTCTCATCATAGAGGCCTGACATTCACTCCACCATCAAATTGGTTTTGGCCGAGGCGGGTATCGTCATTAGCTGATCATAGCATATCTCACCATTGTATTACTTTTGGTCTCATAGACCCTTGGGGTCTTCTGTAGACGTTAATATAACTCTCTCTCTCTCTCTCTCTCTCTCTCTCTCATGCCATGCAGATTGCAGTGGGCTAGTTGCGGGTGTCATCGCACCGTGTGAGGATAGAGACACGGAGAGCCATGGAGATACCTCGCGAGGAGAGGATATGCACTATGTGCCAGAAGGAGGTCGAGTCAGAGGAGCACTTCATATGCAGATGCACCGTATATTATGAGATTCGAGGGAGGTTCCACTGTCTCTTCAGAGAGGGGTTTGGACCCTTATCTAGGATCATGGATAACCCAGATCGGCAGTTCTTGGGCCTCTTCGTGCTAGAGCTTCATCACCACAGAGACTCGTTGATTAGGGAGTCGAGACCCCATGGGAGACATCCACCCCGGCCCCAGGCGACCAACACTCAGTGCTTCCGACCACAAGAGGATGCCTCACCAACTATGGATGACATACCCACACCCTCATTGAGCCACACATTCTAGGGTGCCCGATTCCCCGCTAGACCCCACTCTGGTGTGACTCTAGACCGGGCCACGGCACTATAGCGAGCCCGGCGCCCCAGACTCCCTGGACCTCGCTAGCGACACAGACATCAGCCCTAGCTTGAGGAGATCTTGGAAAGGCACAGAGCCACCTTCCCACGCCCGGTGGATTCGCAGAGCCTTTTACAGGCTAACCCCATGCTCGATATCCTTGACGGGCCCTCCCCTACCAGGAGGTTAGCTCCATAGGTTGTATGATGATGATGGTCCCACTTTGTATCATATGGCTCGGATATGACATTCCACACTCATAGCTCTAGTCTTTGTTTTCTTTTGTACCATGATGAGATTACATGGACACTATTGTATCACTTTTGGTCTCATAGACCCACTAGGTCTTTTAGAGACTTCTAATATACCTTCTTACTCTCTTTCTTTCTTTCTCTTCCACCCTCTCTTGCACTCTTCATCTCCGCTACATTGTGCAATCGTCAGGAACCAAGGTGCTGAATATTCATTATCAAAGTATAATCCTATCGGTAAGCTTTTGCATGTTACAAAGCAGGCTCAAAGGTAATGTCGGGTCTATGAAACCTTGTTAGGGTTTTGGTTCTAGGTCAGATGATCCTTGGATGTGGTCTTTGGAGATCTTACAACTGCAATGAAGATAGATGTTAATATCTATAAGGTAGGGTTTCGGTTCTAGGTCAGATTATCCTTGGACATGGTCTTTGGAGACCTCACAACTGTAGGGAAGATAGATCTCAATATCTACACGATAAGATATGCAAGATAAGAGTCGCCACTAGGCTATATAGTCTGCTAGTGGCGGCAATGTACTAGTTAACTATTGTTGGACTTGATAGAGTGTGCATAGAACGGAAGCAAAGGAAGCACTAGAATGTGCTGAATTGAGAGAGAGAGAGAGAGAGAGAGAGAGAGAGAGAGAGAGAGATATGAAGCCAAAAGGATGAATATACTCCAATGAATATAATCCCGAGCAAGAGACCTTGTAGGCTCATAAGTGAAGGATACAAAAGGGGACAGGTGTGTCAACACATGAACCACACACAACAACTAATGAACATATGAATGGGAGAGGCCAGCCCACGTATATATAGGTATGGGGCTGACTGACTAGAGTTGGCTGACTAGTCATGAAGGACCTGACTTGGAAAAATGTGAGAAAAAAAGGGGTGCCCAGCCCACAATCAAGGGCCCATACCAAGGAGGCTTGAGACACTGGCTTGGTGAACAAATCTGCTGCATTCTCTGTTGAAGGATGATACTCCAAATGCAAATCTCCCACAAGAATCCGTTCATGAACATAGTGATACTGGATCTCAATGTGTTTTGTACGAGCATGAAACACAGGGTTCTTGGCGATGGCGATGCAAGTCTGATTGTCACACCAAAGAAGAGAAGGTCTGGTAGGAGGAAAGCCAAGTTCTCCCAATAATCTCTGCAACCAAATCGCCTCACATGTAGCATAGCAAGCTGCTTGATACTTTGCCTTTGTAGTGGAAAGCACTGCGGCGGCAGGTTGGTTTTTACTGCTCCATGAAATGGCTCCTGACCAAAGTGAGAAAACCCAACCACTGGTTGAACACTGAGTATCCGGATCTCCGGTCCTGTTTGAATCAGTCCATCCAAGAAGAGTGCACTCCTGGCCACTCAAACTCTTGCTCCAAAGCATCTATTATGACTGAATAGATCGTCACAAAATAAGAACCTACAAAAATGAGGTCAACATAGACCACAATGATAACAACTAACCCCCTCTCAAGGAGGATATAAAGGTTCGAAGTTGCATGAGAGCGGTGCAAGCCAAGCTTTTGAAAGAACTCATCAATGTGTTGGTACCAAGCCTACGGAGCTTGCTTCAGACCGTACATGGCTTTCTTCAGCTGATACACGTGGTCTTGTTTTCCTGGAATCTCAAATCCCGGTGGTTGATCAACATCACTGCCTATGTAAGCTCTCCATTCAAGAAAGCCGACTTGACGTCCATCTAGAATACGGGCCATCTATGACGTCTTGCAAGAGCAAGAATGGTGCGAAAGGTAGTCGTCCGAGCCTACAGAGCGAAGGTCTTAGCAAAGTCGACCACAAGGCGCTGAGCATAGCCCTTGGCAATCAACCTCGCTGTGTGCTTGTCCAAGCTGCCTGTCAGCTTTATACTTTGTTTTGAAGATCCACCGCACACCAATCACCTTACGTTGCTGTGGCCTAGGTACCAAAATCCAAGTGCCATTCTGTTCTATAGAATCCAACTATGCCTGCATAGTAGGATGCCAGGCCTCATGTGAAAGAGTCTCCCACACAGAAGTTGGATTAGAAGGACCATGAATAATAGAGGACATAAGAGAATAGTTAACAAACATATTTCCCTCATGAATTAGTTTCCCTGTAACTATGGAAGATTGCCTTAGAGTACCAGGCGGAGGCGCAGAAGGAAGATCTCTCAACCCATAATCATGAACTATCTGATAATACCATCCAGGCACTGATCTACTCGAGCTCTCTGGAGGAGGAGGAGGAGAATCATCATCATCATCCGAATGAGAACCCACAAGGGAAGTCCGTTTTGGAGGTGAAATAGGAGCAGGGGGGGAGGAGGGGGCAGCGGCGAAGGAGGCGGAGCAGGAAGAAGAAGCTCACCACCCCCCTCTGAAGATGCAAGAGTCTCATCGAACACCGCATTTCGGCTCTCATCAACTTTGCTGGCTTGTTGATCATAATGGCAATATGCTTGGGACACATAACTATATCCAAGAAAAGTCATACGTTTAGACTCGAAGTCCAACTTAGAGCAATTCTCCTTGGGCACATGTACATACGCCGAAGAGACATATCTTCAAATTCAAGAAGAAAACCCAAGTAAATCTGGAGAAGTCATCCACCATCACGAGCATGTACAACGCCTTACTCAAAGACGCAATACTCATCGGACCACACAAGTCTGCATGAACTCCTTCTTTATCCCGCTTCTTCTTGTAACATTGGGGCTTGATGACCCTTCTTGCCACAGTAGTGACACCCTACGTCCTTTTTTAAAGAAGATTTGTCTGTGTCTGTCTTTGTCGTTGTTGCTGTCCTTGGAGCTCTTGTCAGAACTCCCTTTCCCTTTCTTCTATCGATGCTTCCTTCTATCTCGAGCAGCCAAAGCTCCATCAGAACCACTAGAGGTGCCGGTCCGCTCCTCAAAGCGAGACTTAATCAATCTGCATAATGGAGGAAAGCAATTCCTCCCAAGTAAGTGGAACAGCCCAAGGAGAAGAAACAAGAGACTGAAGATAAGCATCAAACCTCTCTGGAAGCTTGGAGAGAAGCCGACTAGCCATATCCTAAGTAGAGATATTCTTGCCACATACAACAAGCTCGTCCTGGAGATCTTTCATCTTCATGATGAAAGCAGATAACAAAGAATAGGCGGCCACTGAAAGGTTCATAAGCTGCTTTTCCAAAGCCAAAATCCGTCCCGCTACGAGATTTGCAAGGGCCTTCCAAACTTCATGTGCCGCATTTGCTGTACACACATGGGAGAGTATAGAATCATGACAATTCAGCATTAGAAAGGAGAAAACACGATGATCATTTGCCTCCCAAGCATCAACTCGTGCTTGAGTCACACCAACTGTAGAGACGGCGGGGGGGGGACGGCATTGGCAGCTGTGACTATCCAGCCCCAGAGATCCACTCCATGCAAGGCCGACTTTACCTTCACCTTCCACAAGGTATAGTTGGAACCATCCAACTTGGTAGACTCAGAAAACATATGAAGCAGTCATCACTGTACTCAAGCTCAAATCTCAGGAAAAACGCGCAACTCAAAAGAAAGAAAGTGTCCACCACCACAGGTACCAAGATGCCTCAAAGCAACCCACCACGCCAGACCCCCTCTGCAAGTGATATTTTTCCATTGGAGAAGAAAACGCAGCCAACGAAGGGCTGCTGTCCTGTTGCCTGCAACAATGAAGTGCAAGGAAGAGGAAATCCGACCAGCAGCGGCAGATCAGAGAAAGAATGCAGAAAGGAGGAGCTGAAAACAGGGTGGAAAATGAGGCCAAAAAAAACATAGAAGGCTAGAGCGATGATACCATCATAGTGTGTGCACAGAGCGGAAGCAAAGGAAGCGCTAGAATGTGCTGAACTGAGAGTGTGAGAGAGAGAGAGAGAGAGAGAGAGAGAGAGAGATATGAGCCAAAAGGCCGAATATACTGCAATGAATACAATCCCGAGCAAGAGACCTTGTAGGCCCATAAGTGAAGGATACAAAAAGGGGCAAGTGTGTCAACACATGAACCACACACAACAACTAATGAACATATGAATGGGAGAGGCCAGCCCATGTATACATAGGTATGGGGCTGGCCAACTGGTCATGAAGGACCCGACCTGGGAAAATGCCAGAAAAATAAGGGTGGCCAGCCCACAATCAAGGGCCATAAAAAGGGAACAAATATGGGCTAAATATGGGCAGCATACAGGGATGAAATGCTAACAGGACCAACAAATAACGGACGACCATACCCCAACTGAGTACATGGGTACATGGTACATGAGTCAATCCTGCTACCTGAGGACAAGGTGTCTCGGGAAGATATTATTTTACACAAGAGTGCCATCATTGACCTGCACTTGCATGCATTGTATTTGGCATTGTGCCATCAAGTCTACATAAGTTGTCTCCTAACCATCTCACTGACCAATGTGTAGCATAGATTTCCAACATTTATTAGGTCGGTAATTCATTTATAAGCAAGTGATATAAGGCTTTGATTTTTGAAGGGGAAACCATCAGTGCATTTTATTGTAACAAAGTGAACCAAAGCATTAGTTATTGGAATTTGAAACTGCTATTTTTGCATGTGGTAAAAACTATTTTAACCAAACTTGTTATTTGCTTTTAAAACAACTACTTTTGCACGTGGTTTAAACCTGTTATTTACTGTCATTATGAAAGGGATGATGATGGCGTAAGAGGAGCACAGTTTATCATTCAATCAGCTGTGAAGGTAACGGTCACATCAATGCAGCAACAAAATGTACCTGTTTTCAGCATGCTAGATCCGCGACTGCCGATTCAACTTTTGAATATTGAAGTTTTCTTTGCATATAACTGTGCATGTGCAGGATCCCAAGGATACGGATGCAAGAGTTGAAGAGTTTCTGAGCTTATTCGAAGACAACTTGAAACAGTTGACAGATGAAGAATTTAAGGTAAAAAGATATGCATTGCCCTTAAAGGTTTATTTCATATGTTTCATTGTGTTGAGTGCTTTTGATATTTTACCTCTCTTTTTTATTTGGTCGCTATGGATCATGCTCATTTGTAAATATGCTTGATAATGACATGCAGAGGAATGTCAATGCTCTAATAGAAATAAAGCTTGAGAAACACAAGAATTTACGTGAAGAAACTCGATTTTACTGGGGTGAAATTGATGATGGTACACTGAAGTTCAATAGGCAGAAGGATGAGGTAGTGTTTAAGATCTCCTTTTTAACATAAATGCTTCTCCTTCTTTTTTTTTGAGATCACACACTCTAGGCTATTGTTTCTGTAATTCTGTTTGTGTTTCTTATCCTCGTCACAATCATCAAACTTTTGTGGTCTTCCATTTTAAGTCAATAAAACCTTATTCTCCCCATCTTCCTCGTCTTCTTTCTCTTATTTCTCCTCTTCTTTTTCTTCTTTCCTCTTTGTTCTCACTCCTTGTCTTCCCCTGGTTTTCTTTCTCTTCCCAGAACTGGATTCCAAGGCCGTCTTGTTTTTTGTTAAAAAAATCTTGTCCACGGGTACCTTGACTGTGTTTAGGTACTTTGTGTGTCTTTGGATTCACCTTGTTGAAGGTGCTCATCATATCGTTGAAGATAACTGGCCACCCATGTATGGCGATGCTGCACAGGTCGCATCTGAGCAAGATGCTTTTAGTGGTAAGGAGAGATGTACATGCTCATTGGCAGCAATGAAAGTGGTATGCTACCTTCCTCCATAAAAGTCAACAAGGATCCTCTTATCATGCCTTTGAGAGAAATATCAAGGAATGCTTCAAGAACAGAGAAATATTACTAAAAGAAGCATTCATATTGGGTCCCCCTCATTGATTCCTAAGATACCTGATTTCCATGTCCTTGCACTCATGTCAGGAGCTGACCATTGTCATTTTACCCGAATTATCACTAATCACCACAATCACATCATCTTGGAACACCAGCACCAACTTCTAGCCCTGATCAACACCCTTCCCACAGGCTGCAGCCTAACGGACCTTCACATAGGCCATTAAGTCCATCCAGAAAAACTCAGAAGGCACCACACCCAGAACAAATGGTATGTCGAGGACCATGAAGCACTGCCTGGAAATGGAACGAAGAACTCTGTTATTACCAGCCATATGCCAGGGAGATAGAGATGTGCCTCGTCAGATGTAAGAAATGAGAGTTTCTAGCAAAAACGGACAATAATTGCTTAATACTCAAAACTCCAAAGATTTCTGGCCACATTAGCATGCCCCCTTAGTGACAGGTCATATGGCAAGCCTTATCAGACACCCTGCTCATCAGCATCCCATTGACCACACTTTCTGGAAAGAAAGCCAGCATGCCCCGTTAGTGACAGTTCATATGGCAAGCCTTATCAGACACTCTACTTATAAGCCTCCCATTGATGATACTGACACACATCAGCACACCAAGGTTACACTTTTTACCAGAGTCAAACGTCAAAACTATCCAAAAAATCCAGATTGGTAAAGCAAAAGATCATGGTGGTCTATAATCAGACCATGGCTGTGAGACTCTTGCTTGGATGTCAGCTGAGCTTTTCAATGTCTATTTTCCATGACCTTGCTCAAACTGGTGGAGAGAGCATGATCAATTCTACTGAGAAGGCAGGATTCAATGAACACAAAAAACTATCCAATCATTGTGGTTGGCCGTTTAACAACTAAGATGTTCGGACCAGCTGCTGAAAGAAAGAAATGTATATAAAGGTATGTCACCATTTGGGCATTCTCTGTGCCACCTCATTGCAGGGGACGCCAAGCGTCATGCAGACTGGCATCTCATGGTTGGGACTTTGTCTATACCAAGGGCCAGCAGGCTGGGGACTTTGGTGCGCACTCAGATTCAGAGTACGGTATTCCGGGTGGCATGGGAAGGTAATGTCTATGGCTGGAGTGACTGCCAGCTACAGGTAAAATGAGAGGAAGATTATCCAATACATTTTGTGATTTGCCTGGCATACTTGCATGGAACTGTTTTTGCGTGAACTGGTTTACTGCTTGCAAGATCTACACATGTAGTTTATGGGCAGGGTTTGCCCTGTGGTGAACCATACGCTTGAATATGTATTTTAACCTTGCTTGTGGGATGTAGACAGGCAGTAGGTGCGACTCTAAAATCTTTGTTTATACTAGTTAGAGTTATTGCTCATTTTTTTGATTTGCAGTGACTGGACAATATATAAGTGAGTTTGAGCATCCACACTTTGTTAAAGTGTGGGCGGACATGTTATAAGTAAGTTTGGAAACTTGTTGCATGGCTAGGCTGCCATGAAACAGGCACCCTTTTCATTAAAAGAGTGCAGATAGTGGGCACCCTCTCCACTTATGGGAGAGGTGTGGATGGCCACCCTTTCCATGATGTAAAGTAGGCTCTCTGGGAGGAGACTCAAAGGGAAGAACATCAAATCATTCACACCACCATTGAGGAGGAGAAGCTGAGGCATGCCCGCCGCCTCAACATTCGAGTCACAGGTATAGCCGAGACACCCAACGCCACTCCCGAGAAAGAAGAGGACCCTCTCCCCTTCACCAAAGCATGGAGAGCGGGGAAAGACTCAACATGCAAGAGCAAGCCTCATCCTACAGTTTGCAGGAGAGACGGAGAGGGTCACCTTCATGAGGAAGAGGGTCATACTACGAGGCCTAGAGGGAGCTCCTATTTTCTTGGATGATGACCTCACGAGGATGCAGCTAGAGCATAGGAGAGCTTGCATGCCACGAGTCTTACACTCGAGGAGAGAAGGCAAGAAGGCCTTCTATCGAGATGGTCGGGTCATCATTGATGGCCGGCCCATGGATTAGCGGTTTGGGGCCTATGGGACATAGGCCAAGCCACTGACAGAGATACACATGGCAGTATGGAACTGTAATGGTTCACTATGGGTGCAGCTTGGACGACTGGAGCATGTTATGGGGAGGAGAGACATCATACTTTTGACACAGAGACATCAGAGCCCAGAGAGAGGGCTACCTCGAGTAGAGGGATTCTAATGGGAGTCAGCATACAGGAGGACTACACGCCAGGGTACCTCGAGAGGGTCGAGGGGAGTAGCAGTTTTATTCAGACGGGAGCTACAAGGGAGACTGAGAGTGGTAGCACAGGATCCAGAGGCCAGATACATGTGGATCAGCTTACAGCTCTCACAGGACAGGGTTATATACATAGCCCTATGTTACTTTCCTCCATCAGGATCCTCCTATGTCATTGCAGAGGACATGCCACAAGAGGAGGAGACAGGAGCCTCGCTATACACTTGTCTGTCAGAGGAGATTATGCATTATTCTACACTAGGGGAAGTATTTCTTACGGGTGACTTCAATGCCCACACACAGAGTAGACACTGTGAGGTGTATGACTATGATGACATGGAGATCCTCCACCCTGTGGATCTAGAGGAGATAGGGGTTAGTCAGGCATCAAAGGACACTGGACTAGACAAAGGACATTATGGGGACCACTTACTAGAGTTGGGAGCCAGGCATCGTCTCGTTATTTATAACGGGATGCTGCAGTGGTCGGGATCAACAGGGCTGACATGCTTCCCACATGGGGTCATACACGGACAGGAGGCACGGTGGTAGACTACATTATGGGGTCTTTGGAGGCATCATAGCTTGTCACCTCATTCTCCATCCCACCTCGTCCTATTGGGACAGATCATACATACTTGGCATTTCACTAGCCGGATCACCAGTATCACCAGCCCCCCACATACCGACGCCACACATTACCGTCTACTTCACACACGACATGGCAGACATATACACTGGCAGAGTAGAGGATGGGCTCCTACTCATGGATCCCCTGGTACCTATGGATACTATTACAGCCCAGCTGGCATAGTGGGAGAGTAGTGGCCATGCACCTAGGCATGATTGCCTCATTGACAAAACAACTAGAGCCTTCATAGAAAGGTCTTGGGAGGAGAATTATCGTGTCTCACCAGATTCCAAGAGAGCTTTGTGCAAGAGAGTCACAAGTTATGTACATTGAGCTTTGTGCAAGAGAGTCGCAAGTTATGTACATTGAGCATGGCACTTGCTTTCTTAAGATGACCCAAATTGAGTTGTATTCCTAGGTTGTGGCATTATTTCTAGACCTTAAAACTGGACAAAGGTCATTTGAGGGGTGTAAGCCTTGGTTCTTGAGATATTCACGCGAACATGAGACATCTTTATGTCACTCATGTTGAGTTCCAACTTATTTATGATATGTTTCGTTCTCTTTTTGGGCTTACAGAGTTTCCTCATAGTACTTGTGAGTTTGGTGGTCCCTTATGCCATGGGAAAGGTGCAAGGGCCAACAAAATGTAGTGGGGCTTCACCCAATCACACTTGGGAGCACAAACAGCTTAACCGAGAAGCCAATTTATTGCACAAAATGCAAATGAGGGTGTGTCACTCGAGTGCAGAGCCCTATACTCACGGCTCCGCATACAGAGAGCCTTGAGAGCCATCACAGAGCTGGAGTCGAGGAGAGAGATGAGGAGACTTACTCGCCGCAAAAGGCGGGCCTTCGCAGAGATACAGGAGCTAGAGATCTTCCATTTCTTCATGAGTAGAGATAGCCCTATCTCATGGCGGCACTTCAAAGAGCCCCAGACACCGACACCCATTGCAGACCCACATACATGGCACACATATGCATAGGGCCTATACCACGCCCCACAGCAGCCACCTATACCTTAGCCACAGGAGCCTCAACCTACCACAGCTAGCTTCTTTACCCACTCGATGGTAAAGGAAGCTATCCGCCGCCTACAGCATGGACGGGCCGCCGACCATATGGGCCTACAGGGTGAGCATCTCATATATGCAATAGATTCTTTGGCTCCTTTTCTTGCACACCTGTTTAACAGGGCACTAGCAGAGGGTTTGCCTGCGGAGTGGACGATGCACACCATTGTGCCGATCCACAAAACAGGGGATATGCTCGATCCGAGCAACTACAGGACGGTTATGGTTGGCCACGTGTTGGCCAAACAGGGGTTGACTACTTGATGCTCACTAACTGTGGGGAGCCCTCATGTTATAAGGAGGCTTTACAGAGGGCAGACAAGGCTCTTTGGGAGCATGCTATGAAGTCAGAGATGGATTCTTTGCACAAAAATGGAACATGGAAGTTGGTGCATTCATTCACAGGAGGTGCTGTGTCATGGATATCCAGGATGCAGAAGTGCACTGCCTTATCTACTACAGAGGCCGAGTATATTGCAGCCACAGAGGCTTGCAAGGAGGCATTATGGCTATCTCGGTTAGTGGTTGATTTGGGTTATACAGGGGATATTCCATTGTTGCATTGTGACAGTCAGAGTGCCATCCAGTTGGCAAAGAACCTTGTCTTTCATGCAAGGACGAAGCATGTGGATGTGAAGTATCACTTCATCAGAGAGGTGATAGAGAACAAGCTGGTTCAGCTTGTCAAGATTCATACGGATGACAACCCGGCTGATCTGTTGACAAAGAGTTTGCCTCCAGAGCGGTTTGCTCATTGCAAACACTTGATGGGCATTGGATGAGGCCAGTTTCAACCTTGATATGGCCTTGTATATTATCATGTACATGCTGATTTTTTTCTTTTCCTTCATTTAAGGGCAATTTGCCTTTAAGTGGGAGGTTATTGGGGTAAAGACATTATGCCCACCCTTATAGTGTGTACTAGCCCATAAGTTTTATAGTACATAGTACACTTAGTACTTTTAATGTACTAAGTGCACTATGTGTACTAGAGCAAATATACATGTGTGATAGGGGAGTCACACACTCATACTTTGAGTTGACTTATCCCCACATGTCTCTCTCTCTATCCCTTCTTCTCTGTTGTATGTCTCCCACATGAAACCCTAACTCTCTCCCTTCAGAGAGCTCCTGAGACTTGGACTTGAGGCCTAGAGACTACTCCCTGCTTACATCCGATGGGTGTGTATTGGTGGTATAGGATGCCAGGGACTTTGCATGTGGAGCCATGTCTCAAAGGCTACTATCCCCTTGTGCTCGAGGTGAGCTTGACCGGCTTTATGGTTGGGCGGTGGAACTAGATGCCAATGTCTGTGTGTTTCTTTTTCTAATTTGCTTAATCGTAGATCTGATAGCTTGGAGGATTTACAATAACCTAAGCTTTGGCGTATCATGCCTTCATCGTGCATTGATGTCTTTTCAACGTACCCCAATTTCCATTTGTTTTACATTTTCATTATCCTTTGTTTTGGCTATAGGGTTTCATGCACATTGTAACTATTTGGTCCTCCAAGCTCTTGTCACATGATGGAACTCATGCCCGGACACTTGGACAAGTTGATGGACACATGGAAACAGGGATCCTTAGGTTGGCACAAGAAAAGCATCAGTCTTGATCAAAAAGAAGGAAAAAGCAAAAAGTCAAACTATGTTGACCAAAAGTTGAGGGCACCATTGGAAAGAGGACATCGAACTGGTTCAAAAAGCTAAAAGATGCTTTTCAAAAAGCAGCTCTAGGGCCAAAAAGCAAGGACCTGAAGTCGTAAAAGCACAAATCAAGAACTTTGGCTATTATTAATATTTAATAAAACAAAAGTAAAGAGGCAAAGCAAAAGCAAGAAAATAAAACAAAAGCAAAAAGCAAGGCAAGGCAAAAGCATGGACCCCCTCACATCAAGTATATAAGAAGCTTGTACCCTCATGGTGGAGCATAGAAACTTTTAGAGCTTAACTACGTGGAGAGTAAGAGTAGCCTTGAGCAACGTCATCATCCTCCCTCTCGGCCTCCTAAGCGCTGCCCAGATCCCCTATATCCGTCCCAGCCACTGTTGTAGAGCCACTGCCACCCGTTTTGCCAACATCGTTACCACCTCCATCGGTGCTTCGCCGCCGATTCTACCTCCTGCCACTGTCTCTACACCGCCTAGTGACTAGTGCCGCCTGCGCCTCCATCTACCGCTCTGTGCGCCTACGCCTCCGCTTGCCACCGCCTCTCTGTGCCCTGACGAGCCTGGCTGTGCTGCCACTGTGCCTCTTGTAGCCGCCTTTGCCGCTGCATCCAGTCGCCACCAGAGCTAGCTAGCAATGCTAGTATTGCCACCTTTGCAGAGCCTCCAGTGCTGAAGCCACCGCCTGTGCTGCCATCAACAGAATCTCCGCCTGTGCCTCCAATAGCGCTGATTGTCGCACTTTAGAGCGCCGCTACCCTAAAAGCTTCGTTGCCGTTCCGCCACCTCCTTGGTGTGAGCCTCTTGGGATTGCCTTTGTCCATATTGCGTTTAGAGAACCTTGTGGATATTTGGAAGCATCAGATTTGATTCAAACATTGGATGTTGGTACTAGCCCGATGTAAGACTCTTGTGGGTCATCCTCATGGTGAGCTCGACATCAGATATCTTGTACCTCGACATCGACTTCGGCCCGCGACCTCGACATTGGCACTCTTGTTTGATATTGTATTCATTTTTTGTATTGATCTTGGCTTGGAAAAGCCCGTGGATTTCTCTTGAAATAAATTCCTGAAGAGGAGGCGGGGCTTGTTCCCCGCTCAGCGTGGTGTACTGTGTGAAACCCCTATACCCATCTGTCTCTCTTCTTTCTCTCCATCTATATCTCTTGTACACGTGGTTGAATTTGTCACTGGACGCTCCACTGGGCTTAGAGTGGTATTAGAGCGAGGATTTCTCTTGAAGGAATCTTTTCTGGGGTGACAGAACCATGTGAAGAGTTGAGGGAGACCAAGGGCCTCAAGAAGGGAACAACTACGAAGCCAACCCAGAACATTAAGGAGGGATCCCAGGCCGCTTATCCGTCTCTCATGAGACCATGACATCAACAGAATACGGAGATTTTCAAAAGTTTAGACAGTATCTTCAAGATGAAGAGTTCCTAGCTTGGAGAGCGCCAAGAAGAAGCAAAACTACAGAAGAGCTCAAATGTTAGAAGACTTTATCAAAGACCAAGCCAGTGAAGCTGAAGGTGTGGAAGCCACCAAAGCATACTTATGAGCTAAAGGGGTTACCATTGGAGAGGAACCCAAAGCTATCCGATCTATCACTCATGGAGGACAGAGAGAAGTTACCCCTAGACCTGCTGTATCTGATGCAGCTTCCTCAGGCCTAGCAAAAGATAAGAAGGCAAAGAAGCCTTCAACCGGCAAAGTGGACTTTAAGCCAGGAGAGAAAAGTGTAAAGTTTGATATCTTTTATGGAAAGCGGGACACCCAGAAAGCCCTATCCTTAATCAAATAGTTTGACGCCGCCTTTGGAGGAGAGGACTTCTCCTAAAAATCCAAACTCCACATGGTTCGTATGCATTTGAAGGATGCCGCCTTGAATTGGTGGCTAAAAGTGGTACAAGATGGGACCGAGCCTACCTCATGGACCGATTTCAAAACCATGTTCAACAAAAAGTTTCTTCCGACAAACTTCGAGGCAGATGTGTAGAAGGAATGGAATGAGGTAAAGCAAAAGGCCGGAGAAAGCATGTTAACATATCTTAACAAATTTTCAGCCGTCTCATTGAAGTTTACTTCATATACCCCCATCTCATCATTGATGGAAATGCGTACGTTTGTCAATGGATTGCAACCAAAGCTTATGCAAGCAGTTTATATGGCGGGACCTAAAACCTTGGAAGAAGCCCAAGACAAAGCCTTGCAAGCCGAAGCTCTACATATGCCTTGGATGGTGGGCAAATCAAGGAATGAGAATCGAGATTCGTCTCAAAAGAAGAGGTTCAAAGGAGGATCTCAAGCAAGGAACGAGCCACAAGAAAAGAAGAACAAGAATGAGGATAAACCCCCATTGTACCAAAAGAATCTATCCCGCAAGCAACTTGAGGAGTATGTTAAAGAGGGTAAATGTTTCCAATGTGGAAAGAAAGGACACGTGGCTGCAAAATGTCCTGATAGAACAAATCAAGAAGCCAAACCACTCCAAAGTAATGCCTTGCCAAAAGAACTCTAACATCAAGATGACACCCCACCAGAGAAGAGGCAACTTTTCAAAGCTTGGGGCAAAGTGGCAAACCAACCTGTGCTTATCCTCTTCGATAGTGGTGCTACCCACCACTACATCCATCCTTGAGTGGTTGAAGCCATGAAGCTCCCTCCGGATAGGTTCGGAACTCATACTACTGCAGGTGCCGCTTTTGAAGGGATGTTAGCCGAGGTGACTCCTATTTTGGGAAAGCTTCGCTTACAGATTGGAGACTGTGGATCATGAGAACTTTGTTGTTGGCAAAGTTGGACATTGTGATTTAATTTTGGGTTTGCCCTGGCATAAGAAGATAGACCCGGCCATTGATTGGGTTGGAAACAAGATTAGGTTTCCTTTTAAGGGCAAGAATGTAACTTTTGATGTAGGAGTTGAGGGGAATTCCATTCCACTCACATTAGTCATGTACAAGTTCCTAAAGCAATAACGCAATCTATTTTTTCGTACTTGATATATGTAAGAGATCCTAAGGAATCTGAGAGTGATGAGTCATTCTCAACTCTTGATCATGAAAGGAGGGATTTCCTAAAGAAGTATGAAGATTGTTTTGCAGATACTCTTCCTGGAGAGCTACCTCCAAAGTGACTGGAAGATCATCAGATTCACATCATGTCGGGAAGCTCACCTCCTAACAAACCTCCTTATCGAGTGAGTCAGGCTCAACAGGAGGAGATTATGAAGCAAGTGACCGAGTTTGAAAAAGGGTTTGATTCGACCTAGCTCATGACCTTTTTGCTTCCTAGTCTTATTGGTTCAGAAAAAGGATGGTTCTTGGCTGCCTGAGGAGATCACATTGGAGCAGTCTTGAACCAAGAGGGCCATGCCGTGGAGCAGTCTTGAACCAAGAGGGCCATGCCATGGCCGGATCATAAAAGTCTTAGGTATTTTATGTCTCAACCTAAGATAGTAGAAAAGCATATAAGATGGGCTAGTTATTTGGCCCAATTTCATTTTCAGATTATGCATACCCATGGTAAAGACAACAAAATAGCAGATGCTCTTTATCTCAAAGACCCATGACCCATGCAGTTTCTATGGGATATCATTTGGATTTCACTATGATGAAAGATCTTTATGCTACAGATGAAGATTTCAAGGACATCTAGGGCAGGTTGCAGAATGGAGACTTGGTGACCTCTTATGTCATCAAGGAAGGGTTTCTTATTATGCAAACCCGTTTATGTGTGACCAAGGATTTGAGACCAAAGGTAATAGAAGAATGTCATGTCCCACCTTATATGGGACATAGAGGTATCATGACAACAACTCAGGCTTTGGAGAGCTATTTCTATTGGCCTAGCATGAGAAGAGACATCGACCAATATGTCCAAGAATGTTTGGTTTGTCAGAAGGTCAAGTTTGATCGACAAAAACCTGAAGGATTATTGCTACCTTTGCCAATTCTCAATATTCCATGGGAAAGTATTGCTATAGACTTCATCTTTGGGTTGCCGAAGTCAGGATTTGGGAATGATGGAATATGGACTATTATTGACAGGTTCAGTAAGCAAGCCCGCTTCATTCCAGTGAAGAAGACCATCCGCACAGATCATATGGTGAGATTGTTTATTCAACAAATTTTCAAGCATCATGGATTACCTAAATCCATTGTAGGGGATAGAGATCCTCGGACTACCAGCTTCTTTCGGAGAGCACTTTTTGACAACATGAGGATAAAGCTGAATTTCTCTTCAGCTTATCATCCTCAAACAGATGGACCAAGTGAGATTGCGAACCTCACTATTTTGGATATGCTTAAGTGTTATGCTCTCGAAGCCAAAGATCAATGGGGGAAATACTTACCATTGGTTGAGTTGCCTACAATAACAATGTCCACTCTTCGACAGAAAAAGCTCCATTTGAGATTATTTATGGCAAACCATTGTTGTTGCCTATTCTAAAGACCAAGGAAGAGATGTTCCATGCGGACGAGTTTGTTCGAGATTTGGCTACGGCCTTTGCACAGGTTCGAAAGGCTATTGAGACATCTCAAGCCAAGCAAAAGAAAGCTGCAGATAAGCACAGAAGGAAGGTCACTTTTAAGAAGGGGATTGGGTCTTATTGTGATTTGAAAAAGCAAGACTTAGAAAGTCTAAAGCTAAGGAGCACAAGGAACTCAAGCTTGTCCCCAGATATTATGGACCTTTTCAGGTTACCAAGAAGATCAACGATGTATCGATTGGATACATAATGCCTTTCATGTCAGTTTATTGAAGCCATATACAAGATTACCCCCAAAGGAGCCTGTATTGGAGGATCCACCAGTAGTAGAAGAACAAGAAAAAATCTTATAGCCGGAACAGATTATATTCCATTCCGTGAGAAAAAGAGGAAGGACAGTGGTTAGGAAATTCCTCTTGAAGTTTAAGAACTATTTGCCTATGGATGCAAAATGGATGCCGGAAGAGTACCTCAAGGACTATCTAGATATTCTTCGACCTTATGAGGAAGCATTTGGTCCAGATGTATTTGAGTACAGGCTTGAAACATCTTGTGATCAAGACAGATTTAAGAGGGAGGGGTTGTACCTCTAGCCCTCTTTATTGTATATATTTATACTCAAATGGAATTGATCGTTATCTTGTATATGTAATGGTTAATTGGACATGCTCTAGTTTGGGTGGCAACGATGTCTGAAAACCCAAGGAGCAACATTTGTACATGGGAGGCAATGATGCCAGAAGACCCATTAGCGTCATTGCAACCAGATGGCTCAGATGACTGTATTGGATTTCACAATCGGGCGGTCATTGTGACCAAATGGCCCAGATGATTGTATTGGATTTCGCAGTCGGACGGTCATTTCGACCAACTGGCCCATATGACTATATTGGATCTCATAGTTGGGTGGTCAATGCAACCAAATGGCCCAGATGACTATGGAAGACTTCTCAGGAGATCCTAGTGGCCAGATGGCCTTGAGGATAGTCTGAGCGGTTTCCCTCTGGAGCCAGATACTTCAGCATGGTTTTGATGAAACCAGACATGACAATCCATGAATAGGAGGATCATTACTTGTGCATTGCATACTGATGTATGTTTAAAATTCTTTGACTTTGTGTGCTGTTTTGATGTGTGGACAATGCTTGGATTTATGGCATGTGATAATTCACTGGGCTCCAGACTACCTGCCCAGTATCTGGAATACCCAGTAGACACGAATGATGCATACTTGTTTGTTGACTAGCTTGTGTATAGTTTTTGCAGAAGGTGAGTATGCATTTATTATATCTAATACATGTAACAGGCTATGAAGAACATGTACCATCAAGAACAAGGGCATCGATCAAAGAAAGGCATAAAGATGTTGCCAAAAGCGAAGACACCACATAAATGAGGAAAGACCAGATGCACAAGAGCACCGGATGGGGTAGCACCATGATCATATGGAATATCTTTACACCACAGTTGAGGACAATTGTGATATAAAAGAGAGAGAATGTATCTATTTGGTCCTCCAAGCTCTTTTCAAATGATGGAATCCATGCTTGGACATTTGGACAGGTTGATGGATACATGGGAACAGGGATCCTTAGGTTGGCATAGAAAAAAGCACCAGTCTTGGTCAAAAAGCAAGAAAAAGCAAAAAGTCAAACTATGTTGACCAAAAGTTGAGGGCACCATTGGAAAGAGGACATCGAACCGGATCAAAAAGATAAAAGCCGCTTTTTCACAAAGCAGCTCTAGGCCAAAAAGCAAGGCCTTGAAGTCGTAGAAGCACAAATCAAGAACTTTGGCTATTATTAATATTTAATAAAACAAAAGTAAAGAGGCAAAGCAAAAGAAAGAAAATAAATCAAAGGCAAAGAGGCAAATGAAAAGCAAGGCAAGTCAAAAGCATGGACAACCCCCTCCTCCCCCCCCCCCCCCCCCCCCCGCCCCCCCCTCTCTAATCAAGTATATAAGAAGCTTTTACCCTCATGGTGGAGCTTAGAAACTTTTGGAGCTTAACTTCATGGAGAGTAAGAGTAGCCTTGAGCAACGCCATCATCCCTCTCTACCTCCTAAGCACTGCCCAGATCCCTCGTATCCGCCCCAGCCACTGTTGCAGAGCCACCGCCGCCGGCGTCACCGCCCGCTCCGCTAGTGTCAGTGCCACTTCCGCTGGTGCTCCGTCACCCAGAGCGGGATTCCGCCTCCTGCCGCCACCTACGCCTCCATTTGCCACTCTGTGCGCCTGCTCTTGCGCCTCCGCCTGCTGCTTTTGTACGCCCTGGCGAGCCTGGCTGCACCACCACTGTGCCTCTTGCAACCACCTTTGCTGCTGCCTCTAGTCGCCGCTAGAACTAGCCAGCAGCGCTAGTACAGGCACCGCCTGCCACCTCTGCAGACCCTCCAGCGCCGAAGCCGCCTCCTACAAGAAAAGCTCCCGCTTGCGCTGCCATACCCAGAGAATTGCTGCCTGTGCCTCCAGCAGCGCCCACTGTCCCACCTTAGAGTGCCGCCGCTCTAAAAGCTCGGTTGCCATTCCGCCACCTCCTTGGTGTGAGCCTCTTGGGATTGCCTTTGTCCGGATTGGGTGTAGAGAACCTTGTGGATATTTGGAAGCATCATATTTGATTAAGACATTGGATTTTGGTACTAGCCCGGTGTAAGACTCTTGTGGGTTATCCTTGTGGTGAGCTCGGCATCAGATATATTGTGCCTCGACATCGACTTCGGCCCGACCTCGGCATCGGCAGGCACTCTTGTTTGATATTGTATTCATTTATTGTATTGATCTTGACTTGGAAAAGCTTGTGGATTGCTCTTGAAATAAATTTCTGAAGAGGGGGCCTGTTCCCCGCTCAGCGTGGTGTATTGTGTGAAACCCTTATACCCCCCTCAAGAGCAAATCCTTCCATGGATGAAATATAGCTATTTTTATTTTGAACCTCAATTTCGAACTAGATGCAATAGAACCCATTGTAATTTAAACTCTTAAGAGTCTTAAGAGTTCATTTTGAGTTATTTCTTTTCAGTTTTATGCCTCTTTGGCATCGATACCCAGAGTGGAATGTAAATGGATGTACCTGATCTGTCCCATAGGTCGGATTCGGCCTCCCGTGGTGGACGTTAATATAACTTTCTTTCTTTCTTTCTTTCTATCTATATCTCTTGTACACGTGGTTGAATCTGTCACTGCACGCTCTGTTGGGCTTAACACACATGGCATACAGGTGGACTGTCTCCTCCATTTCAGTACAGCCTAGATTCCCCCTACCTGGACCTCTCATGACATGAGATCAACCAGATCATTTGGTTAGATATTCTTGAACTACACATACATTGGACATGGGTGTTACTGTCAGAGATTGAAGTGTGAGTTTTACACAGATCACTTCTTGAGAATCTCTGAAAATGGATTCATGGAGATCCCAAGATGCATACATATACACGTCACATGTTATGTGTATCGCGATTGGCCAGCTCAGGGTATCCTCCCACCACCTCATAATAGAGACTGGTAGAGCTGAGAATATCCCACAAGAGGAGAGGATATGCAGAATATGCACCATGGGAGCGGTAGAGGATGAGGCCCATTATATGCTTAGCTATTTGGCTTACTATAAGATATCGGGAAGATTGCACTGCCTTTTACAAGAGGGATTCCAGCCACTCACACGGGTTGATACAGTACGAGATGTGTGAGCATGTACTCAATGGAGCTTGTAGAGTTGAGGCAGCATGCTGAGAGACAGGCCCAGCCCCGACATGACACCTTCCAGAAAGCCATTACAGGTTTCTTTGTGATACACACATCCACATCAGAGTGCACCACCCATACCAATGCCTCTGCTCAGACTTTACACCCCACGATCCATGCCCGCACTGTGGCTCTGCGCCCCAGAGGAGTTCTTATGAGAGAACCCAATCCATTCTACGAACAAGATTCCCCCGACCCAGAGCATCAGGACCCACCACCACACACAAACAGATCTGGAGGTTCTTGGTGACATGACATGGTTCCATCACAGAGGACTGACAGTCTTTCTGCACTGAGATTGGTACTGGGTGAGTTGGGATCATACAATAATAATCTGTTATCTGGATGCATATGTTCCAAATTTTTCATTTCCTTTTTCAGTTCTTCCATGGCTCAGTATATTCATTGTACTGTTGTATTACTTAATGGTCTCACAGACCCTTGGGTGTTCCATAGACATTAATGTCATTCAGCTGCCCCCCCCCCCCCCCCCCCCCCCCCCCCCGCCCCTTCTTTTTTTTTGGAAGGCACACAATTTTCATTCTCTCACACATAGCATGTGAACGAGTATACATTAATGAATTAACACCATGAGTATAGTTTAATTTAGTTTCCTTATGCAGCAGGATCTCTTGAGAAGTGCTGCCATACATTCTCAATTAAGGGTATTGGTGCCTGCTTTAGTGATTGTACGTATGTTGTGTGATGAGACTTAAGTTTTTTGGTATTATTGTTGGAGCAGGTTGCTACACTAAGGAAGCTCAACAAAGAAGATTTGATGGCATTCTATGCAAAGTACATCAAGACTGGTGCTCCAGACAGGGCAAAGTTGAGTGTTCACGTGTATGGAGGAGCACATGAGCAGGAATTTAAATCTTTGAATAATGAGGATCATGTTTTGAAGGAAGTTAATGGTATAACTACAATGGACAATGTGAAGGAGTATAAAAAATCCGATGAGAAGAAAGAAAGAGCCCCTGTTTGTATCAAAAACATTTTCAAGTTCAAACGGTCACAATCTCTGTATGGCTCTTTAAAGTGAAGTTGAACAAAGAGAGTACTTCAGCAGCATGTTCTAGAATAATGAATAGCACTTCCAGGTGCATACATAGCTATTATTTTTGAGCCAGAAAATGCCTGGATATAGGTCGGTTCCAAAAATGCCAACCTACCAAAATTTGTACCTATAGCAGCCCTTTTCCCGTATTTTTAAAGGGAAATCAGGGACATCGAGTCCAGCTTTCAGTCTTCCAGCTGTTTGTTTTCAAATGCTTCTAATTAGGCATGTTACACACATGCCCGTTGCCCTGGGTGGGACTTATTGGAGCCATGGCAAGCCTTTGCTTGTGTAAGTCCCATCCATATGATGATAGGCAGGGAGTAGATAAGTCGGTACACAAATCTAATCTTTCATTTGATTGTCTTCTTCAACGTAGACGTGTTCAAGCGGATTTTCAGTTACTGATCCTTCTCACTGTTGTTTCAGAGTTGCATCAAGTATTCGAGCCAAGTATATGTATACCAAAATGTATATGGTGATCATGTTTGTAGTGATTTCTATTCCACTTGTGTTTTCAATTAATGAAGCCTTTGGTAACAAGTAATTTTTATGAATGAGACCCACTATGAAGGGAGCCTTCTACATATTAGATCCCTTTGTAAATTCAAGATTGGTGGAGGTTTCCCTTCCACGATTGGTGAACCTCAACCAAATTTGTTCAAATATTGGTGGTGTTGCAAAGTCAAACTAAACCCTAGGCAAAAACACGAAATTGTGGTGATGGCCGGACCACTTAGCTCCCCGAACCTTGGCTTGCGCCCCTCCGCCTATGTGCCTGTTTCGCCCCAATCCTTCCTCCGCCTCCCATCCTTCCTCCACTGCTGTTCGCCCCTGCCTCTGCCCGCCCTTCTTCCTCCCGTTGTTGTCTCCTGTTTGCGCTGATTCGCCTCTCCTCCTTCCTCCGCCTCATCCCTCTGCGCAGCCCTTGCTGTGCTGCCTCTGCCCGCCTCCCCTCCTTCCTCTGCCTCATCCCTTTGCACAGCCCTTGTGCTGCTGCCCTTCCCCCACCCAACTTCGCCTGTGTGTCCAGCCATCTTCCCCTCCCCCTTGCTTCCCTTTCCTTTTTGCTTTTCCCTTTTCCACCCTCCCTTCCTTTCCTCCACCTCCTTACTTGCCTCTTCCCTTTGGTTCGGATTGCTCCTCATCCGGGTTCAAGTCGCCTTTCTCTTCGATTAGCATCATGGCTAATCATTCTCCCTTGGCCGGGCGAACCATTGTTTTTTCCGAAGCCGAGCTCGCGGTCCTTGTCGCCGAAATCGAGAAGACTCCAAAACGACCCTCCTTGCCAGAATCTTTGGATCTCACCCTTCCCGTCTCCAAGCTTGGGATTGGGTCCTGGCGGCTCTGCCTTCTGACCTCCTCATACTTTCGAGATGTCAGGTTGCTTGGAAGAGGTTTCTTTCAAGTAGATTTTGATTTCTGAGGACGCAGCCTTAGAGGTTTTGAAGGCATTGCAGGATTTTCAGCATGATGCCGTTGCCCTTGATGCCCCACAGGGCGCACAAGTTTCTCGTACATATGCAGGTACTGTGTAGGGCCTCAGACAAGGGCATGTCAGTGGACTTTGCCTTGTGGATTATCCCGTCCTCCAGTATTATGAGAGGCGTCCTCAAGCTGCCCATCGTCTTCTTAGATCGAGGGTCAAACCCTCTTCTCTTCCATGAGAATCGTCTCATGGAATGTTCAGGGTCTTGGAGGGCTTCCCACCCGTGGTAGGAAGCGCCTTTTGAAGGACCAGTTGCACCTTGCTTTTACAGGAGTGTCTATGGATATCGTTTGTGGCCACACCTTCTGGTCCTCGGCTATTGGACTAGAGGGGGTGTTTGCATTTCAGTGGTAGCATCTGTTATGCCTCATGTTATTGGGCATGGTGTTATCATCCCTGCTAGAGCGCAGTGGATCTTGATCATGCATGAGGGTCGAAAATTGGGAATCTTGAATATCTATGCACCTAACGTGAGGTGAAAGGGTGGCCTTTTGGGACACCATTACAAATGTCATTCCCCAGGTTCATCATTGGATAGTGGGAGGAGACTTGAATATGGTTGAGCAAACCTTCTGACAAGAAGGGTGGACGCAAAGGGGGTTTACACCCTTTGGAGTGAACCTCATGGGAGAGGTTCAAGCTTTCTTTTTTTGGTTGGGATTGCTGGATGGAGGATGACTTCCAGAGAAGGCCAAACTCCTTATCTTTCTCTTGGCATAATAGCAAGAGCGGCGATGAGAGCATCTTTGCACGTATGGATAGGTTTTATGTGGATGATTGGTCCCTGGACAGAGAAGGCACGATTGCTATTATGCTTGGCACCACCAAATCCGATCATTGCCCCGTCGTTTTGTGGTAGGGCAGAAAGTTTGGGAGTGCATGCCCAGGCTCATTATAGATGTTGTGTTCTTCCTTGGATGCCCCTTTCTCGAAGGATGAATTCTTTCATGCACTGCATGCTCTTTCCAGTGGTTCATGCCCAAGGGATGATGGTCTTTCTCCTACCTTATTTATTCTTTTTTGGGATCACATTGGAGATGCTATCACTGTTGCCCTTCAGGAAATGTGGCTGTCCGGGTATGATGCCGCCATACCTCACGGAGGGACTGATTCACCTTATCCCCAAGAGTGGGGACAAGACTGACATCAAGCAATGGAGGCCCATCACTCTCCTTGGATCTGCATATAAGATCTTAGCTAAAGCCTTGAGTATAAGGTTGCAGTCGATTCTCCAAAGGCCTATCCATGATACATAGAATGGGTTCCTCCAAGAAAGGAGTATATTTGATAACATATTTTCTTTCTGGGAAGCTGTCGAGTGGGCAAAGTCTAGTCAGCAGCGTCTTGCCACTCTTTTGCTTGATTTTGAAAAAGGTTATGACAGTGGATTGGGATTTTTTGGAGGGCACTATGGCACACATGGGGTTTTCTCAAAATTGGATCAGAGGGGTGTCCTCCCTATGCAGGGAGGCTCATAGCACTATTTTAGCTTGTGGGAGGCGCGGCGAGCATTTTTCAGATTTCCCGTTCGATGAGGCAGGGCTGTCTCCTCGCCCCTTTGTTGTACGTCATTGTAGTTGAGGCTATGAGGAGGATTCTTCGGGCTGCCCCTGGTCTTGTGGGTCTCAAGCTGCCTTTATGCACGGAGGAAGAGTTTTTGGACATTGAGTTAGCAGATGATACGGCGTTGTTCCCTGAGGCTTCACATGCTTGTTTATGTGCTTTCCAGACATCCTTGGAGGTCTTTTGTTTGGCAGCAAGAGCTACTATCAATTGGCATAAATCAGTTGGTTTTTGGATCAGTGATTCTCCTCTTGCAGGCTAGGGTACAGATGTTGGTTTTACTTGGATTGAGAGAGGATGCTTTGCCAGATACCTTGGTTGTCAGGTGGGCATTGACATCTCCCCTTGCACAACAGTTTGCTCCATTGCTCTCAAGCATTAAAAGCAAACTGCATCACTGGAGTAGGAGGAAAGCTCGACTTGGCCTCTAGAGCTTTGGTGGTTAACCAAGTTTTGCTAGCCACGGCTCGGTTTATTGCTTCGTGTTTGATTTTTCATAAGGGTTGCATTGGGCAGCTTCGTTGCCTTATTCGGAATTTTCTTTGGTCAAGGCTTGATGGAAATGCACACACCAGGGCCAGAGTTGATTGGGAAATACCATTATCAGGCTTGAGCAAGAAGGGGGATTGAATATCATTGACCTTGAGGTGCAATGTAAGACTTTGCTCTATAAGCTTGTTGTTAGGGGCTTTCTTCCAGGCACTGAGCCATGGAAGGACTGTTTTATGCAGCAGATCACGAAGTGTGTCCCTGCTTGCGGAGGTGACTGGACTTGTAGCTCACGCTTTATTTTTTCGGATGTAGATCATCGCTCTCCTTCGTCCCCATTGGTTACGTCCCTCCTATGGGCCTAGGACTGCTTGAGGAGTTTTTTGGTACACATCCCCTCGCGTTTAGGGGAGGAAGCTCACTAGCAGCCCATTTTGTTGAATGATTTGGGGCAGCTATGCATATTCTTTGGGCTGGCTGGGAGACCCTATGTCCCACAGTCTTGGCTTGGAAGAGGCTCAGAGCCTCACCAAAGTGGGTGCAGAGATTGGATTTCATGCATTATTTGAGAGGCTGTAGCTGGAGGATTGCACAAATTGATGCAACCATTCCCAACCCCTGGATTATTGAATCTTTTTTGGAAGGTCATCATCATTCTTGGTTTGGGTTTTTTTCTGGGAGGTGTGTTCCTCTTCAGGCTATGGGTCTCTCCTAGCCTAGGAAGGATGATGTATGGATCCTTTTTTCTGTACAGGAGGGATGGCAGCTGGAGAGATGTGATGTGCAGGACCTTATTGAGGGCCCCCAGATTCATCTAGTCAGAGTTGTTGGCAAGTTAGGGAAGCACGTCGTTGTTGACCCCCCCCCCCCCCCCCCGCCCCCCCCCCCCCCCCCAACGGGATGATCACAGAGAGTGTTAGCCTTTGGTTGTATGGTGGCTGCCCTATCAGACATTTGCATTGGGATCCTGATGAGTGGGAGTGGAAGGATGCTTGTAACCCTTTGAAAAGCATGCCTTTTTTCAGTTATACGGTGCAGAATTCCAAACATCTTATCTTGGGACACATTCGGAGTGTCCCTACTCTTAGACTCCATTGGGAGTCTGATGGCATTTCGATTGACATTCTGAGGGTATTTTGGCGGAGATTGTGGCATTCTTATAGTTATAGGAAGCCACAGGTTTCCTCCTTCATCTAGGTTTCCCTTCATGGTTGTTTGGCCACCAATCAGTGGAGGTCTGTTAACTGGTGCTTGCCCAGCATGCCCTAGATGTGTAGGAGTTTCAGAGTCAATTTACCATTGTTTGTGGGAATGCAGGGAAGCACTGAGGGTTTGGTCTACGATTGCACAGCTCTTTGGTAGGATTAAGAGGAATGCTACCTTTTCTTTTGGTTCTATCATTTGGTTGACACAGTCTTGGCCTCAGTTGAGATTGGAGGGGACTGACAGGAGCTTGGCCATTATGGTTAGGCAAGGGGTTGCTCGGCAGTGTTGTCTTCAGGATTTGCCACTTTCACACTTTGTCCCTCCGCCACAGAGGTTAGACATTTCTTGGGAGATTATTGCTAGCATCTTAGCCTGGAATATCTGGAAGGCTAGATGCACTGAGGCCATTGAGGGTACTCCTGTTCTTGTTTCTCAGTGTCTTTGTAGGATTTGGAGTGATATTATTCACACCATTATGGCTACCTGGGTCCTCCAAGGATCTTCAAGGGTTGCGGAGAGGAAGCGCAACCAGTTTATGAGAGTGTGACGGTATCTTTTTCACATCCTCTCATAAGGGACTCTATTGGCAGCATAGGGTTCGTGATTGGTTGAGATCTCCACCTTGCTTGGTGTGAAATCTCTATTTTGTAAAACTTTTTCATACCTAATAAGAAGTCTCCTTTTCGGAAAAAAAAAAAACTTTAGGGCTAGGGTGGTATATATGTGAGGCCAACTACACTAATTGATAACACCTTTACACTAAATTGTGAAGGCATGAGGAGTGTGTGCTTTAACCCTTAAAGTTTATCTTTTAATGCTTATTTTATACTTCATAGGGGTTGATTGTATGGTTTCTGAGTGTGTTAATGTTTTTGAATTTACACGATTTCTCATACCATAAGTATGCTTTTGTGGTTTCTTTAAGCATTCGCTATAATTTTATTAAGATGGTAGTGTTAAGTTCTTTGAAGTAATGGAAGTGTAACTCTTGTGTTTGTACTATACAATGGAGGACATTTGGAGTTTAGTACTTATATTGAGCTCTAAGGATGGAGACTTATCACCTTGCCTTTATTCTCTTATCTTCAGGCGCACCACAGTTTGTATGTGTTCTTGACCTAGTATTCGAATTTTGTGGTGATTGTTTCACTTCTCTTTGGCTTCATTTTTCCCACCTTTGTTTTTGTTCTACTGAGTAAACCACCAAACCAAATTTAAAGGGGCTTCAATTGCGTCAATTCATGTTCTTGGACCTCGGTCGTGACTTTTGCGTTGATGTGCTTTTTCAAATAGAGAGAGAGAGAGAGAGAGGAGATTATATATGCATACGCACATATATATACATATGATACACATACACATATATAACAAACCTTTCTAGGATTAAACCGCCTTTTTAAGGATATACATACACATTTACACGTTTATATGTCACAAACCTCTCTAAGATTCACTCCCTCTCTAACGGGGAGACACTTGGATGCTTTTGATGAGGGGTCCAAGCACATGCACTATTGCTTTCAAGAGGCTTTTGATGTAGGGGTCTAAGCACATGTGCTCATACATACACTCTTGCTTTTAAGAGGCCACTCACATGGTACACACGTCCATTCACGCAACACCTTTGTTGTAAGAGGTTGTTCACATGTTACTTATGTACCAAGGTGTGCGCTAGCAAGCATAAATACTTGTACTATTGCACTTTCTGAAATCTGTTCATATGCTGCACATGCTTACGCACTTTTTAAAGAGGTCATTTACATTTTTGGAGGCATTTCACATGTTATTTAACATGTTACACATGTTACTTATATACAAGGGTGTGCAAATTTGCAAGTATAAATACTTGCAGTCTTGAACTTTTGACAGGCCATTCACATGCTACACATGCTTATGTTCTTTTTAGTTTGTGCTCTATTGATTCATGTATGCGAGATAGATCTTGCTTGAATATGTTTGCTTAGAGGTTTCCCTCTTCCATTAGCTTCTTCTCCTCCACCTTTTGTGAGAGAACCATCACAAAGGACCATCTCCATTTTCCTTCATCTTGGTGAACATAGCTCTCTCTTCACCCATCGACAAGGAGCATTCTAGTGTGATAATGGAGTGAGGATGCGAAAGATGAGCTAATACACCCACATAGGGAAGTTGCAATTGTGGATTAAGGTAAGGCCAAACGACACATACATCAGGAAGACCAAGGTAAGCTCTTGACTTACAACATATTTGGCATCACTGTGAAATTGGGCCTATCCTGATCATTCGTCGATTCTAAGCTATTGGAACCATCCAATATTGCTCGGTATTGATTTTTTAGAGGTTATTGCAATAGGACATTCTATTTTCATCTCTTGGAAAGAAAAAACCTTGGTTTCTTAGAGATTTTTATGATTTTGAAGCCCATAAGACTTTGATCTTATTGCAATGAGCTACGGAAAAGCTTAGCATTGTGATTAGGAGTGGAATGTAGATCTATTAGGTGTGGATTAGAGTGGAATAGTTAACTTTTGTTTATGCAAATTGTCATGTAATAGCTTAGTACATAAAACCAACAAAAATAATTAAACAATCATAATTTTTTCATGTGATATCTTAGAAGCATGTAAAACAAATTAAAAAATTTAGAAAAATCTTAAACACTTTTATAAATTTCATTAACTAAGATTAGGATTCTGAATCATGTCTCGTCAAGTCTAAAAAATCTCCAAAAAAAAAACTATAAAACTAGACTAAACTTGTTCTCAAGCTAGGAGACGTGAGTCCACAATTCCGCGAAAGAACACGAGAGGCAACACACGTGAGCTTGGGGACGTGAGTCCACAGTCTTGTTAAAAAAACATATGGGTCAATACATATGAGCTTGCAGATGTGAGCCATGAGACATGTCAACAAACAACAGTCTAGAGGTAGGTATAGCTAATATTATGTCAACCAATTATTACTTTCTTAAAATACTTGTAAGGATATACCTTCTTATGTAAGGATTTTCTTGTTGTAGAGATATATCTTTTTATGTAAGGATTTTCTTGTCATACAATTTGTACCAGCTACTATATTTTTAAGAAAAATTATTGTCCTTTGTTATTTGAGATATTAAAGTATAATTATTATGGATAATTATTACTTAATAATCACACGCCAATCTTGTCTAAGCCTAGTGCATAAAATTATGTAGACTTATTTCATAAAAATAAAGTATGTGAGCCTAATCCATACAAAAAACATATGAGTAAACATGTGAGTCAACACATGTGAGCTTAGAGAAGTGGATGTAGATGTCTATAGCTTAGCTTTTGGGCAGACTAAGTATAAGCCATGTCTATGTTAATTGGGGTTCTATTGCATGGTTGACTCACTTTGGATCCCACCTTCTCTTCAAGGGCATGGGATTGGACTCGGTTATTCTTGTTCTTGGGGGCACATCACAGACGCTTAGTGCAAAATACAGCTAGGATATATCTCTTCTTCACAGCATATCGGTTTTTGGAGAGGTAAGTCGACAGATGAACACAGAGATGTGAGCTTAGAAAAAAAAAATCAAAAATCTCAAACTAAAAAAAAATGTGTGAAAAACACGTGTTCTTGTAGCTTGAGCAAAACAAACGTGTATAAAATCAATTTTGGGCGTGCTTTAGGAAGCACTAGCTATTGTTTCACCACCATGATGAAGCCCTTGATGTCAATTTGATTTGGACTAATTGTTAAAAACGATAATACAATCAACTATAGTTTATTAAACCACACTTTCTTGAATCCACCCAACGTTCGGTCCTAAAACAAACAAACATAGAGCATCCAATTAAGAAGGCAAAACTCCTATAGATCCACCTCTAATGACGAGATTTGTTGGGGCGAAATAAGCTAACTAAACAAAATCTCAAGCGGAGGAACAATGAAACACTTGGAATTATGAGCTGCCATGATCCTTCGAACCGTCCTAGATTCACCAATGGCTCTGTAAACACTGCAATAAAACTTCATGAAAAGGGTATTAAACCATCCTATTTGTGGGAGAAGCTCCAATAAAGGAGTGGAATTGGACGAGGAACCTTAAGGTTTACTCCCTCACGGTTAAATTGGATCGATGAACACCACAATGTTTCAAACGTTTAATGTTGATCTTGCGTTGAGATTATACCAAGCTAACATGATCACCGAGCATCTCAATAATTGTAGTTATGAAAATTAGTACATGTATCCTTTATTGTACCAAATTTAGGGACGAGCGTTCCAAAAACTACCCAATAGCAAGTAGCAAGCAGCACAAACAGTACAAGACCACTATAGAAACTTCTTAAACCATGGAGCCAAGTTTCACTTCTACTGCATTCCAACAATGACGAACAAGGAATATGAGAAAGAATAAAGAGCCAATGTCCAAGGCTCCTTAGCAAACCTGGAACCTCAAAGAAGTCAATATAGGATAAGTGCCATTGGAAACAACATAGCCCAACCCCATGGGGAAAAAATTCCCAAACCCACCTGAAACAAATGGTTTTGTGCAACCATTCCCTTATGTTCCACCACCACGCGAATATGTAGAAGACATGCTTAGGATAACGTTTGAGATGGAAAGGGGAGTGGGCAAAAACATAGCACCTCTAGAGGTGCAGAGAGCGGCAAAACAAATCCAATCCACATCTCAAGGATGATGAAAAATTCAATGAAAGTGGAGATTCCTTTTAGTATCTAGAGATCCCATTCAGTATCTAGAGAAGTACAATCAAATTGGCAAGGCCATGGAAAGGATTGATGATCCCACCAAGATCTATTCATTCAGACTTTGCCTTGAAGACAAAGCATTGCAGTGGTTTAGGTCTCTAAACCCACATGAAAATGCTAGCCTACTAGGTCTTGAGACACATTCATTGTGGGATTCTCACCCGGTGGAGCTAAATGGAGCCCCATTTCACAAATCTATAACCTTAAGTAAGAGAAGGGAGAAATAATGCAGGACTATATTGCTAGATCCAAGAATCTCCACATGAGATGAAGCCCCCCGCGCGCCCCCCCCACGGCGAGAGACTAGATGATTTATCATTGAGTGATTTAATCTCAAGAGTAAGAGGCTTCATGACCATTTTCACAAGTCTAGACACACTACATCTTTGATAAGTGTTGTGCCGCTCTGCGAGGTAATAGACTTAGTAGACAATCTGCAAGATAAGGATGTAGAAGTTGTCCACCCTTACCCAAGAGATAGGGGATGTGTCAATCCAAAGCCTCAATGGCTAAAGGTGCCCCACTAGCACTAGCTAGAGTCCTAGTAAAAGGCATGAGCATGGACAGGTTGGTAAAAAATCTACTAAATTATTTAGGTTGCCTAGCTTGGCTAGTTCCAGCCATAATCAAGTCCTCAAGAGAGCCAATTCAAGTCCTCAAGTGAGACACCCACATCTATTTCCACATAGAGATATGGTTTAGTGTGCGGTGATACTGGTAGCATAATCACTAAGGATTGGTGGGAGACCTAGGGAAGCCCACCACTCGTAGGCACGAGCCTCATGATCAAGCTAAAAGCTGCCAATCCCGAAACTTAAGCATGAATGGAGAGCAATGGGATCCACTTCAACTCATGTGTGCCAACACTACAATGCAATTCAACATTGTTTCATTCATTTCCAATAATAGATATGAGTGATGCTGAGTGGATAGAGAGAAGAGTCAAGGAATTATTCTCAAGAACTAGAGCAACATCCCTTAGTAGCACTAGCTCACTGGCGAGCTCCGTATCTACAACACATAGGTATCCTCATAATTAATGAGCTCAAGCACCTATTTTGATCAGCAAGAGCAATAATCGAATTTCTATAGTGTCTAGATCTATTTCCATAATAAACTTATCTTCATCTTCGTCCCATATGTTAGAATAATGTAACAACTTATCATTTTTGAGTGGAAGGGTCTTTTTGAGCCATACGCAATTTGATTTATGCATTATTACTTATTTATACATTATTACTTACAATAAAAGATAAATTTGTAAACATGGAAAACAAAGAACATTTTTTTATTATAAGGATTTATTTATGTATAATGAGGAAATTTGTGCAAAAACCTTATCCCTTCTTAGAATTTAATAAAATACTCAAGCCTTAATCTAATTCACATTCCCTTAAGTAAAAACGATCAATTTAGAATAATATTTGAGCCTTTTTAGTCACACAACCGTAGTAATGTACATACACCTAAGGTTTTTGATTGAGAGTGTGCAAAGAGACACGCACACACACTATATAGCATGTATATGTTCATGTCTCTTTACACACTCTCAATTGAAAACCTTCGTGTGTAAGGAAAAGAGACATTCATGCAACATTATCGTACCCGCCAACATTAATGCTAGGGAGTGGAAGAGGACCAAGAGTTGATCTAACCACTTTATTAGCTCTAGATTCCAATTCGAAAACAGACCAAGAATCATTCACAAACAGAGGATACTAGATCAAGATTGTGGGGCATCAGCCCAATTCAACATCCAAACATGGAGATGGATGAACGAGGCCACGAAGTGTTCATGGGAGGAAGGAGCTGAAAGGCCACAAGCTAAAAGACTAATGGGTGAGAGGAGGGCCATGGTCAAACAAATTAGAGTCTAGGCTAACAACATTGGAACTAGTGAAGTATACACTTTACAACACTATGGCTTCCACATAACTAACCAAGTCCCAATCTTCATTGATGCAAATGGGATACCCTTGGAGAGACGATCAATGCCATCCTTATTTAGAATTGAGCTAGAGCTCTCATACAACCCGCGAGTGGTATTGCCGGCTAGTGGACCATAAGTTCTATTTGGACTCCAACAGAACGATGTATATCCTAACAAGAGACATAAAGAGGATTAGACCTATAGCCATGACTGTTTGAGACAAAAAGGCCTAGGAGATTGCAAGAGCTACTAGAGCTCGAATAGAGAGCCCCCTAGTGTAATTGATAGATTCTTCTTAAGGAGGCTTAGAGTTGATAATGAAGGAATGATGCTGTATGCGAATGCCTCATACTAATACTTCTAGGGACTTGTAGTAGGTATCTTTTGGATTCCCTAAAGCACCCCTAGTAAGCAAGTGTTACCAGCCCACCATAGATCAAATGATGAATGACGATGAAGAAGGTAACATCTATACCCCAAGACTTGCCAAGGAAGGCAAGGAATACAGAGAGGTCTAGGTAGAGGGCTTGCACCTCCCATAGCCTATTAGGGTGAAAGGACATTAAGAGGAAGAGAAGGGAGGACCTCTCAGGAGGAAATCACTTCAAGAAGAGGTAGTCCTATGGAGGAGCAAGAATTCTCATTCTATAGCCAACATGACACCAATTTTTAAATTCCTTCCTCACTGGATCTAATTAGGGAATTAAGGATGAAAATAGTGCCATCCAAAGAGAGGTATTACCTTTCAAAAGAGCAAGGAAAGCCACTTCCTTAGAGCCAAGAGTACCCGCTCACGGATCATGGGAAAATAAAAAAATTTATAGCCACGAACGAAGAGCTACAACTAGTAGGTGCGAGTGGGATCCCCAATGATGCATATGGCACAAACATACTTCCAGAACCATTACCTACCTACGAGTATGTGGGACCATCTATGCTCTAGTACATTCCAAAGCTAAACCTAGAGATGTAGCACTGATGGCTCTAAAACCAGCAGTTAAGTTATACAACCTAGAGCACGAGCTCGTATTCTTGACAAAGCAAGAAGAGTGCTAGATGCCATTCCTGTCTATGAGAAATTATATCAATCTCCTTAAGAACTTAAATAGCAGATGTCTTGTTGAGGAAAAACTAAGCCAAACCAGACTAATCTCATTGTTCTTAGAGGGTTTGGAAACAAACAATTGCATGACATATTGTATGCTAGAAGGCACATAATGATAGTGGAGTGTTGCCTAGATGTAATATATTTTGATGATAACTTATAGGCATCCCTTCAACAGAAAGTAGAAGACCATACTCATTGGTCAAAATGGAACCCAATGTCAAAAGCTAGGACACTAGGAAAACGAAAGAGCCCAGGAGAACTAAAGACATTACTATTAATCAAAGGGCTAGAAGAAGTGTGAAAAAACTCTCCTAGGGAGACAGCTCATTCACGTTTAGCTCCAATGTTTGTAGAAGCAACCACATGTGCCCACAATCTTGAGAGTAAGAGGGAACAAGTGATGTGGATATTGCAAAAGATATGAAAATCATGAATTGTCTATAACTGCTACCACGCACAATGAATGGCTGGAATGATAGGAGTGGCTATATTATGAGTAGCACCTGAGCCATTAGCTTTACCATCCCCACCCATAGCTAGACCAAATGCTACTCATGTAGCAATGAACCCTACATATTGACAAGAACAAGAGGTTAGTTAAAGCAATACGGTCTATAGTACCTTCTCTTAGTCCTAGGACCTTGGGTTAACCATTTCCTACTATAGAAGGAAATGGTTAAAGCACTATGGTCAGTAGTACCTCCTCTCGATCCTAGGATCTTCGGGTTAACCATTTCCTACTATAGGAGAGGCATAGCCTTCACAACTCTTTGTATGAAATTTGTGGTTTCAAAATGCCTAGATGACGCAGAAGGTCATGTCTTTAGAGAAGTTTAGGTTATCTAGTTCAGAGTTGGAAGTTGATTAGTGAAGTAGAAAAGGGTGCCTGGCAAAAAATAGAGATGGGTAAAGACAAGGTAGAAGAAGGCATAGAGATCGAGGCCAAGGTAGATGATAAATAACAAGCCACATCAGTACACAACCTCCAATACAACCACCACCAATACAAAGTCTAGCCACCCCTTCTATAGTCTTTATGCAAATGCAAATAGAAGGGAAATGTCCCAAATTTTCCTTCTACAATCTTTATGTAAATGCAAACAGAAGGCCAATTTTCCAAACTTCAAAAAATGCCAAGCAGACAATGCGGATACAAATGAAGATGTGGATTATGCAACTATGATGAGTGTAAAACTAGAGGAGGGGTGTGTATAGCCCATTATCTATGATGCACTATAGCTTTTGCAATCACACACAACAAAGGTGTAGATGTATGATAATGCTTTAAAAGATGCCCAATGTGTAGAGCAGAAGCAGGAATAAGAAGCCAAGACCCTCTACATAGAAAGTATTATTCTAGAAGATCAAAGTGTAGCAACTAAAATTGGAGGTAGCAATAAAAGAAAACATGTCCATTGAACTCACACAACAAATAGCAATGCTCAATGCCCACCTCTCTAGATCCTACATAAAAATTCAATAGAAAAATCATATTATTAGTAAGTGCAATAATGATCTTATAGAAGTACGATCCAGGGAAAATGAGATGCAAGTTAAAGTAGATAAAATGCAAAGAGCCCTAGAGTAAAACACTAAGGATATGCTAATGCAATAGCATGTGAAGCATAGGATGCCCATATAAGGGCATTGGAGGACGAGTTCCAACAAATGCTCAGACTCTCGAAGCTAGCTAAATAAGGAGAATTAGCCTCCTGCAAGGCCATTGGATGGACAACTCTACACATGAATTGCATAAGGTAGAGAGCACGTCGAGGGAAGGGAAACAACCTATAAGCCTCAACACATTGAGTTTAAAGATCTACCTTCTTTTATAAGCTTGTAAAGGAAGTAACATAAGCCTCGACAATAACCCAACCAAACCCCATGGCTTTTCCTATAGCTATTCCGATGGAAGAACTGTGGGGCTGGGGCCCTCAATCCCTTAGCACACACTAATACTAAACATGAAGAAAGTGTAGGAGAGGAAAGCTCGAATGAGGAGATGGAATTACTTAGAGATTCAAAAGCTGGGTGCTTTATGACATAGTTTTTTTATTGTGGTATGTTGAAGATTTTTCAACCTTTCTCTTTCAATTCTCTTCTTTGACATGATGCCATTTGTAACTTCTTGCTCACGTTCCTCTCACTGTGCACAATAACACTTTTGAGGATGGAAGCTAGCCTAGGTAGGGGGCTTGTTATTGCTTTTCTAACACTCTTTGTAATCCCTACCCTAGCTTACAAATTTCACATGGTATATGGCCAAAGGCTCACTGTTGTAATAAAAGCTGGCCATGTAAGGCTTGTATATGTAAAGAGAACACATGTTTTGGCACCCCATAAGTGTGGGTAAGCCGTGCAAAGCCCACTTATGGGAGTGTATAAGGCCACATTTTCAGAATATAATCTACATTTGAGCTCAAGCTTGGGAGCTCCTTCCTTCTTACGTGTCTTGTTCCTTTCCTAATTCTTGCATGCCTCCATGTTTATTTTTGTCATTAGCTATGGAGTCTTGTTGAGTTGCTTGCTTGCATGTGTGGGTGAGAGAGAGAGAGAGAGAGAGAGAGAGAGAGAGAGAGAGAGAGATTGAGTAAGAAGAGAGGATGCAACGTGTCTTGTTCCTTTCCTAATTCTTGCATGCCTCCATGTTTATTTTTGTCATTAGCTATGGAGTCTTGTTGAGTTGCTTGCTTGCATGTGTGGGTGATTGAGAGAGAGAGAGAGAGAGAGAGAGAGAGAGAGAGAGAGAGATTGAGTAAGAAGAGAGGATGCATGCTAGCTTTCCCCTCATGAGTGATTATATTATGAATGTCCAAGCATTAGATTGGTAGAGCTTGAGGCCTGGCCACCCTTTTGAGGTTTTTATTCTCATGTTCAAGTTGCTGTCATGCTCTAGATGGGTTGTACTCCTTAGTGAAGATAATGCTTATTATGAAGCTACAACTTCCCTAAATAGCCCATGATTATCATAGTAGAATCATTTCACCATCTTCTTCTTCCTCTTCTTTCCATAAGAAGAGGGATTGCTTGAGTCCTTCCCCTTACCTTTCTTTATACTAGCTAGAGAAAGCAAAATCACCACCACCATCATATGGGTTTGATACATCTCCTTCTCTATGAGCATGAAAATATACTCTTCACCACCACACAGGAGGATTACTCACCTGAATGTTTAATTAGGTGAACAAGATATGATACTTATAGGGTGGAATCCTAATGCACCTTCATATTAGATCTTCACTTTGATTTATTAATCCCATTTGCCACCAACACCCAAACTTGTAGGTCCTTGAGCCATGTAATGAACTACCAGTATTGTTGCTCCACTTTAGAAAGCTCTTCTCTCTAATGCCAGTTGTTTCTTAAGGTTATGTATCATAGTCTAATTTATTGTTTCATGCTGTAGAACCACCAAAGCCTCTATGATATGATCATAAAATCAATGACTTTGGTGATGGGATCTAGTGATATTATTTGTAATGGATCTCTAAAATTGGACCTAGTTTCATATCAATCCTAGTTGTTGTGTCTTAAAACTCATAATAATATAGAATGTACTTTTATCTTGGTTCCATCCAACTTCACATTACCAAAAACTGGTAATCGAGCCCTTATAGCTATAGGTTTGTAGTTGTAGGTTATGTCATTTCTCACATCTACTCCCAAATAACTACTTTGTCCTAAGATTATCTCTAGAGCTTGATCTCTGATACCAAAAACTGGTAATCGAGCCCTTATAGCTATAGGTTTGTAGTTGTAGGTTATGTCATTTCTCACATCTACTCCCAAATAACTACTTTGTCCTAAGATTATCTCTAGAGCTTGATCTCTGATACCATGTAAGAAAATGCACTAAGTGGAACTTCTTTATCATAAGATAAAGAACTTGAAGTAAGAAATATGGAGAATAATGCTGTATATTATTATTGTAAACCAAAGTTACAAAAATTGACAGGGCCTGTCCACCCACGCACTTCAACAATGGGCAAGGATCTTTGATGGTGATCTAGGTGGATTTTGTATAGGATGTTATACAAGGGTACACAATATAGTGAAGATAGGTCTAAAGCTATTGAGCTTGACATGATATGAATATTATCAAGCTAGTCTGTATAGAGTATCTAGGGTTAATCGTTCGGCCACACCCTATGATTGGTCCAAATGGGGGTTGAACTAGCCACATTATTCGATGGAAACATATTAAACTACAACCTTAACCTACAATCTCCGCACAGCTTCCAAACCCCATCTGAGGTTGTTTGGGCATTTAAAGGGGCATCATAATCCAAGGACCAAGTTTCTCTAGAAGACCTTCTTCTACATTAACATACACCCTACTTGGCATGGTGCAACATTCTACACTAACATACACCCTACTTGGCATGGTGCAACTAGTGTCTAAAACTAGGACTAGTGGGTGCTTAAGTGCTCATAACATGATGACTACTTCTCATAGAGGGGCCATTATTAAAAACAGAGCAACTTTTCATCTTTGCACAATGACAATGAGCATTGATTTTCCAAAAGAAATGTTATCTATCCATTTGGTTGGATGATAATATGAAGGATAAGGTGGGGAAGCATTCCAAAGAGAAGGCTACCTTGGTTATATCCAATGCAACCCATGCCACCACTTTGATACCCAAGAAGCAACCCATTGCTTCTTAGGTGATGAGGAGCTAAGTGTAACTTTGTTGGTAAAGATGGGATATAAGCTTAAGGCAAATGATACAAGAGATGCTATAGGAAATACTCATTTGTATCCTTGTAGAGATCCAGTGTGGTATTGTGCAATCCATTACTAAAATCATACAAGTTCAGTGTGCAATCTACCACCAAAAATGCAAGTTTATAATGTCCTCATTTGAGGCTAAGGCCAAACTTGTAGTGCTATACTTGCATCATTACTTCTAAATATCTCCCCTTTTTGACTATTAACCATGTCCTTAGTCAACTCTTCATCTTATGTGAGTATTTACTCATTTTTGGAGGATTTTTCTTTTATTCTTCTATATATCTCCTAGCTACATTTGGATGAATCTTATTGGTCCATAGGAACCTTAATTTAAAATTTCGAAAAAATCTTCACCCCTAGGATAATGCCTCTTGTGAACAAATTATACTTAATTTCTAATGCACTTTCTGAAAATCTTTTTGAACTTCTATTTTAGGGAAACTTATTTTAATAAGGAGAGTTATTTTTCCATCCAAAAATATTCAAAATCTAAATATTTTCTCTCTCTAGGCTAAAACAGGTAGAAACAAGATCTTTTATATTTCTGAAGAGGGAATTGATTACAGGGGAAGATGCTGGACATCTTGAGAGGCTGGGGAGGAATCTTACATTCTCTCCCAGTTGAAAAACGCGAGATATCCTCATCTCGCAAACTGGGGGTAATCTCGCAACAGATCGGCTTCTTTCTCCCAGGTGGCATCTTCAAAAGGATAGAACTTCCATTTGACTAATAATTCTCTCAAAATTCTGTTCCTGAGAATCTTTTCTCGAATATCAAGGATTTCTTCAGGTTGGAGTTCCATCTACCCTTGGGTTGAAGAAGTTAAGATTTCATCATCAAGCACATGATTCGGGCTTGGTATATACTTTTTAAGAAGGCTGACATGAAATACATTATGTACTTTAAGACGAGGAGGCAGAAGAAGCTCGTAGGCTAAGTCACCTACTTTCTTTGTAATTAGATATGGCCCACAATATCTGGGGGATAACTTCTTGTCCTTCCCAAGAGATAGAGAACTTCTTTTGGGGCGTACTCGAATGAAGACCATATAAGCTTCTTTGAATTCTCTGTTTGTTCTCTTCTTATCTGCATATTTCTTCTGTCGATCCTGGGTAGCTTTAATATCTTTACGAATTGCGTGCATCTGCTGTTCCATGTCGTCAAGCATCTGTCTGGACATCTCGACCCTAATCAATGGGTTGGACCAAGTTAATGGAGTTAAGCAATCTTGTCCATACAGAGCTTTAAAAGGACTCATCCCAATACTTCGGTGATAAGAAGCATTGTAGGCAAACTCGACTAGGTGCAGATAGCTTAGCCACTTCTTAGGTTCCCTGTCGCGCCACAGCATGACCGAAGTATACCTTCAATTACTTGGTTTACCCTTTCAGTTTGACCATCGGTCTCAGGGTGATAAGCTGTGCTGAGATCCAAGAAAGTTCCCACTGCTTCGAAAAATGTAGTCCAGAACCTTGAAGTAAACTTGGGATCTCGATCACTTACTATTCTCCTGGGTAGGCCATGCAATCTGAAGATTTCCTTAAGGAACACTCTGGCCACATCCACTGCAGTGTAGGTTTCTTTTACTGGAATCAGATGGGCAACTTTGGTTAGTCTGTCGACTACCACAAAGATGGAGTTGTAACCTGATTGCACTGAAGGTAATCTAGTAATGAAGTCCATACTGATACATTCCCACTTCATCTGGGGGATGTCCCCAATGGATGTAACTTCCCAGGCATTTTTACTCTTTCAGCTTTGACTTTCTGGCATGTTAGACATTGACGTACATGATTCAGTACATCCTTTTTCAGACTAGGCCAAAAGAAGCTTTTCTTTACAGACATGTAGGTTTTGATGAAACCTGGATGTCCTGCAATAAGGCTGTCATGGGCTTCATTTAGAATTTGTCCTTTGATTCCCTCATCATTGGGAATGCATAGCCTGCGGTTATAATACATAATTCCATCATCCAGGCTGTACCCTTGAACTCGGTTCAACTCTTGTGGAGTTTTGCTTTCCTGCATAAGTAGGGTAGCAATAGGGCCAAAGAATCTATCCTGCATGTTCTTCTCTCTTGCTTCAATAATCAAAGGATTTGACACTACAGTAATTGCAAGTAAGGAGGCTTTCCTGCTGAGGGCATCTGCTACCACATTTTCTTTGCATGGGCGATAATTGATTTCAAAATCAAATTCCTGCAGGGTCTGCATCCACCTTCTTTGGGGCATGTTGAGATCCTTCTGAGTGAAGATCCACTTTAAGCTCTGATGATCAGTCATCATCAAAGTGAATCTTTGACCTAGTAGGTAATGTCTCCACAATTTCAGAGCATATACTACTGAAAGTAGTTCCAAGTCGTAGACAGCATAATTCCTTTCATGCGTTCTGAGTTTTCGGGATTCATAGGCCACTGCATGACCTTCCTGCATGAGTGCACCTCCCAGGGCAAAACCACTAGCATCAGTTATTACCTCAAAGGGTAGAGAGAAATCTGGCAACTTCAGAATGGGATTGGTTACCAAGTCAGTCTTTAGCTTATCAAAAGCACTATGGCAGACCATTGAAACGGAATATTCTTCTTGAGAAGATTAGTCAGGGGGGAAGCTATGAGAGCATAGTTTGGTATAAAAATTCTATACCAACCAGTCAATCCCAAGAATCCTCTGACTTCTTTCACTATCTTTGGTTCAGGCCAATCTATGACTGCTTGGACTTTTACGGAATCTGGAGAAATTCCATCTTTTGATACCAAAAAGCCCAAGTATTCAACATGGTCGGCAGAGAAAGTGCATTTGCTCTTTTTGGCAAAGAGTTGGTGCTTCCTTAGAATCTCAAGAACTTTCCTAACATGAGCTTCATGGTCAGCTGCATTCTTTGAGTAAATTAGAATATCATCAAAGAAAACAAGAACAAAATCATCCAAGTATTCTCTGAGAATGTCCTGCATTAAGCGATTGAATGTAGCTGGGGCATTTGTCAATCCAAATGGCATGACAGTGAATTCATAATGCCCATATCGAGTATTAACGACTGTCTTTGGGATTTCTTGCTCATTAATCCTGATCTGATAATACCCTGATTCGAGATCTATCTTTGTGAAGATCTGGGCTCCACTTAGCCTGTCCAGAAGCTCATCAATTTTGGGGATAGGATACTTATTCTTAAGTGTCAGTTGATTTAGACCTCTGTAGTCCACACAGAGTCTTAGCGTTCCATCTTTCTTTTTCTGAAAGAGAACTGGCGCACCCCAAGGTAAAACACTGGGTCTTATAAACCCTTGTTCCAACAGTTGTCTAAGCTATTCCTTGAGTTTGATGGCTTAATGAACTGGCATTTTGTATGTGCGCAGGGCTACTGGCTAAGCTCCTGGGGTCAATTCTATCACATGATCTACTTCTCGTATTGGAGGCATCTTTGTTAGCTCTGCTCGGAATAAATCATCATATTCACTTAACCATTGAGGTTCTTTAGCTTTTAACTTTGAGTCTACCGGATTCATTTTGACAAGATAAATGTGCTGTTTCTTTCTAAGTCCTTTTAGTAACTTAGAAGCCTTTACTAACTGCAGACTTGGGGATCCTGAAATTCCGGTTCCTTGAACTTTGTTTCCGTGAAGGTCACGGAAGAAAATGGTTCCATTATGGCAGTGAATGTCAGCTTGATTTTTGTGGAGCCAATCTATTCCAAGGATCCCATCAAAAACTCCCAAAGGTATAACTCTGAACTGACAGTCAGTTAAATTCCCATCTAGATGGAACTGAATATGATCTCTCTCAAGGTGAGTGAAAAGAATCTTCCCACTTGCCAATTCAACTTGCATAGATTTCCCTGATTTTTGATCTAAGACTAGCTTACGCAAGCATCCAGGGGAAATGAAAGAATTAGTACTACCTGAATCAATCAAAAGCTTAAAAAGCTTATCTTGATACTCAGCTGGAGTATTGATGACGAAGAATTGACAATTTGGCCCTTGATTTTCAATTGCTGCATAAATCTGGCCTCTTTCTTCTTCCACTACTTCTGCTATTGTGACTGCTCTGGCTACTGCAGTCTGAGGCGAAACTCTTTCTCTTTGGTTGCCCTAGTTCTGGGAAGGAGTTCTGAGGCTACTCTGGACAGAGGCAGATGGCTGAGCTAGAGTTCTCCTGGGATTTCCCTGATTCTAGCACGGGGGACCCTGATTATTGGACTGATAAGGAGTCTATCTCGGAACTCTGGGACCCTGGCTTCCTTGGCCCACAGAAGGAGATGGGCAGTCCTTCAGCTGGTGCCCAAGACCTTGACATCCAAAGCATCTGTTCTCGCTTCGAAGGTCTTCTCTTTGCATTTTGGAGAGAGTCAAAGTTCCGGAGAATGTACTTCGGGGGAAAGGTCTCCCTTCATTTCTAAAGCTTCCCGTCTCCACATTCTGGTTAGGACCTTGGAGTCTCTTTGGAGGCGGAAAGTTGGAAGAACTTCTCGATGTCTAAAATCTCTTGAAGGATGAGGGAGCTGGCTTTGGCGGAACTTTTACGATGAAGGCTTTGGCAAAGTCCTTCGCCATTCTAACAGCTTCAGCCATGGACATTGGCTTGGCATTTTTGACCAATGTGTCCAAGGGTTCGTTCATTCCCCGAATGAACCTCACCATGAGTTGCTCTTCATCAAGAGGTGGTGAATATTTGAGTAGAAGGATTCTGCCAAAAATTATATATTATTAAATTTTTATATTGATATCGTCGTGAGATCCTAAGACTTAAGAGGTTCGGAAATCAATTTCTTAAACAAGACAATGATCTTATTGGAGATCTATGACATATGTCCGATAACAGATTTTTCTTTATCAGATCGTTTGTAAACAATCACTTATACAACAAGAAATTTTTTCTCCAGAAAACATTTCCTTATTTATATATAAGTTACAATATGTACATATGGCAACTTATATTTCTTTATTTATATATAAGTTGCAATATGTACATATGGCAACTTATATTTCTTTATTTATATATAAGTTGCAATATGTACATAGAGCAGCTCGGCTCCAGAATTCAAAATCTCCTCTGTAGATGCATATGACGACGGTACTAGGCCAAAGCCATGCCCTGATACAAACGTCCACTTACTGACAAGGGAGCTATTATTGAAGCAACTAAAGAGTTTGTAGACTTGACATGAAAGTTTGAAATTTCGAGGTGTCGAATGATATATAATGACACCACGCACCATTTTCAGCTTTAACAGAATCATTGCCAATGAGAGGTTCTGCCTTAACATTGCATGCCGGTCACAAGAGGCGTGGACATACTGCCCTGCAAACCACTTACGCTGTCGTCTCTCCGCTTGGTCAGGATTTTCAAATTTTTTGAAGTTTATTCAACATAATATTAGCAAGCGAAAAACATTATTTCTCAAAATTTTAAGCAATTTGCTATTGTTACGTAAATTTTACAACACGGCTCTGATACCAATTGTGAGATCCCTCTGCCCCCTCCACGGACTCCCGGTAGCTGGCAGCAGGCGGAAGTAGCCCCCTCATGCGCGGGGCAGGGTTTCTCACTCGGGGCCTCGCCCACGAATGTCCGGGCACGAGACTAGGCTGGTGGTCACTCCGAAAAACCAAAACCGGGAAAATTTTCCATGCCCGAAAAGTGGGGACGATTCCACCTTTTTGAATTTTCTTAACGAATTTTTCTAACATGATCAATTCTAAGCTATCCTTCAACTGAATAAACCAGATAGAAGGAAACTATTACTGATATAATTTAATCATTTTAGTAAATTCAACGCTTTTTTCTTGATCAAGATCAGGCACAGCGGTTGATCCACTCATTTGAAAAACTTATCTCAGGGAATTGACTAGCTACTCGAATCCTAGCGTAATCCTAAGATTTTTCAGTTTGATTATATTAAAACTCCACTGATTCTAGCCATCCGGCTCATGGGTTAGCCACCACCCTACCACTGGAATCGGTGGAACCGAACAAGTACTCACCCACCCATAATTGAAATGCCATTCTTAACTTTAGCTTTAGAAAACAGATACGCACACACTCCTCTTTAAAACTTTAATCTATAAAACAATCCACCATTGACAAACAATTTACTGGTTACACATGTCATACTTCAAAATTTCCATTGAGTCTTTGTTTCTCACAAAATAGTATCACTCTGGACTCTCCGTTGAGACCAGCGAGTCAATTACGAGATCCAATGATAGATTACAATAAACATAGGTCCATCATATAATATCTTCCTCGACATATGCATGGATGTCCTCGGCATCGCGAGCCCGTGCATCTCCTGGTCAGAACCCTCCAGGATCCTCCTTAGGTGTCCTGGCACTTCACTCAGGGACCGCTTCGTCAGCCCTCGTCCATCGTACCGGAAGCGCACCATTTTAACCATACCAAGGCTAGTCAAGACCTGGGCAAGCTTTGCCGCGTGAGCTATCCCTTGAATACTCCCCCCGCCAGCTGCTGTTGCAACCAAACTTCTCTTAGAAAACATAAATGCCAAATCCTCCCTCCAGCATTCTGGCGTAAGACAGTCCTTTTAAGAAAACAGGGTTTCTATGCAAGTTTTCAGTTTTGATTTTATTGAATACCATGAATAAATCTTAAATCCGTATCCCAATACTTCTAGATCCAGGTCTGAATTCCAAACAAAATTCCTCGAATTCTGTTAACTTGATCCTCATATCAAAATCAAAGTCTTAACTTAGTTTCAGATTCGGAGGGAGATTTAAGTACATTTTTCCTGAACTGGACACATCGTCTCATTGATTGAAATTGACGAAGGAATTAGGTCTTGGTCAATAGTCTGAATCAAAGTTTGGGTCTGTAAAGGTTCCTCCTAAGCTATCTTTCTCGAAAGGTACTATTTCAATTTCTCTTTTTCTAAATTTCATTCAACGAATATTTACTTACAGATTTCTAAAACATGAATTTCTTATGAGGAATAAAATAATCATTTATCTCGATCTCTAACTTCGATAATTTAATTGAATTTTCTCATTACCATCTTAGTGAATATGAAATGGTAGAATTTCCTCTCACATATTATCTACCTACTCATTTTTTTAATTTTTACGAAAATTAACAGAAGATTAAAAAGAACCCTTATTTAATTATAAAGATTCTATATGCATCTAATTATGCATAAAATCCACTTCTGATGAAAGTCACACTTTTATCACCATAAAAATCATTTATGATGGAAATCACTCTTTTAACATGAAAGAATTTCTTTTATGCATATATTTATGCATACAAATCATTTATGATGAAAATCACACTTTTAATATAAAAAATATCTTCTATGCATATGTTTATGCATAAAAATCTTTTATGATGAAAATCATACTTTTTAAATAAAAAAATATCTTCTATGCATATGTTTATGCATAAAAATCTTTTAGATGAAGATCGCACTTTTAATAAAAAAATATCTTTTATGCACCCATTTATGCATAAAAATCATTTATGATAAAGTAACACTTTTATAAAAAAAATAATCTTTTACGCATACTTTTATGCATGAAAATCAATTAAAAAAATTATTCCTTTATGCATAAAAATCTATTTTGATGAAAGTAACACTTTCATAATAAAAAGATTATTCTTTTATGCATTAAAAAATAATAATAATCAATATGCATCTTCTATGCATGAAAATGATACTTTTAGAGTATAGAATTGATAGGAATTACTCTTTTAGCATAATAAAAGATAATTCTTATTTCCAAAAATTTTGCCATAACCTCCGTTGTATGGTTGATCATTTTTTAATTTTTTCCTACTTAATTTTGTCTTAAAAATTAACTCTAATTGATTTAAAGTAATCTATACTAATCAAAATTCACTTCTAAAAGAGAAAACATTATAAAAAGTTTAATTCCAATAATTATCACTTAACTAGTATAAAGAAGGATTGATTCTAAGAAGAGAGAGGGGAAAAGCCTTTCGATCAAGGCATAGCATCCATTTATCACTTCAAACAATCATAAACATTAGAAAAACATAAAATCAATAAAGAAAATTACAAGAATCTCTACTTACATAATTTCTTGGAGCTTTCCTTTGGCTTGATGGTTTGAGGGTTCAACTCTTGTTTGTAACAAGAGTGGCCACCAATCTTTGGAAGAGGAAAATGTCAAAAACTAGTGAATTATTAATAAATTCACAGTTCTTGGCTTGGGAGGAGTAGAGTAACAGTGCATAAACACTATTATTTTTCAACAAAGAGGGAGGATTCTATTTATAGGAAAAATTGAGCTCTTAACCAAACAAACTGATTCTAAAATTTTCCAAATCAGTTTGGTCAATTTTTGACCATTTTTAGGTCAGTTGAGCTAACTTTTTGGAACTAGACTTGAATTAGGAGAGAGGAGAGATGAAATATCTCAATTTTTTAAGATTTAAAACTCAATTGCACATGTGAAGTAGGTGCCTCATTCATGAGGGGGGAATCCCCCATGCAGAGGTGTCAAAAATGCATCATTACTTCTAAATATCTCCCCTTTTTGACTATTAACCATGTCCTTAGTCAACTCTTCTCATCTTATGTGAGTACTTACTCATTTTTGGGAGATTTTTCTTTTATTCTTCTATTTATCTCCTCATTACATTTGGATGAATCTTATTGGTCCATAGGAACCTTAATTTAAAATTTTGAAAAAATCTTCACCCCCAGGATAATGCCTCTTGAACAGATTATACGTAATTTCTAATGCACCTTCTGAAAATCTTTTTGAACTTCTGTTTCAGGGAAACTTATTTTAATAAGGAGAATTATTTTTCATCCAAAAATATTTAAAATCTGAATATTTTCTCTCTGGAATATTTTCTCTCTCTAGGCTAAAACAGGTAGAAACAAGATCTTTTATATTACTGAAGAGGAAATTGATTACAGGGGAAGATGCTAGACATCTTGAGAGGCTGGGGAGGAATCGTACACTCCTGATCCTAGTCCTCTACTCATGCCTTGCCCTCAATGGCACCACAAATCTCAACACCCCCCCTTGGTACCATGATGTATAGGCTATCGCAAGGTGGTTGGATGTGAGTTACAAAAATATCCATCACAAGTGCTACTTAAGGTGGTCAAGTGTGGTATTACAATATGTCATCATTCCCCCTAGGTTCATAAGTTGCTACTCTCAAGTGGTTAGGTGTGATAAAAACAAAATACTAGGTCTACTCATTTGGTCAGCACCTTTTTATAATCATGGGATAAGGTGGTGAGGCTTGTGAATGTAGCTTTGGTTTAAGAAGAGATACTCATTGGGGGTCTTCTCTTTGCTCGATGAAGACTCCAGTAGTTGGCTTCCTAGTTATTCAGTCTACATTCCTCTTCTTTGTGCCCGAGTTTGTTGTAGTGTCCACATTTGGGCTTGTGTTTGATTTTGCACTTGCTTTTGAAGTGTCCTTTCCTTCCATAGTGGTAGCATTCTTTTGTGCCCTTGTTTGTGTATATTGCTTATTCCCTTGTGGTACCTTGTGTTTCATTCTTAAACTACTTCTCTTCTTCAAGTAGGGATGAAATGCAACCCTAAAATATTGGTTCGGGTACATTCTTTAGAGTGGTCACTAGTGCACCATATTCCTCAGGCATGCTTTTTAGAAGTATGGAAAGTGCATCCTTTTCACCTATCTTTGCGTCAATGCCATCCAACTAGATTGTGATGATTTTTATTTTGCTTATGAACTATGCTAGTGACTCATGAAATTTCATCTCGAAGTCATAAATTTCTATTTTCAAATGGATTTTTTGATTTTTTGCCTTAGAAACAAATGTTAAATTTAACTCATCCCATACTTGTTTTGCCATGGTTTTATAATCAATATGATGAATGAGATGCAATTTCAATTATGGGTGTGTGAGTTTACATTAGCTCTATAATCCCAGTGAGATCGAGCAGATGGCTATACCCATGGGATTGGACGGGGCTAGGCTAAGTCTATGGAATTAGTTTAAGTAGTCTGGAAAGTGGGTGGTAGGGTGGACCCGAGCTTGCAGGTACTTTTAAAATGAAACCATGGGATTGGACGGGGCTAGGTTGAGTTTATGGAACTAGTCTATAAGGTCCCTCCCAAGCCATGTATGTATGTGTCTCTTTTAATATAGATTTCAATAAGGAAAGAGAGTGTAATTAGAGAAGAGTGAGACAATAAGGCTAGAAACATTAGGAAAGTGTTAGAATAAAAATATTAGCTCTAAAAATCCTAAAAGAATTATGAAGACAAGAATAGTTCTATATTAAGAGATAAGTATCTCCAAAAATAGAAATTCGAATTTAGGTGATAAGAGGTCATATTTAGAGTACTTTTACACATTTAGAGTCCATGCACACTAAAAATGTGGAAAAGCAATGCGTTTCTAAAGATGGCGCATTTGTGCATATACAGATGTTTTTGCCTATTCTACCCGCGATGGCTTGTAGAACAAATTACTTCCAGTTCTTTTGACTGGTTATATGACCATATTCTGAGTTTTTATCAGAGAGTTATGGCTGAAACAATTTACTGATTCTGTCAGGGTCTCTACATAGGGAAAACTGTAAGAAGGTAGCAAGTAGCCTCAAGGTAATCCTAGAGCTTGAGATGTATATATCCCTTCATTCTTATCTAATATCTTAGAAAAGAAGCTTAGATTGCTATGGTCTTTCGGAGGAAGAGACCAAAACTCCATAACGTTTCTTTCAGAGAATTAATAGTATGTCATAGCCATGCACAAGAGAAGGCTATTTTGCCATAGACCTTCGAAAGAGAGAAAAGTCACAGTACGAGTAAGAGAAGATAAAGTTTGGGGATGATCGGATGATTTCAATCGTAAGAGAAGGTATTTGAAGACTTTGTTCTCATATGTCAAGTTCTAAAGCTCTTGTTATCGAGCAAAGGTAACGATAAACGATAAATTTTTATAAGGTATATACATATTTTATTTTTCAATTACATATCATTCTTAGGGGTTGAGGTATGGCCCCGGCTTCTATATTAATTATTAATAGTGATTTATTTGATTGATTTACTAGTAAAGTTTGTATTCTTTTAAACAATAGCATATGCCTTAAATAAAGAATGCCTTATCGTAATCTCAAGTTGAAATGCAAAAATCTTTGTGAAAAGGATTGTTTTCTTAAGAAGGTAACATGGATTCTAGTCCTATAGTTTAGTTGAGTAAATGGATTATTATCTTGGTTAAATTAAGGTACATGTACAACTTCTCCCTGCCTTGATGCTGCCCCGTTCTTGTGCTTGTGTAGCCGGACAGCGAAGACGTTAGTAAGGCGTGGAGTTGGCCCATGGTATCCCTCATACCATTGGGAGAATGAGGTTCGCCGATTGAGGTGAGTGATTGTGATACTGCCTAGTTCTGAGGGCCCAGGCTAGTGTGGTGAATTAGCCCACCCTACTGTGTAGACATCCCTCTGAGGGACGGGAGGATCGAGCGATGGAGCCTGAGAGGATGACAGGCTGGCTTGAGTCCTCGCCAGTGGGGCCGACGATGAGGTGTATGGTCCCGTAGGGTTTTTTCCCCAGAGGCTGGAAGGCCGAATTCTAGATCATCGGTGGTATACAGGAAAAGAATAAGAGAGCCGGTTTGGCTTGTATGAAATTGATTCATGTATAAACTTTTAAAAAAAAAATCTTGTCTTGGCATTATTGTATTATATAAAAAGGCTGTTTTAACAAACCTTGTGAAAAGGGCCTTAATTAAGGAACATGTTTATTTATGTCAAACAGTGTGGTAAGATTAATTAGAAGACAAATTGACACGTGAGTAGGGTGGAAAGTGGGAGGATGGAATGCCCCGACGGCATCATCCTATGGACGGGTGGACCCGATTAGTCGGGTAGCTTTCCAACATATTAAGTGAAAGCCCTACGTTAGATAAATAGGTTATCGGGCAATTCTATTCTAGAAGACTAGGCCAGGCGGCTGTGCCTTGCATGGGTGAGGAAAAAAGCGTTGTCTCTAGAAATCAAGACTAGTAGTTGCCCAAATTATGATCAATTACCCTATGGGTGATTTGATTTTTAGAAGACCACGCTCCCCCTGTGGGATAGAACTAGGTCCTACCTATGAATCATATCCTTGAATCTCTGCATGGTCAAGGTGTCAATGAGTAGGAAATTTTCTCCAAGATAAGACTTAGTGGACTATCTTAAGTGTCTCCCCTATTTTTGGAAGGGGGAACCTTACAAGTGGTATCAGAGCCGATCTTAGTTCCTAGGATTTGTTTTTCAAAGGTTAACTGCTGTCAATGGATAAAAACAAGTGATTGTTTATATGAGGACAAATCAATCATCTCTACTAGCCATAGAAGTGGTTTGAATATCCTCACATGTTGAGACAATCACCCTATGAAATTGTGCTTATATCTTGGGGATGCACACGCAAGATATTTGTACAATAAATTTGAGAAATAAGATTGGGGAGGAAACCTTTTGAGGAAAAACATAGGGCGATCAAATTAAGAAACTAGTGAGAGACTGAATGACTAGAAGGATAGACTGAAACTTTGTTTAGAGAAATTTTCACGATATATCTCATTAATTTGTATATTATAAATTATTAAGATTATAACTCCATTAAGGTTTGAATAGTTGACGTGTGAATGCCATCCATTAGATGCTTTACACTAGGACATTCATCCAAGATCTTGAACCCATCTCAAACAAACATGGGTCTAACTTCGGATGTAATTCCTAGAGGATCATGTTATTAGATGTGTTAATCCCAAGATACTAGATATGTAATTTTGAGAAAACTAATCATCTCAGACGTGTTAATCCTCATAATCTTTAAATGTGTCAATCCCAAGGCACTAGATGTGTAATTCTCAAAAAAATGAAGATCTCAGATATATTAATCCAGAGTGCCTTTAGATGTGGCGCTATGATACTAGTATTTGATAGTTTTGAACTTTTCATGGATACAATGAAAGAAGCAAGTTCACCCTTGCTCGTCTAAAAATCGTAAGAAATGACGAATTAGTTGGAAGCACTGTTGTCAATCTAACCACACTGGAACTAGAATCAGTTATGAGATGCCATGAAATTACACCTTCGTGAGAAAGTTTTTGTCCTCCAGGATTTCGAGAGGATAAAATGAATGAATTTTTGGAGCTAACCCAATAAAGAAAGACCCTAAAAGAATACCACCAAACTTTTGTTAAACTTCTCCGATTTGCTCTAGAGATGGATGAGGTAACTCTTCTCCATCGATTCATTTGAAAGCTTAATCTACTATTGAATAACCTCGTCTCAAGAATGCAAAACCATCCTCTATTTTAGAAGCCATAATTATAGCCAGAGACTATGATAAAGTTTTTTTATATAGAAAGTGTCGAGAAGGACATGAGTTCTTCCATGTTAATCAAGAAGAGGTCTCCTAATTCAAGAGGAACGTTAAGCCCACCCTTGGCTACAAGGAATCATGAGCTAGAGCAAAAATTAGGTCAAGAAATAGGGATAGCAGGGTTAAAGATAATCGAATTCAACAAGTATTTCTATGAGTAAATAAAAGAGGATTGGTGCAAGATTCATGTGAAGCAATGTGCATGATGAATAGAGGTATTCTACAAGACGATACTAAGATTATGAAATTACTATCATAGGTTAGATTATGTAAAGGATTGATTCCCTTACGTTTCTCCATGACAATTTGTTAAGTACCATATTACATGGGGGTATAGAATAAGGAATTTGAAGGTTCATAGCATTTGAGAGATATATGGATGCATGAACTTAGGATAATAAAGCCAATTAACTTTAGAATAATAGAACTTTTGGAGGCACAACAAAACAAGCCAAACACATGAAATAAGGGACTCGGAACAATGTTTAGATAAAAGAAGATTTCTACCTAGTGGGGATACCACTTTGAAAGAGACGGGAGGATTTACTTAGATACTACCCCAGCTTGCAAGATGAGGACATCTCGAATCTTTTAAGTGGGGAAGATTGTAAGGTCCCTCCCAAGCCATGTATGTATGTGTCTCTTTTAATATAGATTTCAATAAGGAAAGAGAGTGTAATTAGAGAAGAGTGAGACAATAAGGCTAGAAACATTAGGAAAGTGTTAGAATAAAAATATTAGCTCCAAAAATCCTAAAAGAAATAAGAAGACAAGAATAGTTCTATATTAAGAGATAAGTATCTCCAAAAATAGAAATTCGAATTTAGGTGTAAGAGGTCATATTTAGAGTACTTTTACAGATTTAGAGTCCATGCATACTAAAAATGTGGAAAAGCAATGCGTTTCTAAAGATGGCACATTTGTGGCTATATACAGACGTTTTTGCCTATTTTACCCGCGTCGTTGGCTTCTAGAACAGATAGCTTCCGGTTCTTTTGACTGGTTATATGACTGTATTCTGAGTTTTTATCAGAGAGTTATGGCTGAAACAATTTGTTAATTCTATCAGGGTCTCTACACAGGGAAAACTGTAAGAAGGCAGCAAGTAGCCTCAAGGTAATCCTATAGAGCTTGAGATGTATATATCCCTTCATTCTTATCTAATATCTTAGAAGATAAGCTTAGATTGCTATGGTCTTTCGGAGGAAGAGACCAAAACTCCATAGCTTTTCTTTTAAAGAAAGAATAGTATGCCGTAGCCCTGCAAGAGAAGACTATTTTGCCATAGACCTTCGAAAGAGAGAAAAGTCACAGTACGAGTAAGAGGAGATAAAGCTTGGGGATGATCAGATGATTTCAATCATAAGAGAAGGTATTAGAAGACTCTGTTCTCATATGTCAATCAATTACATATCATTCTTAGGGGTTGAGGTATGGCCCCGGCTTCTCTATTAATTGTTAATAGTGATCTATTTGATTGATTTACTAGTTAAAGTTTGTATTCTTTTAAACAATAGCATATGCCTTAAGTAAAGAATGTCTTATCGCAATCTTGAGGTATGGCCCCGGCTTCTCTATTAATTGTTAATAGTGATCTATTTGATTGATTTACTAGAGTTAAAGTTTGTATTCTTTTAAACAATAGCATATGCCTTAAATAAAGAATGTCTTATCGCAATCTCATGTTGAAATGCAAAAATCTTTATGAAAAGGATTGTTTTCTTAAGAAGGTAACATGGATTCTAGTCCTATGGTTTAGTTGAGGAAATGGATTATTATCTTGGTTAAATAAAGGTACAGGTACAACTTATCCCTGCCTTGATGCTGCCCCGTTCTTGTGCTTGTGTAGCTGGACGGCGGAGACGTTAGTAAGGCGCGGAGTTGGCCCATGGTATCCCTCATACCATTGGGAGAATGAGGTTCACCGATTGAGGCGAGTGATTGTGATGCTGCCTAGTGCTGAGGGCCTAGGCTAGTGCGGTAAATTAGCCCACCCTAGTGCGTAGACATTCCTCTGAGGGGCGAAAGGATCGCGCGATGGAGCCTGAGAGGGCGACAGGCCAGCTTGAGTCCTCGCCACCACAGCGGCCGACGACGATGAGGTGTATGGTCCCGTAGGGTTTTGCCCAGAATGTAGAGGCTGGAAGGCCGAATTCTAGATCATTGGTGGTATAAAGGAAAAGAATAAGAGAGCCGGCTTGTATGAAATTGATTCATGTATAAACTTTTTTAAAAAAATCTTGTCTTGGCATTATTGTATTGTGTAAAAAGGCTGTTTTAACAAACCTTGTGAAAAGGGCCTTAATTAAGGAACATATTTATTTATGTCAAACAGTGTGGTAGGATTAATTAGAAAACAAATTGACGCGTGAGTAGGGTGGAAAGTGGGAGGATGGAATGTCCCGACGGAACCATCCTACGGACGGGTGGACCCGATTAGTCGGGTAGTTTTCCAACATATTAAGTGAAAGCCCTACGTTAGATAAATAGATTCTCGGGCAATTCTATTTTAGAAGACCAGACCAGTGGCTGTGCCTTACATGGATGAGGAAAAAAGCGTTGTCTCTAGAAATCAAGACTAGTAGTTGCCCAAATTATGATCAATTACCCTATGGGTGATTTGATTTTTAGAAGACCACGCTCCCCCTGCGGGATAGAACTAGGTCTTACCTATGAATCGTATCCTTGAATCTCTGCATGGTCAAGGTGTCGATGAGTAGGAAATTTTCTCCAAGATAAGACTTAGTGTATCTTAAGTGTTTCCCCTATTTTTGTGTCATGTGCACACCAGCCAGGTGTACAGTGACATGGCATCATTATGGCTTCATTAGCATCATCAGTTTTATCAGGTGTTTTTACAGGTTTTTAGGCATTATTGGGGTAGACGACTAGCATTAATGGTATTTTTATGGGAGATATGCACTGGCCGACTGCAGCCCACCGACCAGCCCTCTCACCCATATAAAGACAGGCGCCTCTCCATTCAGCAGAGGAGGTTGATCATAGCAGCATTCAGCAGTGTGCTCTCCAACGCATCACACCCAGGAAGCATTGGGAGTAGCATAATCAGCAAACGCATCATCCTCAGCCTCATCATCAACAAACGCATCTCCATCAGCATCATCTTCAGCAAACGCAGCAACATTCAGTTCAGATTCAGCCATCAGGTCTGCGTTTCATCATCCCATCAGCATTCAGCATCTGTTCCAAAGCCTCCCTTCAGCGTTTCCTTCCCAGGAGACAAGGGAAAGAGTGGACAGCAGTTCATCCCGCATATTCAGCATATTCAGCAGTACAGATCCATTTGGATCTCATTGTAACATCATTCATTCATCTAATATAGCTGCATTGCATTGACACGTATCTGTTTGTCTCTTAAACATCATTAAGTGCAGTTTAGTCAGACTAAGGTTGTGTTTACGACGGTCATAAGCTCCCACATGTCACATTGGTATCAGAGCGTTACAGGGTAACCAGCCTTAGAGCATGTTCAGTTCATCAGTCATTCAGTCAGTCATCATTTTTATCGCTTCCGCACAGTTAAACCCAGTTCTCAAAATTTTGCAAGCCACCCTTAGGGATTTTCCCTTAGGTCTGCATCAGTAACCCATCCATCTGCATTCTTGCACAGCATATAGGGTTGCACATGGCTAGCATAGCAGTCATCCTAGCAGTCACCTTAGCAGTCAGTCTTGTGTACATGTTGCCCATGAACTCTCAGGGAAGAATGACATCCATCATCAAAGGAAGACATAAGTTTTGGATTTCAACTGGCAATAGCAGGGAGTTTCTCTTCCACAGAAGACGGAAGTTTGCTCCAACATCGCCTCAGGAGGTTCAGAGCTTCAGGTACGACGGAGATGGTAGGTGAAAGGTTTCCAGAGGCAGGTCAGGGGTGACTCAGGTATTTCAATTCCCGCAGTGCATAGAGTCTTGGCTTAAAGGATTTCACTCCTGCAGACGACCTCAGTCCCAGCAGAAGACAGAAGGGGGCAGTGGTTCGGAGGAGAAGGATCGCAGAGTAGTCGAAGGTTGCCAGGTATACCACCCAACAGTTTAGCAGCGGGGAATGTCACGTGCACACCAGCCAGGTGTACAGTGACATGGCATCATTATGGCTTCATTAGCATCATTAGATTTATCAGGTATTTTTACATGCATTTAAGGCATTTTTTAGGCACTATTGGGACAGCCGACTAGCATTAATGGTATTTTTATGGGAGATATGCACTGGCCGACTGCAGCCCATCTGGCCGACCAGCCCTCTCACCCATATAAAGACAGACGCCTCTCCATTCAGCAGAGGAGGTTGATCATAGCAGCATTCAGCAGTGTGCTCTCCAACGCATCACACCCAGGAAGCATTGGGAGCAGCATAATCAGCAAACGCATCATCCTCAGCCTCATCATCAGCAGCAAACGCATCTCCATCAGCATCATCTTCAGCAAACGCAGCAACATTCAGTTCAGATTCAGCCATCAGGTCTGCGTTTCATCATCCCATCAGCATTCAGCATCTGTTCCAAAGCCTCCCTTCAGCGTTTCCTTCCCAGGAGACAAGGGAAAGAGTGGACAGCAGTTCATCCCGCATATTCAGCATATTCAGCAGTACAGATCCATTTGGATCTCATTGTAACATCATTCATTCATCTAATATAGCTGCATTGCATTGACACATATTTGTTTGTCTCTTAAACATCATTAGGTGCGGTTTAGTCAGACTAAGGTTGTGTTTACGACGGTCATAAGCTCCCACATGTCACATTTTGGAAGGGGGGAACCTTACACTAGTCTAAGTAGAACTGGAAAGTGGGTAGTAGAGCGGACCCGAGCTTGCAGGTACTTTTTAAAATGAAACCAAATTATATCTTAGAATGAGTTAACTTGAAGAGAATGAATTAAATTAAAAGTTATGAAAAGGATAGAGAAGTTGCCTTTGTTAATCGAGGAGCCATGATACCTTGTTGAGCCTTAGGGACGTGACCTCCTTTTGTGAGAATTACAAAGGGATACACCTGGTGGAATCATACACATTTCCTCACGTAAGGATTGTTTTGATTAGATCTTTGAGAGCTACTGGGATAGTCAACCATTGGACATTGTGATATGAGACCCCGACCGAGTCACTCTACCCTTAGTGTAGTTTTCATTACTAGCTTATTGTATAGATAATAGAGGGGGGGTAGGAGTCTCACGTTATCGTAATGTATTAGTACAATATATATATCATAAGCTTGTATAATGTTTTGAAAGTAGACAATTTATATGCCCAGAAAAAAGGTTTTGCAACCTGGTATAGCAAAATTGTCCATATGGTGTGGTAGCCTTAGGTGACCAACTAATTTTAAGACAGACTATAGCAAAAAACAGAGGGCTGATCCTTTCTTAATTTCACCCAAAAAATCACCATCACATAAATGCAAGTGCTTTTTTATTCATCATTATATAAGATGGTTTTTTAACAATAAATCAACTTGGTAACGAAGGAGTTTAAGAGTTAATGGGTTCAAATCTCCCCTTGTGCAAGCGATGGCATCTAGTGTGTGTGAGTAGGTGAGCCAAGCCCAAAAAAAAACAATAAATCAACCAATCAACCTTAAGATTAATTTATCCTCTCTCTTCCTCTCTCTCCACTTTCTCTTTCAACTAGAGACCGTTCGATTAGAGTTAAAACTGGCCGCCGGATTTAGGGTTACTGCTATTGCCATAACTATCAGGTCCACCGCCTAAATATTTCTCTGCTGCTGTGTCGACGAGGTCTCCGCAGAAAGTTATACGTCGTCTGCAGCAGCCATGGTGCAGCGTCTCACGTATCGTCGTCGTCACAGCTATGCAACTAAGTCCAACCAGACACGGGTTGTGAAAACTCCAGGTAAATTCTTGCCTCTTCTCGTCGCAGTTTTCTTCTCATTTCTGTGTGTGTCGACGGAATGGAAGGGTTTCAGTATTATTCAACCTGTGCTGGATGGAAATCGGAGCGAAGCTGAAGCTATGGATTTTGAAAGGGTTTTTGAGGCGCATCAGCTAGGGTTTCACAGGAACCATCTGTGGGTTTGATGGGATTTCAGAGGGGCATCTAGAGTTTCTCCGATCTGTCAAAATTGGTTTAGTAACTCTCCATTAGTGGATAGGCAGGTATCGAACTAGGGGTTTTCCCGCACAGTGGTGTAAAAGTACAGATTGAGGTGTGTCATGCTGCGTGAAGAGGATCGTCTTTGGCCATAATCTGTTTAGGAAATGGGCTTTCAGTACCTGCGCTTTCCCCCCCCCCCCCCCCGAAAACTTACCATACGGAATCCTTGTTATCAATATACATTTCCAATATGGAAATAGGAAATAAACTTTCCTGCTGCAACTGTCATTCGAGCGAGGGTTTTAAGAACAGTTCAATCTAGCGCTTCTACACAGGTGGCTTATCCAAGCAGCTTGGGTTTCTAAAGGTCACATTTCAAGCTGGTCTCTTAGGATTTGCCAATCCAGGAGGACTTTAAGTTAAGGATTTATCCTGAGCGTCTGAATGTAGGCCATTAGCTTCCGATTTACCATTTGCAAATGATTAGCTAATTATTCGAATTTGAGCAGTGTTTTGCTAGGGTTTTCTTCTTGATGTGTCTGGTAACTTTGAACCCATTGACAAGCAGGTGGAAAGCTCGTGTTCCAGTATGCCAAGAAGCGCGCACAGGGACCAAAATGTGCCGTCACTGGGAAGCGCATCCAGGGGGTGTGTATTTTAGACTTGCATCCCATGTATCGTTTTCTAACATTATCAGTTTGTGTTCTGGATCCTTAGGACAAGATTTCTGTGGTCAGGTTCCCCATCTCCGACCTGCCGAATACAGGAACACTCGCTTAAGCAAGAGAAAGAAGACAGTTAACCGGGTGTATGGTGGTACTCTGTCAGGAGGGGCAGTCCGTGAGAGGTGACTGTCTGCTAGAAGTCCTCTTATTGAGATCTAAGATCTTTTTCCTTTAACCCACCTCTGAGGGACCTGGTGGTTTTGTTCTTACTGCAGAATTATTCGAGCTTTCCTTGTCGAGGAACAGAAGATAGTGAAGAAGGTGTTGAAGATTCAGAAGTCCAAGGAGAAGCAGGCTGCCAAGGCTCAAGCTTAAACATTTTACCATGCCTTAGCATTTTGTTAGGCAATCCGAAAAGCTTAGTTTACTCTTATTCTGGATGTAATCAAACACTATGCTTTAGGGGAATGGATTCCGTCAGGTGAGTTCTTTTGGGCAGGTATTCTTATGAAGTATTTGTGGGTCAGTTGATGTACCCATTTGCGTTCTTTTATGACTGTTTTTTTGGGTGATAGTATTTTTCATATCTTGCTTCCATCACCATGAAGTACCATTTTGGGCCACAGTGCCTTCTTTTGCCACATGACCTTGTAGTGTAGTCTTGTTACAGAAAGGCCATAGGCTTTGCTTTCTACAGAAATATTGCAGAGACCTCTAACAGCCCCCCCTTTCTTTTTTTAAAGTACAAGGACTAAAGGTTTGAATGCTTTATGGACATGCCAGAAGGTTGGTAGCTGTTTTGAGATACTTTGAGCTAATTCTAGAAGTAGAAAGCTAACTGAGTGAACTTGTCATCCTGCACGTAAAGACGGCCTCTCTACATGTCTTGATGTGTTAGGTTGTATAACTTATAATGTTGATATTTATCTGAGTCTAGGATATGTGTATTGGGGCTGCTTTCCCCCTTGGTCCTGTTCTGGAGGTAACAATTCACTCTTGCTGAAGTGCATTTAAAGCAAGCCTTTCTCTCACATTGGTATAAGGTTTTGGCTCTTTCACTCTTTTCTGTGAAGATGATTTTCTTGGGGTATAGACATCGGCCTTGGTGTACTAATATGTATCATGAGCATGAGCATAAGTATATGTTTGGCTTATGGATACATGAGTATGTGTAATCTATTTTGGAAGCACGTACTTCACTTTTGTGCTTTGGCCAATTTATTGGTACTAGAGTTATTCTGTCAATGTCCATAGCAATCTCTTTTGGACTTATGATGAACTAGACAAAGATGAGATAAGTACTTAGTAGATATGTATTTTGTAGGAGTACAGGGAAGGATGGATTGTTTTTGGCTCTTGTATGTATATACACGGGGAAGGATGGATTGTTTTTGGCTCTTGTATGTATATACACGGAGAAGGGTGGATTGTTTTTGGCTCAAGTTGTTGAAGGGAAACTTTGTTAATGGTTGAAACAGCTTGGTATTCATTATATATGTAATTAGCATATGAATTTGTGGCTTCCTTTATTTGGATGTATTGGACTCATGGATTGAGGAATTTTATATGGATTTTTGTGATGGCAGAAATTCTTGTAAAACTATTGGTGATCAAAATGTCTAAAAACTGTAGTAAAAATGTTTATGGGACACGGATATGTATGCTTGTCAGTGATTCTTATCAAATGTTACAGACTTGAGTCCACCTCCCCTCCAAGGGTGTGGTTAAAGTACAAACATGGAAGTGGTCGAGTGGACTTGAGTGCACCTCTCCTCCAAGGTGTCGTCAGAGCATCTACATGGAGTGCAAGCGGTAGAGTGGACATGATGCTTAGTTGGTAGAAGACAAACGGCAAGGGTCATGAGGGCTACAGGTTGGGAAACTTGAGAGTAGTTTGGAATCTTGCATGTTAGGGACTTGATGTTTATACCCATGTCTAGTGGATGCTTGACATTTTGCATGCACGGTTGTTTGTTCTTCTATTTCTTGGCTTGGTGCTCGCATGTGTAAATGTGGAATCTAGTGGAGAGTAGCATGTATTTGTCCCAACATTGATGGGAAATGAGACCATTTCTTGGAGTTGGGTACATTTGACATCATCACTTATTTGTTTGGATATACTCTTGGAGTATGGATAGAGATATAAAATGATATGGATATTTGTATTATGGATACTCATTAACCTTGTCTGTTTATTTGGGCCATCATTATGATATCTTGATTTATGGGAATGTTTTTTGTTATAATAATATTTGGGACAATGAGATCTTGACATGGGATTGATGTCTCGTCCATATATCTAGGCTTTGGTAATATTTGGACTTATGGGATTGATTTATCTAGTCCATTTATTTTAGCCATGGTTATGATATTTGGATTTATGGGATTGATTTATCTCGTTTACTTAGTCGAGACATGATTTTGATATTGATATTATGAGGGGAGTTGATTTAGTTTGGTCCATTTATTTGAGACATGGAGGATTCTTCGAGTGATTTGATTTATGGATCGTCTTTCTGCTCACTTAGTGGGTCATGATTTTATCTTGGATAAATAGGTTAAAGTCTAAGAAGTTAGGAGGGATGTCATGAGCTTGGACAATTAATTTTGGGATGCCCAAATATGCATTACTATGCAAGCTTTGAGAATGGTGAGTTATCAAGTATAAAAGATCTAGGGCGTGAAGTTGGGTCTAAGCGCTCGAGATGGTGTCTTGGTCATGGAAACAAGTATTGGTTCTATGCAACCTATTTTGCTCACTTGGAGTATAGTTTCACTTATTGCGTTCCTTCGAGATGTACTAGGATTACGAAGTTTATTGGGTTGGTGAGTTCAATTTTATGGTGGTTCCATGTTTCAAAGGAGATTGAATGAAAAATTTAAGTAAAATTGGGACGTCAATGGTTTTTTCATAATCAAGATGGAAGAGGTGCTAGCTAATAGTTGTCATTTGCATATCAATGTGTTCTCCCATCATGTCTCCTCTCTTGTCTATGTGAACACAAGTTAATGTGTTGTAAAGTAGCTATGGTTAAACTTGCTTTCATCCCATGGTGGTCCGTTTACTTTGAAAGTGTGCCAAACAAGTCATGTCTATGCTTCAAGTTTTCCAACATGTGGTTTACTTTCCCAAATTGTGGTGCACTCCTCAAACAAAATTTCTTTTTCCATTGTCTTCCAAAATGTAAACTCATCTTATTTTGTTTGGAAGATAATAATCCCAATATATGTAGTATTTATTGAAGTAATGGTCTAAAAATACTACTTCCTAGACTCACTTTTTTCATTTATACCCTTGTTTCATTCTTCTCATTTTCGACTCTTACATGCATTCTTGACGGTTTACAAGTTGATCTCAATTTTAAGTGTCAACATATCCTCTAAAAATAGAGGAATACTAAAAAATTCAATGTTGATGTTTTTTAAAAAAAATTCAATGTTGATGTTTTTTTTTGAGCGACTTTGTGATGCTTGTATATACCCTTTGATTTATATCCTAATTATCTCCCTCGTCTTGCTTCTCTTCTCAAGCTTTGTCAACTCATCTCTCAAGGTCCTCCAATAATCTCCCTACACTCTAATCATCTTAACTATGGCAAACACTCCAATGCATGAAGTTCAAGGTAGGCAAAGATGGATAACTAGCCAAAGTATAGCATGCTCATTGCTAAGGCCATGACATTGGATCTCGCTCTGCCACTTGTCCCCTCCATCACGTAAACCTTATTACATACAAACTCTTGTGGTGCATGTTTGTCTCAAAATCAACATATGTATTCCACTAGGTCATAAATCTTCTCTCAATTCTTTTTTTTTTTTTTGGCATTGGGATCTACTTCATGTTTTAACTTGAATTTTCATCTTATGCACAATGTGCACACATGATCTATTTTAGCATGCTTGAAGCCATGCATGTCAACATAGAGTCTCGATGGGCATTTTTAGCACCTCCTCATGGCGCCCCCAAATTAATGCTTTTCATTGATTTGCATCCAATAGTCATTTCTAGTGGGCCCTTGTCAATCTCTCTAATCACTCTCTAATCCTTTCCAACTTTTTGATGAATGTGAGTTCTCTAACGCGGCTAATTAGTTCATGTTTCTTCATTATCCTGTAGCATTCACTTGTAAGTGGATGTTATATGTTGCCCTAAGTTTTCAATAGTACCTTTCAGCCATTCCACCTCCTCTTTGTATTGCCTTTCAAATAATTTTAACTCCTCCACCTTTATGCTTTGAGATGTCTCCACTTTAACCCTTTGATTAATTCTTTAAGGGCTTTACTAGAGGCTACAAACCATCTTCAAGCTTCCATATGATAAACCTGAGAAAGAAGTTTTTTCACTCACTGTAGAAGAGTAACGAACAAATTTCTCTACCATTACCAAAAAAAAAACATCATGCAAAGTCTCAAAAAGTGTGTACCTTCCTGTTGATAGATCTAGTGTGTATTGTTGCCCTTGTACTCAAAAGTCAATATGCTTCTTACCTTCATTCCTAAGCCTCATTGCTCCACATGCCCTACCCATCCACATAGCATACATCAAATCCAACTTTAAGGATGTAGAATCTCTCCATGCCATTTGTAATGTACTCGAGCGGTGCCATCTTGCAGATTCTGGAAACAAAGGGGGAAGGGAGAGTTATGGTGGACAAGATAAAGGTAAATGATAAAAAATGATCAATTTTTTTTTTAGTAATGTGGTGTAGGAGAATGATCAAGAGGAATGTGATGAGAGGCTTATGATGAGACAAGGAGTAGTAGGATGAAGGAAAAAAACATTCAAAGAGTCCCTACTCTTAGACCTCATTGGAAGTCTTATGGTATCACACTTGACATTCATAGGATTTTTTGGAGGAGCTTGTGGCATTCTTACAGGAAGACACATATATCCTCCTTTATTTGGCTTTCTCTACCTGGTGGACTTGCCACCAACCAATGGAGATTGATAGTAATCGGTGTTAGCCTAGCGTGCTTGAGATGTGCAAGAGCTTCAGAGACAATCTACCATTGCTTATGGGAGTATAAGGAAGCTGAGAGGACTGTGATAGCACATCTCCTTAAAGGATGAGGAAGGATGCTTACATTTCTTTTGGTTCTATCAAACAGTCAGGTCCATATTTGAGGTATGAGGGGAACAACTAGGATCTGGTCATTATGATCAGTTAGAGAGTTTCTCGGTGGTGCTATCTTCAGTTAGAGAGTTTCTCGGCAATGCTATCTTCAAGACATGTCAGAGTCAGGATATGTCCTACCTATACAAAGGCTGGTCAATGCATTGAAGATTATTGCTAGAATTATAGCCTGGCACATTTGGAAGGCTAAGTTGCACTAAGGCCATTGAGAGCACTTTGGTTTATGAGCCACTGCATTTGCAGGATTTGGAGTGATATCATCCACACCTCACGGCCACTTGAGCGAGAGTTTAAGGATCTTTGAGGAATACAGAGAAAGAAAGAAAGATAAAAAAAAGGTGTCTACTAAAGACCAAATGGACCTATGAGACCAAGTAATTCAATACTATCCATGGCATATCTCATCATGGAAACCTCATCACACGGAATACAAGGAACATGAAACATGAGAGGAGCATCAACCCCCAATAGATGGTATACCAGTCTCCAATATATCAAGCATGAGTATGGCCGAGAGGTCTCCCTCATCTATGTCACGTGGAAAGGTAGCTTGATGGGGAGATGGAGCATGTCCTGGATTTGGAGAGCTGATGAGTGGATCATGGCTATCGTCCAAGGGGCTATGGTGGGCACTGACATGATGCTGCAGTGTGCATGCCTAGTCCAAGGTAACTCCTCTTGGGGGCAAGGTGGGTTCGTGTTAACCACTCCATTGGCTAACATGGTTTCGCACGCCTGACCTACGATAAGGCACTTTCCCATCTTACTCGGGCAAACATGCACTTAACTTTTATAAGAGGGTGCTAAAATGTATAAAGTAGCCTTACCATGTGCTTAACGTCAAACTAACAGGGAAAGCCCCTATAAACTCCATGTATATAGTTGCTTAAGACGAGACCCGATCATTTTTAAGTTTTGTGACCTAGTGTGAAAACTAGTCATTTTTGACAATCATTCCCTTGCAATAGTTTTTTTATGAGCTCTCATTCTTCCCTCTTTTTTCTTGCTTGCATGCTATTGTATTCTTACTTGGTTGATGGATGTTTGTTTGAATAGGTGTGATTGTAGGTTTCCCTCTTCCATAAACTTCTTGTCTCTCGTCTTTGGTTGATGGATGTTTGTTTTTTGAATAGGTGTGATTGTAGGTTTCTCTCTTCCATAAACTTCTTGTTTTCTTTTCTTTTGTGAGAGAGAACCACCGCAAAGAACGATGTCTTCTTGGCTCTATCTAGGCATTGAGCCCTTTGGCAAGAGCATTCTGGTGTGATAACGGAGTGAGGATGACAAATGAGCTAATGCACCCACAATGGGAAGTTGCATTTGTGCCAGCTCGAAGGCAAGACTCGGCGACACATACTTTGACAAGGCTAAGGTGAGATTTTGACTTAGCATATTCGGCGCTGCTTTGTTGGGGGACTAGCCTAGGGCTTTTTGTCTATTTCAAGCTATTAGGATTTATCAAATATTTCTCAGTGTTGATTAGGAGGTCACACTCTGAAAAAATATATGGTTTTAGAGCCGTGGATGTGTTTGTTTATTGTTTTTTATTTTGATTTAGAGTTTATTTTGCATTAGGACACTCTATTTTCATAATCATTATGATTAAGAGTGAAATTCACTCTAAAAACATGATTTTATTAAGCTCCATTAGGTTTAATTAGAGTGGGATTATTAATTTTTATTTATACATTTTATATTTCTTTTAGAATTTATTCATGCTTGGTAGATTAGAAGCTAAACCATTAAAAAATAATTAAAAATACCTAATTAGTTGCATCATAACTATTAATTAGGATTAAAGAATTTATGGCTTCATAGAGGCTTAGATCATAATTATTGGGTATAACGGCAATAAGCATGATGTAAATATCCCATCAAGAAAAACAATCACAAAACCAGGCCAACAAAAAGTCCATAGTTCCACATAAAAATGAGTCTTGACATATGAGTTATGAGCTTAGACATGTGAACTTGCAAATGTGAGCCTCGTGAAATGAGTCTAGAGGTAAGTATACCTAATATAGTACATACCAATTATTACTACCATAATGACTTGTATAGACACACCTACTCATATCATTAGAAGATTTTCTTATCATACAATCTGTACCAACTACAAATTCCAAGAAAAATTCTTATCCTTTACCAATGATTGGGAAATTAAGTACCCATAATAATTGCACACCAATCCTATTATAGGCCTAGTTCTTAGATTTTTGTGTCCCAAAGGTAGGCATAATTCATACAAGGAAAGTACGTAGGCTGAGTTCATACAAAAAAGGTGTGAGCCTAGATATGTAAACTTGGACACGTAAGCCTAAATACATAAACCTAGAGACATGAGTCTAGAGGTGTGAACCTACATACATGATCCAAGATTCGTGAGCTTGGATAGGTCAACTTGCATACATGAGCCTAGAGATGCGAGTCTACAGGTGTGAAGCTAAACACGTGAGCCTAGCAGCAACAATAAAAATAAAAATAATCATTAACAAAAAAAACTTGTCTGAAACCGTTTTCAGACCTACACCTGAGACACTAGGGACCTTTGATGCAAACCCAATCTAGACTAGTTACAACACAATCAACTGTAGTGCATCAAACCACATTTCCTCAAACCCACCAAGCCTTTGATCCTAGCAAATGACTAACACTTTGAGAATAATGCTTCCGTGTTAAGAAGGCTAGCTCCTTTGGATCCACCTCTAACACTTTCACACACAATGCTCCTGTGTTAAGAAGGCTTGCTCCTTTGGATCCACCTCTAATGAGGAATTTTGAGAAGAAGTGAGCCAATGAAACACAAACGTGAGTGGAGAAATAATGGAACACTTGGAAACACAAGTTGCCACCATGATTCTTTGAGCTCTAGAGTCACCAATTGGCTTTGTAAACAACACCTTAAACAAGTCTAGTTAAGGAGCGGGAGCAAGACCTAGAACCTCAAGGTTTTCTCCCATATGAAGTGATATGTCTAGATGCCACAATGTTTCATTTGGTGTCAATCCTATTTTGGTTTATCCCAAGCAGACCATGACTAGTAAGCACCCCAGTAACTACAGATTATAATAAATGGAACACATCTCTGTTTGCACACCCAAGCGCACACAACATAAGTAGGCATCCTGTTCCCCACATGAGCCCACGATAGAAGTGAACCTAGTTCTAGTTCTTCTCTAACAAGGTGCAGGGAACCCAGGGAAGGGGAAATAGCCAATGTCTAGGAGTACCTCAACATAAAGGAATTAACAAGGGCATTCAGAGAACGTGTCCTTAGCTGCAATGAGCCTATAAACTTAAAGCCAGATTGGTGGAAGACAAGTTCTATTAGAAACTATGCAACCTAACCCCATACAGGGAAAGAGATCCCATGCCCTGAAATAAAGAGTTTTATGTAACCACTCCCTTACATTCCTCTGCCATGTGAATAGACATGTTGAGGATGGCGTTTGAAATGAGAAGGGGTGTGGCAATGAACATAGCACCTTAGAGGCTCAAAGTTGGGTAAAACCAAGCCAAAGGTGCATCATTTATTCAGCCCATGATACAATATCAACTTGTGAAAAAAATGTAGTAGTTGATGCTCTTAGTAGGAGGCCTAGATCCAAATTTCTTTGAAGTTTGGATCAGTATGCACGTGATAATGGTTGGAACCCCAAAGGTAGCTATTCTCATCATGAAGGCTATCTCTTTTATGAACAAAATTATGTGTAACACAACCGCTTAGACGTATGGTCATGGAATAGATATATCAACCTTTGTATATGGGACATAGAGGTGTTTCCTCCACTTCCAGTTGTTAGCAAAGAATTCTATTGGCCTTCTATAAAGAAATATATTGCTCAATTTGTAATTGAATACATGGTATGCCAAAATATTAAGAGCTACACGAGCAAGAGTCAAGGTGTTTTAATGTCTTTACCTATACCTACAGAGTCTTGGGAGAAAATATCTATGGATTTTATTACAGGATTAACTATCACGGCTAATCAAATTGATATGATTTTATTATAGGATTAAATATCACAGCTAGTCAAATTGATATGATTTGGACCATAGTGAACCGTCTAAGTAAACAAGCCTATTTTATTCCATGCAAGAAGACTTTGATATCCTGACAAGCCGCAAATATGTAGATAGAGATTCTAAAATTTTTAGTCACTTTTTGAAGAATGTTGTTTAATAATTTCAACACTAAGTTGGATTTTCATCCGAAAGCTAATCGTCAAACTGAAGCGACCAATAGTACCATGCTAGATCTACTTAGAGCCTATACATTATCTCAATCCAAACTTTGGGATCATTACATTCACCTCCTATAGTTTTCTTAAACAACACACCTCACACAACCACTGGACGAGAACCATGAGATTGTTTATGGAAAAGCCTTACCTATTCCGATTACGAGGCTTTCACATATAATCCAAGTCGCTCAATTTCACTATTGATTTTGATTCTATTCTTTGAGAGGTGCATGTGGGTATTCATTTTGCACAAGAGCATTACGCTAAACAAGAGAACAAGAAACGTAAAGACATATCTTTTAAAGAAGGTGAGTATATTATTTTGAGGTTGAAAAGAGATGCTTACAAAGCATAGAGAAACATCCATGTGAAATTGGCATCGAGGTTTTATGGACCATTTAAAATAATTAAAAAGATCAATAACCACACTAATCGATTAGATTTACCATCACATTGGAAGATTCATAACTCATTTCACATTAGGCTTCTTAGACCTTTTAAAGGACCTTTACCTTCACATCCAATTTATGAAGAACCTCCTTTGATTAAATGAACAAGAACTTATTCTAGATTTAATCATTGAACCATTAGTAGAATACCACAATAATAAGGAATGTATATACCGAGTATCTTATGACTTTCAAGAACCATCCTATTAAAGATGCTAGGTGGATGCCTCAACATTTTTTTCGTCAATATGCAGATCTCATCCACTCATATCAATGACATGGCAACTGAGGTCACTTACAATCTAAGCAAGAGGGAATGTTACACATGCGATGTGCACTCTCTCTATGGTGTACTGGGAATGCCTAGTGTGTCATTATATTTAGCTTAGTATCATAGGTGATTCTATTTAATACTTAATGTGCAACCGGACCTTTAATTTTCTTGAAGAGAATAATCAAAAGACTCATAAAAATTATATCAAATATCAAAACAACTACTTGAATTAAATTGAAAATTAAAGCACATATCAAAACATAGAGCAAGAGAAAGAAATACATCACCATCAACACAAGGCAACACAAGACTGGGTGTAATCTTCCCTCCCCAACGTGAGTGGCTTCTTCTCGCGTGGGTATTTTTATATATTCCAAAAAGTAGGCTTTCAGCCAAAAATAAAGTATACATCCATATTTGGACTTTGCCATTTAATTAGCCTTTGTCCTCAATTAACCTGTGTCCTCAACCCTTCTAAGGTTTGCACTATTTTTCTAATTCAATAATCTAACTTGTGCACATATGCACATTACAAAATAAATCAACTAAAGCTTGTATGCACACTGTACAATAAATTGATGCATGCACACACACACATCACACTGATGTCAAAATAATATCAAATGCCATAGTACAACCACAAAATATTGTGAGATCAGTCCACACGCCATGACTCAATCCACCATCCGTGCGACACCTAAATCAGTTACCTCGCACTGTGCAACACCTAAATCGGTACCCTTGCACACCTCATCACCTAAACTCATAAACATAAACCACGTCAGTAGTAACAATCAATTGACATCACATCAATCAATCCTAACGTGTTCATGAGAAATAGGCATCATAAAAAATATATAAATTTAAATGACCATGATTATTATTCGTCAAATAACATGGGTCATAACATAATGTTGGATATATGCTTGTGGTGGATTGAGCTTAGTATCATAGGTGATTCTATTTAATACTTAATGTTGGATATATGCTTACGTGCATTGAAGTTGTTGTGTTTATGCTTGAACCATTGTATTTAGCTCAGTATCATAGATGATTCTATTTAATACTTGATGTTGAATATACGCTTGTGTGGATTAAGGTTGTTGTGTTTATGCTTGTACCATACGTGTGAGTCAATTTATCAAGTAAGTCCAAACAATTTCGTATTCACATGATAGTAATTGGTTGTGAGTGAGTCCAATTAATTGCTACCACATCTTAGTATTATTATTCCAATTTAATTCGTTATGAGTGAGTCCAATTAATTACTACCAGATGTTAATATTATTATTCCAATTTAATTAGACCTAACATTGTGGATTGTATAAATATAGGCTATGAGTATGAGGATGTCGATGTGAGGGGCATTGGATGTGAACTCTTGCCCCTAGATGCTAGCATTATTTTTGGCTTAGTGCACATGTGTGTACTGTTTTGGAATTAATATGGTAGGCCCATTGTACATAAATATTGGACGAAGGATTTATTATTTTTGATGCCTTAGAATTTGAATAAAGGTTACTTTTGTAATTAAAAAACCTAATTTTGAAGCATTGCTCTATTAATAGGTCCAAGGGCTATTTTTGTTAATATGATCTAAATACCACATGTGGGACGAGAAGCCACACATGTGGCAAGAGGGATATTGTATCCAATATTATATCTCTTGATTATTATTCTATGTTTTGTTTATGCTTAGTGCAAGGGTTTAATTTTTTGTTCATAGTATTTGGATTCTAGTATTTTATTGGTTTACTTGGACAAGACAAATCTCCATGTAGAAGATCCTTTAACACAACCATTGGTCCTCTCTCAAATGCATCAAACATGGATGTAACTTTAGCATTGTCCAACTGTGCAAAGATTGTCCCATGCTTCTTTGGAAGAGTGTCCATGGTTGCAAGTACATGAAACTAGTCCTGGAGTAAGCAAGCTCTAGGACGGACTCATATTCTTGGTCCTCATCTTCACTTGTTTACAAGATCTACAGATGTCAATTAATGTGTTGTGAGCTTATACATTGTATGCTTTGCAAATATGATAAAGTGGTCCAAGAATTACATTTGACTCATTGGTGATAATTTCTTGACCTATTGAATGAGTCTTCTTGATTTTTAAGTTTATTTTCAAGGACTGGTTTACCCTTGTGTACATAGATGGGCATTGGTTCTCTCTCAAATGCATTGAGCATGAACATGAATGTAACTTTAGTACTATCCAATCATGCAAAGATTGCCCCAGGCTTCTTTGGAAGAGTGTCCATGGTTGCAAGAACATGAATCCAGTCCTTGGAGTAAGCAAGCTCTAGGATGGACTCATATTCTTGGTCCTCATCTTCACTTGTTACAAGATCTACAGATGTCAATTAATGTGTTATGATCTTATACGTTGCATGCTATACAAAAATATGTTTGAAGTGGTCCAAGCATTATGTCTGACTCATTGGTGAGAATTTCTTGACACCCATCGATTGAGTCTTCCTAATTTTTAAGTTTATTTTCAAGGATTGGTTTACCCTTGTGTACATAGGTGGGATAAAGGTCTTAATCTTTGCATCTTGAAGGATGCCTAAAGGTTTAGTTATGCTCCCACATCGACAAGCTTGACCATGAGGCTTGTGCTTGCATGGGCTTTTGCAGGCCTCCCAGCAATCCTTGATGATTATGCTGACACTAGCACCACCATCCAAGATTGCAAAGACCTCATTCCTTTACAAAAATGACAAATAACAAGGCATTCATTTCATCACTTTTTAAGTAGTGTCTCAACTTGTTTATAGGCACTTTTGGCTATCCTTTTATCTTGGGTATGGAAGGAGAGTACGCTATGGATAAGTCTCTCCAAAGTTGAGAATTTCTTATAAATAGAACTTATCCAGTAAGAAGGCTGTAAGGTCCCTTATGTCCCTCGTGTGATATTCACACTCACTTAGCTTGTACTTACTCGAAGGTGGGCTAGGTTCTCCTAGTATGTAGGGGACGTGTGCTGATCCTTCCCTAGAAGGCGGTGCCTTTAATGGGGTTGAAATGAAGTCGTCCACCTATCACATTGAAGAAAATATTTTGGTGACCATGATGACCCATGAAAGGCCAACTTCCAGCGCCCCCACTGAGTCCTCCTTCATCGCATCTAGCAATACAAAATTTGGTCCGATTGGTTCCAGAGGTAGAGGCTCCATAACTAGCTATTTTTGTGGCCTTGATACGGTTTTGATCAAGGCCTTTGGTAGGCACAAGACCCCCCTCATTAGTTCTATGATTGGCCTTGGCATGGGGTCAGGGATTTACTCACATGGGATCAATAGTTCTTACTCAACCACTAGTTTGAGTGTACTGGAAGCCTACACTTTCCTTTCAAGCTCTTGGGCTTGTTTCATTTGCACTTTCTCCAACATGGGGTTGGGATGCTCTCTGATTTTCTTGGAAAGGTTTTCGTAGTTAATGGGTTTCTTCTCTTTGGGAATAGCTAGTCTGAATATTCCTCCTTGTCTCTATGAGCGAGGTAGCCACCGAAACACTTTCAATGGTCACGATCTCGTTGCCCTTGACAACAATTAATCATGCGTTGTGTTTTTGCATGCTCTTCAAGGTTTTCCTTTTCTACACCTTTGTTGGTTTTGGTCCATTAGCCTTTTCTACACCTTTGTTGGTTTTGGTCCATTAGCCTTTTTAGGGGCTAATTTGGCCTTTGGGGTATGTGCCTTTAGCTCTTGGGCTGCTAGCTTAGAGGTTGAAGGTTGAGCTTTCTGCTCCTTGCCTCATCTGCTATAATTTCTCTCTGCTGGTTTTTCAACTTATGACTCTCATAGGCTATAGGGTGCTTGTCTTGCATAAGAACTACCCCAATGCCATGACCACTAGCATCAGTTTACAACTACAAAGAATGGTCTATCAAAGTACGTAGTTTACAACATTGGCGCATTTGTGAGAGCTTCTTTCAAAGCTTGAAAAGACTCAATCCAATAGAAGATTATAGTCTTATTTAGGAGTTTAGTAAGAGGATATGCCATATATGTAAAATTCTTCACAAACTTTCTATAGTAACTACATAAACCTAAGAATGACCAAACATCATGTATGTTACGAGGTTGAGGCCAAGTAACAATACTTCCAACTTAGGATCAACTCGGATTCCTTTTGGCAAAAACTATGTGACCCAAGTTCTCAATCTAATCTTGAAAGAAAATACTCTTCTCAAGGTTGAGGAAGAGTTGGTTTTTCTTCAAAAGAGAGAATACTAACTCCGAATATTTCTCGTTCTCTTTGACATCTTTGCTGAAGACCAATATCATCAAACTACAAAGTTTTGATGCTTGAGGAAGATCCGATTCATCATACAGACTAAAAGTTACATAGGATCGGTTTGTGTCCTGATGTCTTGTACACATCTTCTTTAACCATTCTAACAGTTACTTGATAATATCTAGATTTAAGGTCAATTTTACTAAACATCAATCAAGAATAGGATATTTATTTTTTAGTATGATTTTTTTCAATGCACAGTACCATTCTTCTTTTTCACTAAAAGCACATGTGCTAATGTAGGGTGAACTACTAGGTCACATTAATCCTCTTGCTAAAATCTCTTCTACTTGCTTTTGGATTTTGTTTTTCTCAAGCTTATTCACTCTATAAGGTGCTTTGCAAAAGGAGGATAATTTCTTAGCAATATCTAAATCTTGTGATCCTTAAGTCTAGTATTAGGCCCCCCGGTGGTAGTTCATCTAAGAAATAGTTTGAGAACTTGGAAAGAAATGGATGGTAACAAGGATTGGTTGGTGCTATATCTAAAGCAATAATTGTATTAAGTAACACCAAATGGGTCTTCTCTTACTTTCTCTTCTCTTAGAGCTTTCTTTTTGCTTGCATATGGCTAAGCAAAGGAAATAGTTCTCTTTCCTTTTGGCTTTTTAGACAAATGAACTTACCATCTTTTTGAATCCACATCTCATGGGTGTCATAATTTATTTGCAGTTTATACTGATGATGCCAGGGCATACCCAAGACTCACATCCACTCCTTGTAAAGGTGCTATACTAGGAAATCTTAGTTATCGTCATAAGATTGAATCCTGATATGTAGGTCTTTAACCTATTTTGTGTTTCAGATATGAAATCATACGTGCTCTCGTCATCATGTAAAATAACAATTTATTTTCCTTTTGTAGTCCCTTTTCCTTTCAAAAGAGAATGAACTTGAGGTTTGAATTTATCTTCATAGTTGGTTTGTTCGTATTATTGACAAACGCTTACCCTCTTGCTTGGTATGACCGTCGTCGCCTTTATCTTCAATAATGTGCATGGCCTGCCACTCGATTTTTGCTATCCCCCCCTGCTTGATTTTTATTCTTCTTTAGACACTCATGGGCATAGTGACCCTCCTTTTTTACACCTATAACACTTTACCAAATGTGGTTTATGAGGATCATTATTAGTCTTTGAGGATGTATCTGATTTAGTTCCTTTTATGGTTGCATCCAGCTTACTATTGTTGACATGGTTGGTCACTACCAAATTTAGGTCTTTCAAATTATCTAGAAAAGGGTCGATATCTAGGGTTTCTAGATGCTTTTGGACAGTGGGTGGTTGTGGATGCTTTGCCATGATAAGAATTTTCAAAGAAATAAAAAGAGGAATTATTTTTGTAAATAGAAAAAATAGTAATGAATTAAGCAATAAAGATTCATTATTTGAAACTCGTAACTTCCAAAATTTTAATAGCCCTACTCAAGTTGTCACTGAAGGTAGGTGAATTTGGACTATTTTTTATGGCGATATGGATCCACAAATCTTCATGTACAAGATTCCAAGTTGCATGTAAGATCCAGTTAAGTCGGTATTCATTGAGCCGCCTTGATTTGATAGAACTCCCTTTAAAAAAATCAAAGCAATGCAATTTTCTCCAATTTTTTGAAATTAAAAAAAAAGGTTTTCTATAATTTTGAAATCCTTCTTTGAATTAGATTCTTCAAGTAGCCTTTGTATGAGGTTTTTTAGCCTTGAATCAAGGGTTTATAAACCTTATGATGATAAGGTAAAGACTATTTCAAACCTTTAATGCTTTAAAATGTAAGCTTTAAAAGCTTAACTTTCAAAGCAATAAACTAGCTCTTCTTTTCACTAATCTATTGCTATTTTTGCCGCCCTACATCGCTCTGTAGAAATAAGAATGCACTATTCATCACCGATGATGAAGATAGAAGTTGAAGTTGAGGTGTTTCAACATTCTGAGAGTACTATCTTGTTCCCCTTTACCTACTGATTCAATCTATGGAGTTAGATATTGAAGAGGTTAAGCTTTGGGAAAAACCACCTTTCATAAAAAGAGTGGTTTTGAACAAATGCAAACCCATTTTCCCTCCATCCTTTAGATAATAATTTGTAGGTTTTCTTTTGTCCAGTGGGTAAAGAGCCTTAGCTTTAACTCTTCCTTAGCCCTTTGTCTTGTTCTTGACCTTGATGTAAATGCCAATTCACTTTTTGTAGATTGTAGGCTTTTTCCCCTCTCATAAAAGAGAATTTTTAATTTGTTGAAGCTTTCAAATTGCCCAAGACCTCATATGCTTCCACTAAAGAATTATTTTTTTCTTTTTCTTCACAAACCCCCATGCTCAAATTCTTCCTTGAATTTGACCTAGCTCTGATACCACCGTCAAAGAATCTTGTACATGGAGATTTGTCTTGTCCAAATAAACCTATAAAATAGTAGAATTCAAATACTATGAATAAAAAATTAAATCCTTGCACTAAGAATAGATAAAACATAGAATAATAATCAAGAGACACAATATTGGGTGCAAATTCCCCCCGACGTGTATGGCTCCTCCTCCCACACGTGATGTTTAGATCATATTAAGAAAAATAGCCCTTGGAGCCATTAACAGAGTGCTTTTCCAAAATTAGGCTTTCCTTTTTACAAGAGTAACCTTTGTTTAAAGTCTAAGGTATTAAAAATAGTAAATCCTTTTCCCAAATAACTATGTATAATAGGCCTAACCATAGTAATTAAAAAATGGTGCACACATGTGAATTAAGATAAAAATAATGATGGCACTTAGGTAGAAGGAGTTCACGACCAGTGTCCATACTGTCCATAATGTCAGGTCACAGTTAAATTAGAATCACTCAACCAAATAATACTAAGATGCGGTAGCAGTTTATTGGACTCACAACCAATCACTATAATGTGAATACAAAATTGTTTAGACTCACTCAACAAATCAACTCACACGTATGGTACAAGCATAAACACAATGACCTCAATCCGCACAAGCATATATTTAGCATCATGTATTAAATAGAATCACCCATAATACTAAGCTAAATATAATGACACACTAGGCATCCCCTGTGCATGATAAAGAGAGTACATATCGCATCATGTAACATGTGGAACCCAGTCACTTTGAGCTAGAGTTCAACAACAACAAAGAACACCTAGTTGCATGGGCCGCCTTGGTTGACACCATGGCTAGCCCACGATGTTTTGTCTTGGGAGATTTGGACCTTATTGGGCTCATTGGGCCACCCACCCCTTGCACCGCAGCCATCACCGTTGTAAGTCTCGGGCTATATGGTTGATCGGTTAACCAAAGGCAAGTCCAACAGGGATTAACGTGCAGTATGGAATGTGTAAGTTTTATGTGACCCATGTTACCCACTTTGTAGATTAACATGGTTTTGCCACCCGACCTATCATACGATGCTTTTATATCTTACCTACATGAGTATGGACACTTAATTATAAGACGGCACTCGAACATATAAAGCGACCTTACTGTATGAAAGTCTACAGACTTATTGTATATAATTACTTAAAGACTAGTAATAGAGATCGGACTATTTTTAATTTTGGTCGGCCTAGTGTGAAAACTAGTCACCTATATATAAGTCAATTTTGACAATAAGTAATACACAAACATACCCTTGTAATAGTTTTCTTGTGAGATCTCTTCCTTCATCTTCTTGCTTGCTTGTATGCTATTGTGTTCTTACTTTATTAATGACAACAAGCAATACACAATCATACCCTTGCAATAGTTTTCCTTTGAACTCTCTTCCTTTCCTCTTATGTTCTTACTTTTACTGAGATGGATGCTTGTTTGGATAGGTGTGATTGTAGGATTCTCTCTTATATTAGCTTCTTCTTTTCTTCCTGTCTTTTAGGAGAGACAACCATCATGAAGGACCATCTCTTCTTGCCTCCATCTAGGCATTGATAGATCTTCCTTCACCCATTGTGACAATAGAGTGACGTGACGGACGAGCTAGCTCACCCACATGATGGGAAGTTGCATTTGCGGCTCAAAGGAAAGACCCAACAACACATGCTTTGGCAAGCCGAAGGTACACTCTTAACTTGAACATATTCGGCGCTGCCGGGGACTAACCTAGGGCTTAGCTCCTTTTTTTATCCATTTCAATCTATTGGGATTACCCAATATTGCTTAGTGTTGATTACGAGGTCATACTCCAAAAAACATACGATTTTAGAGCCTTAGATATGTTTGTTTATTTCTTTAATTTTGATTTTAAAGTTTATATTGCATTAGAGAATTCTATGTTCATCTCCTATTAGTAGGATAATTTTGGTGATTTACATGAAACTAGAGCCCAAAAGGCTTAGATTTCATTGCTTTGATCCAAGATTTAGCTTAGCAATTGTGATTAAGAGTGAAATTTGCTCCAAAAACATGCCCATTAAGCTCCATTACATTGAATTAGAGTAGAAGCATGCTAGAACATCTAAAAACAATAAAAAAACCTAATTAGTTGCATCATAATTCTTAATAAGGATTAAGAATACTAAACACATTCCATCAAGCCCAAAAATTTATGAAAACCACTAAAAACCAGCTCCTAGGAGTTAGTTCCATGCAAAAAGACACATGAGTTGTGTGAGTTGTGAGTCTAGACATGTGAGCTATGTGAGCGCTGTGATTCTAAACACGTGGAGCTGTGAGCCTTGAGTCTGGACATGTGAGCTGTGAGATTGGATACGTGAGCCGTGAGCATGGGTGGTAGGCGCACCAGCATGGACTAATTATTACAACCATAAAAACCCATGTACACCTACCCATGTCCTTGGAAGATATTCTTGTCATAGAATCTAGACCAGCTATGATTTCCAAGAAAAAAATATTGCCCTTTGTAATTAGTGAGAAATTAAGTACACTTATTATCTAATAAGAACATAATAACCCTGTCACATAGGCCATGTTCTTGGATTTTCATGTCCCAAATAGGCCCATTTTACACCAGGGAAGTACATGAGCCGAGTTTATATACAAAAAAAGGTGTGAGCCTATATACGTGAACCTACATACGTGAGTTGTGAGCCGTGAGCCACGAGCTGTGAACTTGGACATGTAAACCTATAGACGTGAGTTATAGACGTAATCTATGGGCCATGAGCCTAGACACGTGAGATGTGAGCCCTAAGAATAGAGCTATAGATGTAATCTGTGGGCCATGAGTCTAGACACATGAGCTGTGAGCCTCAATCATAGAGGCATGAGCATAGCCAAAAGAAAATCAATAAATTTTTTTCTCTGAAACCATTCTGAGACCTAATCTAAAAGCACCAGGGACCTTTAATGTGATCACAATCTAAACTAGTTATTGGAAACAATAATACAATCAATTGTAGTGCATAAAACTAGACCTCCTTTGCCAAGACTTTAGTCCCAGTAAACGACCCAACACTCAGCAAAGTGCTCCCTAGACTCCTTCAGATCCACCTCAAGCGAGGATCTTTGGAAGAAAAATGAGCCAATGAAACACCGACGTGAGTGGAGGAGCAGTGGAACACCTAGAAATAGGAGCCACCATGATCCCTTGAACTTCAAATTCACCAATAGGCTCTGTGAATATTGCCTTAAATTTTACGAAGAAGGCGTTCAACTGCCCTATCTAGAGTGGGAGTAGGCACACGAAGTGATCAAATCGTGTTCAATGCCACAATGTTTCAGACATTTTGTGTCGATCCTGAGATGGGTTTATCCCAAGTAGACCATGACCAACAAGTAGCCCAACAATCACAGTTAACGGCAAATGGGTTATGTCTCTTTTGTTGTACCATTAGGGACAAGTATTCCACAATGCACACAACAACAAGCATACGCAATGCAAAAAACAAGAGGCCTAATTTCCACAGGATCCCACTATAGAAGTGCCTTTACCCATGAAACTAAGTTCTGGTTCTTCTCTATTTGGACGAGGAATAGGGAACATGGGAAAGGGTAAAGAACCAATGTCTAGCACCTAAGAACTCAGAGTTGGCCAAAACCAAAGCTAATCCACGTCTAAAGGATGATGATCAAATTTTATGAAAAACTAGAGACCCCATTCAGTACTTAGAGAAGTTTGATCAAATTTGTGAGCCCATGGGATGGATTGATGATCCCACCAAGATCCGTTCATTATAGGACTTTGCCTTGAAGGCAAAGTAGGCCAGTGGTTTAGGTCACTAAACCCACTTGAAAAAGCCAGCTTACGAAGCCTTGAGATACACATTCATTGTGGGATTATCACCCAATGGAGCTAGATGGATCCCTATTTGCATAGATTTATAACCTTAAGCAAGCGGAGGGAAACAATGTAAGACTACATTGCTAGAACCAAGTATATCCACACATGAGATGTTGCATCCGCTTTGCGAAAGACTGGATGACTTCTTATTGCTCATCGATTAATTTATGATTGGTCTCAAGAGAAAGAGTCTTCATGACCATCTCTTTAGGTCTAGGCACTACATCTTTGATGAGTGTTGTTGTTGTGAGGTAGTAGACCTGGTAGACAATCTCCAAGATAAGCATGTAGAAGGCATCCACTTGAACCAAGAGATAGGGACGCATCATCCAAAGCCTCATCATTGGGTGCCCAACGAGGACAAGCAAAAGTTGGTAGAGAATTTGCTTAATAATTTAGGCTAGCAATTGGTGGGCCAGCCCCAAGGGTAACCTCAAGGCCTAGCTAGTACCTCAAGCAAGACACCCACATCTATTTCCATGAAGAGATATGGTTTGGTGTGCAATTTGTCATCAAAATCATAGAAGTACATAGTTTCCAATGCTGAGGCCTAAACAGCAACAATATTATGCTCATTGCCCAGCACCACGAGAACCATGACACAACTCATTGTTTGTACCAAGGAGACCCAAAACAAGGTGGACTTCCGCACCATGACATATGCCCCCTACGCGCGCAAAGGCAACAATTGGCCTTACTAGCTCCAATCACTTCTCATCGCATGAACAAGATCTAGTGCCTACATATCATACCCCTTTACCAGTGAGGTATGTATAGACTGCCCCAATCACCATATCCACCTCTCCCGTACTACCACCCCAACTAGTTCCTCCAAGAAGAACCACGATACAATAGTACTCACTGACCCTACCCCCCGCAGAAACAGAAACCTAAAAATAAGAGAGCTATGAGTCTAACCAACAAGACCCATGTGACCATGGTGCACCCATAGACTACACCTTTCTATTTGAGGCCATGGTGCAACAAAGACTAAGAGACCTGCCAAATCCCCCTAGTGCTCCTGGCACTCCAAATCTTGTGCTGCCCAACCCCAATGTAATTTCTTATGGGGGGTACATGCTATAAGTACGAATTCAACCATGCTTACAAGGATTGCCCCAATAGAGCAACAATTGTCCCCCCGTGGTAGAAGCACATCTGCCTCCACTTTGATGAGCCTTAATCTATTAAGTGTACAAGAGGTCTCATTCACATAGTCCCCCTAAATACGAATACAAAGCTCGAAGCCAAGATGATCGTGGCATCCAAAGGAACATCCAAGGCTGCCAAAAAATAGAAAGCCTAGGCTTCGACTTTGAAGTAACTAAAAAGCCAGAGATGCAATCCCCAAAGACTGCAATAGCCTCTAAAAAGGCTAATGAACTAGTTAGATTCACAGGTCTAGAAGAAGTAGACCTCAAAGAGCATACATAAATGCAGCACAAGATCAATTGTAAAGGGCAACAATGTCATGACCATCAAAAATGGTTTGGACGACGAGAGCTTCGAAGTTCCCTCCATTTGCAGAGATAACGAATGTTCTCCCACTCGAACAACCCGATCTTGACAAAGAAAAGAGGCCCATAACGATGAAAACCTTCCAAAGAAACTCAAGGAGTACCTCAACCTCGTATGGGAGAAAAAGAGAATGAAACAAGCCCAAGAGTGTGTGAGGAAGATACAGGTTGAACTAGAGCCACTGTTAGAGCAAGTGGTCGAGTATGAACCACGATCCGTGCCTGAGCATATCCCAAAGCCAATTATAGAACTAGTGAAGGATAATTAGACTTTGACCAAGGCCTTAGATAGACTTGTATCCATTCTTAAGAGGCCACAAACAGAACCAATTTTGGAGCCTCTGCCTCTAGAACCAATCCAACCAAGCCCCTCATTGCTGGATGCATTGAGGGAGGAATCTATGGGAGGTGAAAGATGGCCTTCTATGGATCACCATATCCAGCACACTAACTTTTCTGAGGTGATCGTCGGCGACGAATTTATCTCATATCCTTCAGAGGCACCACCTCCTGGAAGGATGAATGCACATACCTTACACATTAGCATGTCCTAGCCCACCTCAGACTAAGTACGAACCCAGTGAGTGCGATTATTGTTCTCGCAGGACAAAGTAGGCCTCACAGCCTTCTTGTCCTTGGAGACCCGAGTTCCGATAAGTTCTCTTTTACAAAGAAATTCTTAACTTTGGAAAGAATTATCAGACATGATGAATGGAAACTTAAGAGCCCATACAATTGAACTAGAGCCAGAGGAGGAGGAAGACGAACCATTTCCCATTGAGCACCCTCCCTCCATAGCTAGAACCAAAGGACAACCCAAAGTGCCCATGAACAATATGGGACACTATTTTGAAAGCGACAAAATGAACGCAGTGTTACCTGTCATATACAAGGGACTTACAGTCTCCCATGATCTTGGATGGTGGTGTTGGTGTTAGCATAATCACCAAGGATTGTTGGGAGGCCTAGGGTAGCGTACCACTTGTTGGGCACAAGCCTCATAGTGAAGCTTGCCCCTGACGGAAACACACCCAAACCTTTGAGCATCCTATAAGATGCAAAAATTAAGACCTTCGGATTAAGTTTCCACCACACATTTGTGGTGATGGATTTTACAATAATCCTCGGAAGGCCTTATGTGAGAGAAGCAAGGTTGGTTCATAAACCAATCACATCTATATATGCAAAGGCAACCAATCCTTGAAGATAAACCTAAAAATTGGGAAGACTCATCCCATGGGCCGAGGCATTCTCACCACAGCAAGTCTGACACAACTGTCCAAACTGCTTCAGTCACCAACATATGTAAATGTTGCAACAAGTTGTTGGATAGCAAAGATGAGAACCAGGATTATGAATGCTTTGTGAGACGACTCTGAGGATTAGGTCCATGTCTTTTGCAACCATGGACACTCTTTAACAAAAGCTCAAAACAAGGTTTGCACGATTGGATAGGACAAAAATACCTCCCTATTCATACTCAGTGCGACATTCCTCTTGGGAGCCAACAATGATTTTGAGCCTGGAGTAGCTAGTGATTCATCTAGCGAGGACTCCTTTGTAGAAGAACCAAATTCTGTGTTACCACCCATAGTCACCCGGCCAAGAAAAAGAAAACCACATAGAAATCTAGAGAAGTATCTCCTCCCATGGAGACGAAACTTCACTAGCTCCGTTATCTCGAGGCCATGGATTCACATGAAACCTAAAAGTTGACTTAAACAAGATTACTATTCAGCAGTGGTCTGTAAAAGTGACGATGAGAAGCCCACAAGGTTTTGGAAAACAAAGCTATGTCGAGCTTCTAGACGCAATCTCAATAAGGTAAAGGCCGAGGGAGAGAAGGAAGAAAAACTTAAAGAGCTCACTGAGCCTCAAGAGGGAGATCTGAGGCAAGTGTCCATCTATTTCAAGTCCTACAACATTGGGGATAGAGTGGTACATGGCGATAAGGCTCAATGGACCCTGGGGGTAGAGAGCCACACGCCTCATATGATGGTCCCACAGAGGTCAAGGAAATAAACCTTGCTAGTGCGGTAGCCAATGTTCTTTGCCAAGGACCTCACCCACCATGAGCAAGCATGAGAATTGATTGCCTTGCTCAAGGAATGTAAGGATGCACTGGAAATACATTGAAATGAAGGAATTCCTCCGAAAGTGGTGAAACACACCATCCCTCTGCATGAAGGCGTGAAACCCTCCAAATAGAGTGCCTATCATAAGTATGGTCAAATGGTCACAGAAGACCTAGACAAGCTCATTGACATGGGATTTGTGTACGAGATTGAGCACACCGAGAGTGGGTGTCGTCGATAATGCGCATCACCAGATGGTTGCTTATTCTTTTGGAGTTATCACGATGTAAATGGGTTCTGTGCATGTCCATGCTAACCACCTTTTTGGAATTCCAAATAGGGAACGGGGTGGAAGATGGTCTTATTGGCACTCCTTTGTTCCACATTAACCACGTACTAGAATGGAGTGAAGATATCACCCACTTCTTGGCCAATGGATTTCCCACATCAAAAAAGATAAGAGCCAAGTGTCTCATTAGGAAGGCGGCCCCCTAGAAATTTATAGTGGGGATGCTTTACAAGAAGGGTTAAGATGGCATCATGAGAAAATGTGTTCATGAATATGACTTTTGCCATCCTTGCACAAGCCCATTCAGGCACATGTGGAGGACACTTTGATGGGGACACGACTGCCTACAAGGTTCTCCAAGCCGGACTTTGGTGGCCTATACTCTTTGGTGGCCTATACTCTTTGGAGATGCAGCTAAGTTTGTCAAGCACTGAGGAATGCCAAAGGTTTTCTATAGTCCATGAGAAGGACCGAATGTCTCTAGCCCTAGTAGTTTTCGGAACTATTCTTTGAAAAAATGGGGTTGGATTTTGTTCATTCCATTAGCCCTACCCACTTAGGGAACCCACGCATGTTTTATCATTGTTGCCACATACTATTTCACACAAAATGGACCAAGGCCAAAGCAATGTAAAAAGTTGACGTGAGAGCTACCACCAAGTTCCTCTATGTGAAGGCGATTACCATTTTGGTTGCCCACTAGAAATACTGAGTTATCGTGGTACACATTTTATCATCACTGAAGTGGTGGAGTTCTTGCTCAAGGAATTCTTTCTAGTGTACTAAAAGTCGACACCTTACTACCCACAAACAAAAGCCCAAAGCACAAACAAAACTATGTGCACTATTCTCACCAAGACGATAGAAGCATTGAGGAATGATTCGGAGTACAAGGTGCACTCGACTCTATGGGCCTATCACATGGCATACAAGGTGGCTCTCAACATCACACGTTTCCAGCTCACATTCGGGCTTGATGATGTAGTCATGCTAATGGAACACTTGGTTATGAGCCTCCAAATTGTGGCCAGGTATAACCTTGAGGAAAACCTTCTCATGGAGAGGTTAGTTGCCTTAGAACAACTTAGCGAGCAAAAATTGCGATCCGCTTATTATAGATTGATGGTTGAAAAACTAAGGCATAAGTAGTGGTTTGGTGACCACTCAAGGATAAATGTATGAAGGTAAGAGAAATGGTGCTAATGTACAATGTCAAAAACACAAAACAAAAACTTAAGTATAGAGGCCAAGGTCCCTACCGAGTGATACGGATTTCTCCTCAAGGTGCATTAAAGATAGAGAACCTGGATGGATTGAGATGGAAGGTTATTTCATTGGTAGCAGGTTGAAATGTTACTATAGACCTCTCACCCATGACATGCTCTTCCAAATCCACAAGAAAAAAGAGGAAAAGCAATATGTTGATAACGAAAAACGGAGGGAACGCCTCGAGGCAGACACTTGACAAAAAAAGACCCAATCATAGTCCCCCAGCCTATAGATCTTTGTACATGATGCAATTGATCTCCATGATGCGGCTGAAACAAAAACAACCGTACAACTTGCTCACCTTGAGCTGGAGCTCCCCCCAAGGAGACAACCTAGGGATGTGGCCGGATTTGGTTGACACCAAGGCTAGCTATAATGTTTTGTCTTGGGAGATGTGGACCTCGTTATGTCACCCTCCCGTGATAAATACCTCCCAATCTATGACTAAACTAGAATTTCTTATTCAATCTAAACATGCATCATGTAAGCCTTATGTGACCCCCACAGATACATTGAAAGAGAGCATCATCCTCACCTTGGGAGGGAATGGATTGTGACCATAGATTGTATTGTAAGCTGGTGAAGAAGGACCGTGATGCTTGAGCTCCCCTCCTTCGACATGGTTTGGCATGAGGGCACCCCAAACCTATCAACATCCCAAGCTTCGGACTTAAAAACCACCATCTCAGGTAACCTCTAACACTAAACAACCCTCGTGCCTCGCCGTGTCGGCCACCCCCTTGAACCATTATAGACATCCAAAACCTTGCTAGTGGAGTTGAATACCACTTCCCCAACCGCAACCTCCGCAACCCCTCAGGAAGGTGACCAAGAAGACATGGGCACCCAAGAGTACCCTAGCTAGCCAAGGAAAGTATGATGCTGATGCAAGGACCTAGCAGAGCCACCATTTGGTCCAAAACCCAACTGTGAGCAAGAAAGTGCCCCAAACCTTGATCCCCCCCCCACCACTGGATCCCTGTGAAATGAAAAGATGCAGAGGGGAAGAGAGCTTGAGCTCTTGCAAGCACACACACACACTCACAAAACCCTAATAGAGAACACACAAGGTGAGAGGCTGAAAATCTTCTTCTTCTCTACTCCACACTCAACACACAATATACAAGAATAAGAGTACACATAATATGAAATGTACTCAACCAATACATACACGGGTTCTCTATAGTGTGAACCTGACTAAATGAGCTGGCGCTATAACTATGCCAGTCTCTAGAATGGCTGTCACACAGCCTGTCATCCCACTGGCCACATATCACCCAAGATCTCACCAACCATGCCAGTGGTGCAAGTGTGGGGCCTATCCCCTAGGCGGGTCATCAGTGGCCACCGCCTCACTAGACGAGCTCGATATCTCAACACTCCCCGTCGAGCTCAACTCCATCTCATCATGTACACCAAGCGAAGCCCTGAATCTGCGAAGCTTCTCTGTACCCAATGCTTTGGTGAAGATGTCAACTACCTGATCCTCTGTGCTGACATAAACAAGGTCAAGGTCTCTTGCCAAGACCTTCTCTCTGACGAAATGGTAGTGAACCTCTATGTGCTTCGTACGAGCATGAAAGACTGGGTTCCTGGCCAACTGTATACTGCTAATATTGTCACAGAAAATGACAACTTGTCTATCCATTGATAGACCCAAATCTGCAAGTAGCTTTCTCAACCAAGCTACCTCACATGCTGCCATAGCAGCTCCTCTGTACTCGGCCTCTGTACTGGATAGAGCAACCGTAGGCTGCTTCTTGCTGCTCCAAGTCACAGCAGCACTCCCCAAAGAAAACATGAATCCACTGGTAGATCTTCTATCTGAGATACTACCAGCCCAATCAGCATCTGTGTACCCATGTACATATATCTCTGTCCCAGTCGCATAGAATAGTCCACAATGCAAAGTAGACTTCACATACCTCAGTATGTGTCTCACTGCATCCAAATGCAATTTTCGTGGAACCTGCATAAACTGACTCACCAACCCAACAGCATAGCTCAAATTTGGTCTGGTGATTGTCATGTAGATCAAACTTCCTACTATGCATCTGTACATAGTAGGATCCTCCAAGATCTCTCTTGAATCTGCACTCAACTTGCCATTCTGATCCAATGGCACGAAAATAGGCTTACAGCATGTCATACCATACTTGGACAACATGTCCAAGCCATACTGTCTCTGCAGTAATCCAATACCATGTGGTGACCTAATCACCTCAATGCCCAAGAAATATCTGAGTTCCCCTAGATCCTTCATCTCAAACTTCTGTCTAAGCAGGATCTTTACATCAAAGATCTCTGCATCATGGTCCCCCGTAATGATCAAGTCATCTACATAGATGACAACAAGCACAAAACCTCTATCACCATGTCTCACATACAATGAGAAATCTGCATTGGCTACTTGAAAGCCAATAGTGACAAGATATTCAGAAATCTTGTCAGACCATGCTCTTGGTGCTTGCTTTAAGCCATACAAGGCTTTCTTCAACCTGCAAACATGCTCGGGGTGACTCACATCCTCATAACCAGGTGGCTGCAACATATACACCTCTTCTTGCAAATCCCCATGCAAGAATGCATTCTTTACATCCATCTGATGTAAAGACCATTGCTTTGACGCAGCCACTACTATCACAACTCTCACCGTTGCCATCTTGGCAACTGGGCTGAAAGTTTCCTCATAATCAATCCCATATGTCTGCGCATATCCTTTGGCTACCAATCTAGCCTTGTACCTGTTTATGCTTCCATCACTGTTATGTTTAACTTTGTACACCCACTTGCATCCAATGGCTTTCTTGCCTTCAGGCAATTGCACTAAATCCCAAGTCTCATTTCCATATAGTGCATCCATCTCCTCATCACAGCTTTCTCCCAACACACATTTCCAACAGCCTCATCAATGCATGTGGGCTCAACAACCTGCACAACCTTTGCCATATATGCATAGTGATGTGCCACATAACCATCATAGGTAAATCTCTGCACAAGATTTTTCACCCTCCCAGATCTTCATAGCTTTTCATTCATGGCTTCCATAGCCTTCTTTACACCAGGTCTTCTCATAGCTGGGATCCCAAGCTCCTCATCAAGGCTCATATCTGAGCCACTAGACTCTCCATCAACATGAGAATGCCCTGCAGAAATGTCGGGCATACCAAGGGGCTCAACCACTTTCTCTTTTCCTTTACGTGATGTAGTAATCACATTTGCAGGGCTGGTATTATGATGCAGCCTGCCACTCCATGGTCTATCAACAACAGACCCACTAGATGAGGACTCTCCTGGTCCACTCAAAGACTGTGATTGCTGACCTGCATTCTGTGCAACCACACTTCCACTCACATCAGCCCCGACAGCTTCTTTTTCAGCAGCATACCAGTTGCTCATCTCATCAAAGACAACATCCCTGCTTACCCTCAACTCACGTGTAGCAGGGGTATAACACCTGTATCCCTTTTGCTCAAGGGAGTATCCAATAAACACACATTTTTCAGCTTTTGGATCCAGCTTAGTTCTCAGCTCATCTGGCACATGCACATATGCAATGCATCCAAAGACTTTCAGATGAGACAAATCTGGTTTTCTGCTAGTAAACCTCTCCTCTGGAGTTACATCATGTATGGCTGCAGTTGGAGTCCTGTTCATGATGTATACTGCTGTAGAAACAGCCTCAGCCCAATAGCAATGCGGCATATTCTTCTCTTCCATCAATGCTCGTGCAATCTCAGCAATGTGCCTGTTTTTCCGCTCAGCAACTCCATTTTGCTGCGGAGTGTATGTGCATGTAAACTGTCTCCGAATACCATTCTTCTTCAAAAATTCAGAGAACTCATTGGAGAAGTACTCTCCCCCTCCATCTAACCTTAGGCACTTTACATATTTCCTTGTTTGCTTTTCAACCAAAACTCTGAAATTCTGAAAGTGAGTGAACACCTCACTCTTCTCCTTCATGAAATATACCCACACTTTCCTTGTGTGGTCATCAATGAAAGTCACATAATACCTGCAGCCTCCCATAGATATGGTCTTCGTAGGACCCCATACATCTGAATGCACAACATCTAGTGCATTTCTGCTCGCATATCTATTATGTGGAAACACATGCTTTGTTTGCTTCCCAAATTGGCATGCTTCACATATTTTCTGCATACCTTCCACTTTAAATTTTGGCAGCCCTGTCACAATTCCTTTTGTCTGCATAGACTTCAATCTTTGCACATTTACATGTCCAATCCTTTTATGCCAAATGTCTGTGTCTGCAATAATTCTTGAACCATTTGCAAACATCGCAGCACTCATTTCAAGCATGTCTACATTCAACGTAAACATTCTGCCCACTCTGTTGCCTTTTGCAACCAACCTGCACACTTGTCTTTGAAATCTTCAACATAACACCCATCAGGGTTAAACTGAACCTGCAAACCCTGCTCAATCATCTGGCTAACTGAAACCAGATTCTTTGTTATGTTCGGTACATGAAGTACATCTGCAAGGTACTTCACTTTGCCATCCTGCATAGACAATGGCACATCTCCAACGTGGGCAATTGGATGAGCAGTGTCATCCCCTGTTTCCACAAAACCTGGTCTTTCTGGGTTTTTCATCTCCTTGAACCACTCCCCATGACTTGTCATGTGGTTCGAAGCGCCTGAATCCACATACCATACATTATCTTTTTGTGCTGCATCAACATTTTCAGACATGGCATTCACGACACTGCATAACAAACAACCTTTCATTATCCTCATTATTTCTGCTTGAGGATGCATAGTTGTTTTGCTGCACTTTCCCATTTTGCATGTCAGCCTGCTTCTTATAACATTCTGCCTGCACATGTCCAGGCTTACCACAATAATAGCATTCACGTGCATCATTATATTGCCTTTGCCAATTTCCACGGCCTCTTTGACTCCCCCTGCCTCTGAATTTGCCTCTTCCACCTGCGTGTTGTTGTTGTTGATTCTGGGACTGTTGTTGTTGCTGCTGCTGGCCATAATTCTGATTACCTGTTCGGCCACCTCCTTGACCACGTCCACGGCCTGAACTCGTGTAGAAGGCCTGTTGCTCTGAACTGTTTTTGCTTTGTGAAGACTATTGGTCTTCACCCAAGCTCTTCTCTTCGATAATCAGCATAGACACCAAATCTGTAAAGTTGGGAATGTTTTCCCGAGTCTGAATAGACGTCTTGAACGCCTTGTATTGTGGCCCGAGACCACGTAGACAGACTTCCACCTTGTCATCATCATCTACTGACACACCAATAGATGCAAGGGATTCCACAATACCCTTTATCTTCAGCGCATAGTCATTCACAGACATGCTCTTTTTCTCCACAGTATGAACGAGGCTCTAATACCATGAAAAGATGCAGGGGGGAAGAGAGCTTGAGCTCTTGCAAGCACACACACACACACACTCACAAAACCCTAATAGAGAACACACAAGGTGAGAGGCTGAAAATCTTCTTCTTCTCTACTCCACACTCAACACACAATATACAAGAATAAGAGTACACATAATATGAAAGGTACTCAACCAATACATACACGGGTTCTCTATAGTGTGAACCCGACTAAATGAGCTGGCGCTATAACTATGCCAGTCTCTAGAATGGCTGTCACACAGCCTGTCATCCCACTGGCCGCATATCACCCAAGATCTCACCAACCATGCCAGTGGTGTAAGTGTGGGGCCTATTCCCCAGGCGGGTCATCAGTGGCCACCGCCTCACTAGACGAGCTCGATATCTCAACATGAAAGCCATTAGAAGCCCAAACTTTTACGAAGGGAACCGGTCTATCTCGGTACCAAACCCTGAGCCCCCCACCATTGGATCCCTGTGAAGCTGTTAGAAGCCCACACTTTTACCACCATTGGATCCCTGTGAAGCTGTTAGAAGCCCACACTTTTACGAAGGGAATCGGTCTACCTCGGTCCCAAAAACCTCACCGTTTGCACAAACTCAAAAGCCAAAGGGATTCAAGTGATGACTTCTGTACCTAGTACCATCCCAAAATTCTATGCTTCGTTGGGTCCCGATGAAACTGTTAGAACCAGAAGGATTCTACGTAGAAAACCCCCACATCTGTGCATCGAGATGAAAGAAACCCGTGCCTTGAACCCCTGCTAATGCACCCTCAAATGTCAAATCCAAGTGGGTGTGGAGACCCAAAGAGCCATGCTTGTGACGCCGCCTCAAAAAGTCATGCCTTCGACTTGTGTGCCGACACCACCTTCAAAAAAGTCAAAAGTGCCCAAGGACCCTGATCACAACAAGAGGAAACACATTTCCCATATACATTGGCCCTACCCGTCCCCATCAAAGAAGAGTCACACATGGTACCGAACCCCAAAGAGAACTGTGCACACACTTCTGCGGCACAATCAAGCAACCCCAGAGCTCAAACAGATCACCATGATGCCACAACACCTATGTGCATCACGTCACAATATAACTCGCCACCTGGAAGGCCAAATTTCAAACAAGTGCACCAACCAAGCTGACTATGGTGGCATTCAAGCTTTCATCGTAGATACTCAAGCGACTCTTTGCCATCGCCTTGTAGAGCACGCGCACGATAAGCATCCAACCTTAACTCATGTGTACATATGTAAAGTAACCCTTCCTACTCAAGTGTACAGTCCCTACCTTCATGGGGAATAATAAAAATATCAAGAACCCAAAAACATATCCAAAAAAGGAAAAAAAGAGAGTCAAATTCGCGATCTTAAAAGTTTGATCGTCTAATTGATGTTTTAAAGTCGGATCAACATGGGTCAAATCGCGGCTATTTAAGGGGGGTGACAATTTGTAAAGTCAAATCACGATTTGATAAGTAAAATCGGTGATCAAAGAGGTGAATCGTTTGGTAAGAGGGATCGTGAGAGATAGATCACCACGATCCAAGATCGGCGATCAAAGAAGGTGAATCGCCTGCATGAAGAGACGGATCATCATGATCCAAGATCGATGATCAAAGTAGTCAAATCATCAGGGAAGGGCGATCACATGATCTCGAGTACTTGGATCACGATTTTTTATGATGTTACACCTGGATCACTTGTGTGGTATCGCCTCACGCCTCACGTGTAGAGCTAGATTACCTTCATGCCTCTGCCTCATGTGTAGAGAGAGAATTGGCTCATGCCTCACACCTCATGTCTAGAGAAACAATCATCTTACGCCTAGAGAGAGAAAAATTTGAATCAACAATCTCCCAAGTTGGGTCGCTAACGACCGAAGGTTCAACAATTTAAATGGTGCGATCGGTGAGGTGGAATCGTGATTTGAGAGATGGAATTTTCGCTTTGAAGGCAACAATTGGAGGGTGGAATCGAAGAGGTTGAATCGCGATTTAAGAGGTAGAATCATCAAACAATGAAATTGAATCGTCTAAAGTCGAATCGCCACGATCCAAGAATCGGTGATCAAATATATTTAATTGTCTTTAAAATGAGATTAGTCCACGAGTCAGATCACCACGATTCGAGAATTAACGATCAAAAATATCTAATAAAGTCGGGATCCCCTGTGAACCAAGAATCTCACACCTCAAGGGTCGTGGAAGAGCACTGCAGAAGAGTAGCGATCAAGGTAGAAGAAGAAGCGTCGTCCAGCAGATCTGGCGGCTGTTTGTGAAACAATTGTAGAGAGTGGTACAGGTCGACCCTTGGCACCTGCAGTGGAGGGTAGAGTTTCTACAGTTGAGATTATTTGTAGGCACATCACACAACTCAATCCCCAAACCACCCACAAACCCTAAGAAAATCCTACTACCACCAAATCCAAATGAGCTTCCACTTACCCTTGCAAGTTTTCAGTTTGCAATCAATCCTTTTCGCTCACATCCTTTTGCCATTGGCACATAAGCACATAGGGCTAGATAGTCCTCCCTACCTTGTGGTCCATCCCCTACCTTGTGGGCCATCCGACACCCATTCATGCACTCATCACTTCTGTCAATCGTACGCAACGGTCTAAACCACACATTCGATATCGGATCCCATTTGTGCACGCAATATCGATGCTTGGTTGCCCTTGGTTCTGTTGTCTTGTCTCAGCTTCATTCATTGACTCAAGTTGTTGCTTAGTCCATCTTCGTTCATTGAGTCAAGTTCTTAACTTATTTCCATCCATGCATGTAGCACATTTTCGACACACAATTTGTTTCTGTTTTTGTTTCACCATTTATTCTATTTTTAAAAAACAACAACAGAGGGACGCCCCTTTTGCCTTTTATTTTATTTCTTTTCTTTATTATTTCATTAAAAAAAGGACCGCTCTTGCTTATTCTTTTTTCTTCCAATTTTTCTAAAAAGATTTATTTAATTAATTAAGTATTAACCCCATTATTTCTCATTTCTTCTTTATGTTTTCCAATTGAACAATTAAAATTGAAATTCAAAAATATCATTTTTTTTCTTTTTTCTTTATTATTTAAAAATCCCTAATTAATTAATTAATTAACCCCCCCCCCCCCAAAAAAAAAACACAAAAGAAGAAGAGACCCCCCCCCCCCCCCCCCCCCCTCCCCTCCCCATTACTAAACTCTCCTACCATGGTCGCAGCTCCTCATATATTATACAAAATTGTGGTGGATGTTGCACTTGAAATTTGCGTATTCATTCCCTCTTCGTGCCCACCTCCTGGCAACCCAAGTGTTTTATTCAAGCTGATCATGGGCTGTTTAGCAAAAGCAAACAGGGTTTCGCTATGCATGTGGCTATGGCGTCTCAGGGCCATATGGCGTGTTAAAAAAACTAAATGGCTAGGGATGGGAGCCGGGGTTTGACTAAAGATACTCGAAAGTGCCCACCACTCCTTGCTTGAAGAACAACCAACCGTAGTGAATGATTCTTTTCTTGGGTCTTTCAAGAGTTTTAGCGGGTACCACAAACTCTCACCCTTCAGAGAAGGCATGACTTGTGACTTGTGAGGGGAGTGTGTGTATGACCAAGCACAAGTATCAAGAGTCTGTGTTAGAGACTTGTGACTTGTGAGGGGAGTGTGTGTATGACCGAGCACAACACATAGCTACAACCACACGAACCTGGCCTCTTCAACCTCTCCCTCTGCCTCTCCAACAAGTTCCACCACATCCACGACGACCACACCAAAGCCGGAACCACTACACACCACCCCATTGGTACACCAACACTAGCAACAAGGCGAAACCGCCACTGCCGACAAGAAGGTACTAGTGAGGAGAAGACCTCATGCGGCCACCATCGGTATTGCGGCAACAAGCGACGATCAATGCAATGCTAATACCCCCCCCCTTCTCAACAAACTGCTAAGTGCAGGAAACCACTTCACCCTCCTTCTACTGCTTATTTTGGCTCCCCACTAAGTAAGTAGAGTGCTTTCCATGGAAGGTAGAGTTGGTTCAACTAGGTTTGTTTGCAAGTACCCTCCATGAAAGTCCAGAAGTCTCTTCTCGGACAGTCCAAAACCCTTTCCGATCACGTACTCCCCACACCACTACACACATGCACCTCACAATAACATGGCACTATCCACATAATGATTGTACACTTGCCAAAACCTAAGCACTTAATCCATTGCGCACAACGAACCTTTCCGACCACGTAATCCCCACACCATTGCACACATACACCTCACAATAACACGACACTACCCACATAATGACTGTGCACTTACGAAAACCTAAGCACTTAATCCATTGCGCACAAGGAACCTTTGTGCACACCTCATGGCAAACGACGCAACATCCTTTTGCCACCGACACTTGGGAACACAGGCTCAAACTGTTCCTTTTTCCTTGTGGTCCATTTGACACAACCACGCACCCATGCCTTCCGTCGATCACCCCCCATGGTCTCAACTGCACCTTATCAAGGCACTTCAACACCAGATCCCATTCGTGCACCCTACATACATGCCCCATGCCAACACTTTGCAAGCTTGCCTTTGATCTAGTTGCCTTGTCTCATCTTCTTCATTGAGTCTCGTCTTTGCTCAGCCCAGCTCTCTTCGCATCCATGACTCACAATTTTAGCATTTGCACACTCACAAGGGCTACTAGTCTTCCATTCGCGCATGTCATGCTTGGACTTTGTGAAGATATCCACCCAAGAATCCTTCATCTTGTCTAATCAAATGGGTATCCCAATTGCAGTCCATGGAGCCGTCGGATCCATGCACCCAAACGGAGCTTGTCAATCATACCAATGATTCAACCAACCACGGTCAACGCAATACCACCTATTCAAAGGTTGGTAGTGTTCCACAATCCAAAATTTCACCCCCAAGCCGTGGACACACAATAATGCTTCCTTTCTTTCCATTGCTTTTGCCATGCTTCAAACAAGTGTGCCAAATAGCCACCCCTCAAAAGGAGGCTCAAGAAGCACTCAGATCCATTCGTCATGGTCGGCACGCTACCCATAGTGCGTTGTCTACCAATGTTTCAACCAACTTGGGTGTCTCAAATACTTGCATTCTTGTGGAAACCCAATCTCATTCTAACATGCCTTATCTGCCAACCTCATTACACATCAACCCCCAATTCCCTCTCTCAAACCATGTGTAAGAGCCGAAGAAAACAAACAAATACGTATCGAAGAATCTTCTATTGCCCAATGCCCATGATACATCACTTGCAATAACCACTAGCTCTACATGTAAGACATATAGGCACTGTTTTTTCACGAACCTATGTTGAGCCTCATCATCAATAGCCACCCAGGTACATTCTTGGTTGGAGGGACCATGGCAAGTGCTAGCCTGACCCATGGTACGACCCATCACTTGGATCGTTCTCAACTTTGTAAGATCTTCCATGGCCTCTTCTTCGATCACACCACCCAATTGATCCACACTACCTCTACCTCTATCCCAAGTGCTCGACAACGCCAAACCCCTCGAGCCACCAAGACCGCTCAACTCCATTGTGGCTATGAGCAAAGCCATGCACAAGTTTGCCACCATGCCTCCAACAATCTAATGATCTAGACTCCCCATGGAACGAGATGTCACGTAAATGTCAAAGAAAGCAGTTGAGTTGGAGAAGTCTTTCTATTAGAGAAGTGTACACATAAGCAAACCTTCCACCCATTGCCGATACACATCATCTGCATATTTCACTGCCGGCATCACAAATTTTTCACTTCTCCCATCTCATGACACACCCACACGCACCCTCAAATAACCTCATCACTGCTAACCATCCAGGTATATTTCTAGATGAAGGGACCATAGCAAGCGTAAACTTGGCCCATTGTATAACCCAACGCCTAGAGAACCCTCGACCTTGCAAGTACCTCCAATTAGCTTTCATCCATATATCCTATGCTTTAGTTCACAACACAAACTTGCTCTAGCTGACCTCATCTCTCTGCATCAAATTGTAAGATTGAGACATACGCTCATGTTGTGCCATGAAGATTTAGACCATCATCTACCCACGCAAATCATTACATGAAAGTCCTGGCACTCATTCTACCAATCACAAGGTGCGGGTCACTTCTACCAACTACCTCATGATAAAGGATCCACGCCACTGCTACAATCAAGTGGGTCTGGAAAAAAAAAAACCTCTACATTGCCTATCACTTTCCACATTGCATCGACAAGTTGCTTGTCGTCAAGGCTACCCGAAGCTTCCTACCACTTTGCCCTATATTTGGTTGCAGATCAATCTTGAACTATATCATTGAACCTCGGTGACGTATCTTGGACCATCCACTTCTTGACAGTAGCTTCACCCCTAACTTAGGTGACACAAACACGCTATCAACATTAGAAAGGGGGAATATTAACCACTCCATTGGTTAACATGGTTTCACTTGCCCGACCTACTGTAAGGCGCTTTGCCATTGGTGAACCTGTGTGAGTGTTCCTCTTGGGTCCAGAAGAAGTTGGTGATGGTTGGCTATCGAGGGAGGGGGAGGGGTGGTTGGGACCTAAGCCTTCTCAAGAATGTCCTTGTGTCTGCAAAGCTCGAGCAAGAAGAGCCCTAGGTAATACTGGTCCAAAAAGTGGGCCAAATTCCTCATGGAGCACATAGTTAAACCTCCCACGCATCTCAGAGTATACTGGGTAGTGACATATGTAAAACAAATGTCTCAACCTCTAGGTGGCCTAAATGGGAGATCCCCTCCTCATTGGGTCTTTGTATGAGCTATCTGCTGTGAAGACATGCTCAACTCTCCTTGATCCAATTGTGAGGTAGTGGGATGAAACTTGTATGTGGCCATTTGCATTCCGTGTTGCATGCAACATGTGAGCAATCATGTAGCTCAATTACTAGATGAACCCATCCTCAATGAGCCTACCGAAGTGATCTCTATAGAAGTGCATAAATCGGTGGAAGCTTCGAAGGTGTGATTCATGTGCAATGAGTGTAGAGGCTGAGAAGATATAATTGGATAACCGGATTGGTGTCCTCATGAGAGAGCTGGAGAAAAGGGGAGTCCAAACTGTATTGAATGAATGGGAGGCAGCCGATGCGGAGCCCATATCTTAAGAACCAAGTGAAAACTCGAGCCTACCATTTAGCATGGTAAGTTTATGAGTGGGATTATGGCATCTTTTCCACTGGGACCTTGTTGGTAGCATAAGGCACCTGACTCGTTGAGATTTCCCCCTTGTTTGGTTTGAAATCTCCCTTGTTTATATTTCTCATACTTAATAGAAGTCTCTTTTCCAAGGGAAAAAATCTTGTGCAACCATTTAAACCTCTCAAGACCCTTTCTTGGCCACTTCAACATCATCCCTATATTAGGTGCTTAGCAATATTACTGAAAGTTTTATGCAACAACACACATTCTAATATTCTTCATTATTAATTAACTATTTCTATTTGTCTTTAAGTACATGCAATATTCACTAGATCTCTGGTTTGCAACATCACACTTCTATTATGGTTGACTCACCATAGTGAACTTCAACTTCTCTTGCGTATGTGCACCTTCAAAAAGCTTCTAACATTGTATCCATGAACAAAGCTTCAAAAGCATTCAATATTCCATCAAAGAATGGAGAGAGACCAACTCAAAAGGACTTTGTATCAAATGAGCATCTCTTTTGTGGGCTTAAATAAACACGATGACATATCATGGGGGTTGAACACCTGAACCATAGAGTCCACATCATCTTGAGATATCCAACATTGTATCCTCGAACACAGCTTCAAAAACATTCAAAACCATTCAAAGGACATAGAGAGGTCAAGTGAGAAGGGCTTGGTATCATACGAACATTATTTTTTTATGTTTACATAAACATCATGACATAACATGGGGGTTGAACACCTGATGCATTTAGTCGACATTATGTGAAGCAATCCCCAAGCATCTAACATTGTATCCGCAAACATAGATTCAAAGCATTCAATACATACAAAAGATCTCAACTTTTAACCAAGAACAAGCATGCCAACTACAATTGATTGGGCTACCAAACATTGATCTTTTTTCTTTTCTTTTTTTTTTAAAAAAATGCAAGAGGGTACTGAAAAACATGCCACAAGGGTTGATTCAAACCCTATACATCAATCTTTACGAAAAGATTACACTCGTGATAGAGAGGCTTTATTCGATCTAGAGCTCCTTTTCCTTCTTAGTGACTTAATGAGCTGACTTTTTCAATCTGGCTTTGAATGTACGTACTCGTGAAGTCAAACCAGAAAAAAACTCAGCATTGCATACGGAGTTTCCAGAGGATACAGTACATTCAAAGAATCCCAATTTTTGTCAGATTTTTAGTTTACAGATGACAGCTCAGTCCCTAGCTTGGCTACCAGATTAACACAGCTGGGTAGTCTTACAACCCACCCACCCTGGGCTGGAGATTAAGGACAGTGGAAAATGAGACTTCTAAGCACTCGAGAGTACAATTGAGAAGTAAAGTACAATTGATGTTGCGTTGATTACCAGCTGATTGATTTTCTGTTCAGATTCCAAATCCAGCCTGGTGAAATAAAGCCTCAGAAAAACGTGAATCCTTGTTGTAGTGCCTTTTAGAAAAGAACTGTGTTTAAACAACTATGCTTTGCCAATATTGTAGTAGTTTTGTGTTTTTGCACCTGCCGTTCTTGTACAATTTGGCATATAGCATCTTGGTTGTCATGTGCAGGGCAAATTTGGGGACTAATTAGCAACTGTCTTTGGTCAGCTAAAAGCATTTTCCTGTAGGCTTTTGGTATGCTTTGAAATGATATGCCCTATCCAGGGTGAGGATGGCACAGCAAGTATTGGTACATGTGGTATGCCCCCTTTTTTGACACACTAGTCGTTTTGGTAGCTTGAGAAAGTTAGAAATGTAATACACAGCTAAATGTGCGTGTATTACAGAACACTATTATTGAAGACACATGCGAGCTTGCATCCATATATATACTAGTTTTGGTTTAGATAATAGTCCACTAGGAAATACAGAATGAAATCTTTGGGATTCCACCTAAATAAAAAGGAATCACGAGATTTGATTCTTGCATGTGATGGACCTCAAGGTGAAGTATAGATGGTTAAATTCACCTTGGGGCCTTTTTAAGAGGGCTTTACAATAAGCTAGCTATCCTTGATGAAGTCAAGTCGTGGTATCATTTCATCAATGGAATGAGAGCCAAAAAATCCATCCCATGGAAGACCAGACATACCACTTAAAACTCGTAAAGAAGGTAGCCCTTTTGTAAGCTCAGAAAGTTCCGGTTTGGCCAACTTGCACAAAGAGCGCGCAATCACCAAGACAACCAGGCTTGTCCCATGCATCTGTCATTCAAAATCATCAAAATGTGGGCTCAAGTCAAATCTACTTCATTTCATCCATCCCCAGAAGCTTGTAAGAAAACATCTTAATTAGTTTTAAGTCAGAACCTGTGCCAGCTGACAAAACAGTTTGGCGGTCTTAGATGTGATCTTGCAGCCAGTGAGATCCACAATGAGCAGGGACTTGCAAAAACGAGGCCAAACGGCTGCAATTGCACTGTCATTTATTTTGATACATCCTGGAAGTAGTAGAGCCTTCAGACATCTACAATGGAATGCAAGTGCCCTGCACATCAACCCACAAATCACCTTTTTGGGTTCTGTGTCACCATGACAAATTTAAAAATTGTAAAACCACCAAGAGGTCAGCTAAATCATCTTGAATATGAGCCTTATCATCACAATCTCCTTTTGCTTATCCTAAATTTGAAGTAGAAAAACATTAAGAAAAGATTCAAACCCCACAACAAAGGGCACCCACATACCGGAGAGAAGCAACAGAAACAGCAGTACAGCCGGCCAGGCTAATCACCTGCAAATTAGGACACCCTTCTGCAAGGGCTATAACTCCTCTATCTGTTACTCTACTCTGACTCTGTATTACACCACTTGCCGATGCATGACCCTGTTAAAGTGCATGTTCCCACTAATGTGTCAGGATGATTACAGCTTCGAAAAAAGAAATAACATTGTGAATCAATCAATAACTGTTACGCTGTGGAGATTACAAACTTAAAATATGAAAAATACCTCAAAATGAATTTCCTTTAGTTTTGGGCAAAAGCGGCCAAGCTCAACCAAAACTCGATCAGTCACGCTTGGAAGCCCTATTTTCTCTAGACCCTTCAAAAGTCGTGGAAGCCCAGAGAGAACCACCTCTTCAATCTTCAGCCAGCACAACAAAGTATGTAAGCAATCGGAGCATTCGTCTCATTAGAACTGCAATTAATTTTTGGACAACTGCAAGACACAACTTAAATGAAAATAATAATAATAATGAATTTTGACTGAAAGGGTTACAAAGAGCAGAACACTTAGTTATCCACATTTCACACTTGCACCTCCCAATCCAGGAGGCTGGACATAAGGTATACTGCCGCTTTGTATGTGTTTGCCCACCCCCTCTTTAGCAGATCATCATATAAGCAGTTCACACAACAAGCTGTGTCCAAGTTGTTCCTTAGACTTTGATAGAGTACACCTGCCATGCGCATCTTCCCAACCATGGTACATTGCCACCTGCACTTCAAGTTGTTTGCGTCTTTAGACTTCTTGAACTTTGGTCAAGTGACCTCTTGGTCCACCTGCATGATGTCCAGTGTTACACCTACTTCCCCAAGTGCCATTGACTTCATGATGCCTCAGTGATCCTTTTTGACCTGATGTAGCACATGACTTGTTCGGTGCCATCTTAAGCCCTTACTGACTTGATGTAGCACATGTCTTCCCACAGTCCTTTCCTGACTTCACCTCTGATCCATGCTAGGTTGATCACTCCCTTCATCAATCTTCGGGTCACATCAAGCGGTTCAGCTTGATTCCAGATTTGGTTTGAGGTTCTGGAAACTCCACCTGCTTGTCTTGGGTTTTGGGTTTGACAACCAGACACGCCTTTCCTTTGTTTGGCGGCATGGGTTGTATGTGTGCACACCTCAAGCTTCACTTGATTGCTTAGGATTTTTACCCCATAAGAATAGGCCTCTGTTGATTCGGCCTCTTGGGTTGTTCCAACCTGTATTGCAAAATGGTTTTGGATATTTAGCTCACTAGCCTTTTTTCCCAGTGGCATTGTTCCAACCTTGTGCTTTGGCTTTGGATTCTGATATTAAAATCAATTAATGAAATTAGCTTATTGGATGTATGCAGGACCTGCTCACATTGGTACTCTATGAGTAGCCAGTTCTTTCAGGAACGTACATGCTATAATGCATGCCCCTTTGGGAGATGACTATTTTAATGTAATGCGTCACATCGGAAAGGGAAAGAGATTTTACCCCAGTAACTTCTAGTGTAGTGGATCGTCACGTATTAGCATGTGGATCTCAAGAAAAGGTTATAAATAAAGATGAGGAATAATGCCCTGATTTGATTGTTTCGACACCTACATGTACCTCTAGTATCTTGCAAGAAGATTTGCACAATTTTGTAGATTGAGCCTCCTTATCTTCCAAGTCTGATGTAATTCCCACGGCTGTTAATTACTATTGAGTCAATGAGCTTCAAGCGGCGGACAAGCGGCGGATAGAACCCTAGAACAAATAGTTCGACATTATTTGGATAGGCTCACGTGCCCCTTGCATCGGTGGTCTCCACGGCCTAATGTGTTCCCCTAAGAAAACCCTTGTTGGCTCGCGCTTCATTGACCCGGCCCCTTGAACTTCTAGATAGAACGGGGGCTACATCCCCTCCTGGCTGCTCTCTTTGCCAGCCTTACTTGCTGACTGTCAACCTATCCAGGACTCTCCCTCCTCAACACACAATGGTAGCAAGAGTTTGAAACTCGCCTTGCTCCCCGACCCGTCGATAAGTTTCTTTCATTTCCCTGCCAATTTTCTGTTCTCTTCCTTTGTCTATTATCCACTAGTGCAGCACGAGTTTATAGTTGCCCCACTCCGACTCTTCACCACGCCCAACACAACGGTCCCACACCAGCGCATCATGTTTCTTAGAATTAGCGCCCTAGCCCCATTTGTCTGCTTCTATGTTTTCTGTTATGCATTCTATCTTAACTTTCCACCTTTGATCGACCTTGTAGGTTTCATCTACATGCCGTTTCTTCCCAAATAAGTATATTCTGCACCCCTCACGCTGCCTTAAACCGGTGTCACCTGGCACATGCAAACTTCTTCCTTGCATCTTCACAAGAACAAGTCTTCTCCGCTCTACGGTACACTTTCAATTCTATTCTTCTACATCCTTGTAGCTTCACAGCCTCTTCATTTTGGCTTATTACATGCTTCAAGTCAATCTGGCTTCCCACACCATTTCTCCTTGGCACTTACATTGCCATCCGGCGTCTTCACATCATGCTGATTCTTTCTCAATTCCCATATGCTCATGCATTTAAAATATCCACATTCCCTTGAGTTCTATCTCTATTCATGTCTTCAAAAGATTTGCCTCCTAGATCATGCCGTTTGGCGAGCTTCACATGCTTTCTGGTTCCTCTGTCAAATGACAACCCCTACCATATATCGCGGCGGACGGTCTTAAAGCTTTGTAGTCACCTCAGGACACCTCCCCGACTGCAACCACGAAGTCGGGTGCTTCCAATATGTGACGTGCCAGTTTATCTTCATTGCATGCCTTTGCCATTTGCTTCAATGCATCAACTTCCATGGTGACTTCTTCATGTGAGGTCATGAGCCCATTGTTCTCCTTATTTGAAGCATTGTCAACCCCACCAGGATCAAGTTCCATGTTTTTCTGATTCAGCTCGTGTGTAAATTAGGCCTTTAAATGGCACTTGACAGCAGCTCAATTGGACTCTCACCCTGATACCTCCCCTTGTATTCAAACCATCCCTCCACTTGCCAAACAGCTTACTGATCAAATTTCGATTTTCACGAAACAAACTACAAAGTTGCATTCTACTCAAGAAACTAATCATTTTTTCATATGTAAACTGTCCACAAATTCTGTCGTTTGGGCCATCGTTCAGAGCTGCCTTGTTATTCAAGCTTCTATATTTGCAACCAACGTCCTCGGCAGGCCCAACAAAGCACACCGTCCTATACCCTACGTCCACACACTCGTGATAGGTAAATGTAATCACAGACAAATTCCTTCATCTCGATGCTAAAAAATGTGTTTTTCTCTTGTCCGCTACTTCCGTGCTGTTTGCTTGATGGTCATTGCATAGTCCTGCTCAAGTCACTGTTTTTGCCATTTTTTCTGACGTTTTACCCATTTCCACACATCCTAGCATCATACCCCCTTGTGGGCTTCCCAAAGAACTCTACTCTGGTGTCACGGGCCCAAAACGTGGCTCCTGGATATCGAGTTGCAAGGCGACCCACCTCACCATGCATCTTGGTTCAATCGGACTGTCGAGCGCATCATTGCCTGTTTTGCCTTGTCGGGTCACACCCGTCTCATGTCTCCCCGGCCCGGCTCCATGGCCAAGGTAGGCATGGGTCATTCACTCCATCTCAGTTCCATGACCCTGTTGGCCCATCAGCACGGCGCCGATCACTGTCTCGTCTCGCGGCTTCACCGTTTCGACTGTTCTCCTCCTATTGGTCTCATTTCCGCATGAGGACTTTGCTGTCAAGGTGGGGAGAGCATGCCCCAAGGCACACGGCACCTTGTAACCCCTACTCTCACCTAGAAGGCCTAACGTGCCTACCCGATGTGTGAGTGCATTACTAAGTGTGCCAAGGTATGAATCCATGCCATATAGATGCATAAAGCTGGGCACGAGCCGGCACCTCCAAAGCCCCAAGGGTCCTGGATGTAGGCATATGCTCACTTGTCAAGGACCATACAGTGGAGGAAGGGGAACTGAATATTCAGGAGGGTCTAAGGACTGACTTGAAGCAGTTGAAAGCTGCGAGTGATAACTTGCGGGAAGAACTGCAGACCACTAAGAAAGATTGGGTGGAGGTGGTGAAGAAGCACAAACCCCCATAAAGCATCATACATGAGACTCTCGAGGAGGAGAAACGCAGGAAGGATAGGGCCCTCCATGTGCGAGTGCAGGGGCTGCAGGCAGGGACTTCCCCCAAGGAGGATGCCATGACGCTTTGCCAGATGCTAGGAGTGGACAGGATTGCCGCCCCCCCCCCCCCCCCCCCCTTCCCCTTTGCAGATACATGGAGGGCAGGCAAGGATATGACACGAGAGTGGTCCCTCATCATTAGATTCCTTGATGCCACCAGTAGACAGGCCTTCTTAGACAGGTGGGCTGCCCTCAAGGGCACACAAGTGTACATGGGAGATGATCGCACTCCAGCACAGGTGGCACACCGGCGTGAGGCAATGGTGACAGTTCATGAGGCCCAAAGAGCACGCAAGTGGGCTATCTACAGAGATGGTAGGGTCATTATCACTGAGCGGTGTCCCAAATAGGGACACGGGTTCTATGAGACCAAACACCTGAGGTTAGCAGTATGGAACTGCAATGGCATGTTGCAGTCGAATCTAGGAGGCTTGAGCGAGATTCTCACAGGTAGGGATGTCATTTTTTTATACAAAGACTCATCAGAGCTCTGAGAGGGGCTTACCATACATAGCTGAGTGAGAGTGGGAGTCAGCTTTCTGGGGCGAGACCTGCACATCAAGAGGAGTACGTGGCTCGGGAGGGGTAGCTGTCCTTTTTAGATCCCACCTCCGACAGATTCTCAGCATCATCCAAAAGGACGAGGATGCACGGTATCTTTAGGTGCGGCTACAGCTTAGCAGTGACAGAGTCATCCACATTGCAGTGTGTAATTTTGCACCATGCCACTCCCCTTACGCCATAGCATGGCCAGTCACCGTACTTACCATTATATGGGGATATCATGGAGTTCTCAAAGCTGGGGGAAGTCCTCCTGCTCGGGGATTTCAACGCCAGGACGGGAAGTCAGCAGGTCCCACTACTCGATCTAGACGACCCTATCAGACTACAGGAGCTGGACATTTTTGACACAAGGCTGCAGCGATCATCACAGGACCGTGAGGAGGTCACAGTGTATGGGAGATATTTCTTTGAGCTGGGAGCTGCACATGGTCTCATTATCTATAACGAGATGTCCCGGTGCCCTTACCTCCTTCCCTCACTCAAGAGTTACTAGCACCGTGGACTACCTTATGGGATCTCCGGCTTTGGCACACCTTCTCCCTGACTTCTCCATCCCGCCACCCCCTTTTGAAGCTGACCATGCCTACCTCTCTTTCACTCTTACCTGCACACCACTCGTCCCTCCACCACCCACCCCCATCTCACATTACACTCAGGTCCTTTTTGATCACGAGCTTGACCTTGTTTACTCCAACCACATCTACCGCCAACTCCAAGATGTGGAATCATTGTCCCCCTACCCACCCTCACATCACAACTCACCACCATACTCCACACATCCGCCACCACTTCTTTCATCTGCACGCCACGGTCTATTGCCAAGCCACCTTGCGGTTCCATGCCCTAGAACTATTGGTATGATGACGAATGCCGGGCAACACGCTCCCGTCTTAAGTATGAGGTACGGATTGGGTAAATCACGAAGCACCAAGCACAACGGATTTCTCAAAGGCTCACCCAACGCAAGAAACAGGAGTTCGATGCTCGGAAAGAGGATGAGTTATACCGACTTTTCTTAGGGCCGAATAACAAAGAGGCTTGGAGGGAACTCCCAGAACATCGCCCTCCCACACCTATCACCTGCCCGGACACATGGCACTCATATGCACGCTCCCTCTTATCATATCCCCCATCAGCCACCCCTACCCCTACCCCCACCACCTCCACCTTCTTCACAAAGGGCATGGTCCTCAAGGCCATTCATAGACTACACAATGGGCGACCCCAGGATCATCAGGGACTCATTGCCAAGTACATCTCGCATGCCAATGATACACTGGTGCCTCTACTAGCCTACATGTTCAATAGAGCTCTTTGTGAAGGATTTCCACCCTCTTGGTCCACCAACACCATCACCCCCATCCTCAAAGCCGGAGATCCACTTGATCCTAATAATTACAGGACGATCATGATTGGCCACACATTGGCCAAACCCTATGGATCAGTGCTAGAGGCGAAGCTCAGTTCATTTGCAGAGAGCCACAGATGCAGAGCCTCAGGACAAGCTGGCTTTCGGAGGAGCTATTCTACCCTTGACCACATCTTCCACCCCTGTGCCATCATCGAGGAGCGTAGGGCACGACATCAAAGGATTTATTGCTGCTTTGTGGATTTCCGCAAAGCTTTTGATACTGTACCCCGAGCCTACCTCCTACACTATCTACAAGAGATCGGAGTCCCATCTGACATGGTATGGAGCATCACCGCCCTCTATGAGTCCGTCACCGGACGAGTGAGAGTCCCAGGAGGTACATCACAGGAGATTTCCAACACTATTGGCGTGAAACAGGGCTGCTCTCTATCACCCACTCTTTTCGGCCTCTAGTACTATTATGATGAGATCTCGAGCTTCATTGACAGATTAGGTGGGGCTGGTATATTGATCCCCATACTACTTTATGCAAATGACATCGTCCTCCTCTCAGACTCAACCGAGGGGCTTCAGAGACAGTTGTATGCCTTACATGACTTTTGCACTCAGTGGGACCTCTCTGTTAACCTTGGTAAAACCAAGGTAATGGTCTTCAATACCTCTCGCCCCTTCACATCCAGATTGAGCTTCACATATAGAGGGGATCCTGTGGAGATTGTCTCATCCTATGTCTACCTTGGTGTCACTTTCAGTGGCCCACGCTTCACCATGCTTCCCGCAGCACATGCTAGAGTGACACGGGGATATGCAGCCTTGAGCTTACTTGAGCGGCAGTGCTTCCAGGCACATTTCCAAGAGCCCAGGAAGAAGGGCTAGCTTTTTGACACCCTCGTCACACTAGCCTTGATGTATGGAGCAGCCTTCTGGGACCAAATTTATCCGATGAGAATTGGCAGCTAGTTGGAGAGGCCCCAAGTCATGATGTTCTCCCATATGATCCGCAGCAAACTACCAGTCCCACACCAAATTATCCATACAGATGGTAGTGGATGCACTCTTCCAGACAGTCACATGGATCCCCACAAGTACCCAAGGCTTGCCCTGGAGTCCTCGAGACAACTAGCACTTGAGGGCCACTCTGGAGTATGGTATGAACTAGTTTCCACTTGGTTCTCAGTATATGGGCTTCGCATGGACCGCCTACCCCCCCTTCAATATAGTTTGGACTCCCCTTTTCTCCGGCTGTTTCACGAGAATACCAACCGGGTTATCCGGTTAGATCTTCTCAGCCTCTACACCCATTGCACATGGATCACACCTCCGGAGCTCCCCACGAAGATGCACTTCTACAAAGATCACTTCCTCACTCACTGAGGATGGATTCATCCAACAGCCGGGCAACTTGAGTGTTCACATGTCCCATGCCATGCGGATTGCGATTGGCAAGATACAGGTTTCATCCCACCGCCTCAAAGAGGAGACAAGTAGAGCTAAGAGCATCTTCACCTCCTATGGAGACCCAGAGAGGAGAGGATCTGCCAATTATGCACAGAGGTTGAGACGGAGGAGCATTACATATGCCGCTGCCCAATATACTATGAGATCCGCAAGAGGTTTCAGTGTCTATTTCGTGAGGGATTTGGTCCTCTCTCTAGGATCATTGACTTCCAGGACCAGCGTTGCCTAGGCCTCTTCCTGCTTGAGCTCCGTAGACACAGGGACACCTTTTTGAGAGAGATTTGGCCCTAGCCACCCTGCCCCCTCTCTCGCCAGCCAGCCATCACGAGTTTCTTCCGGACCCAGGAGGTGGAGGACACCGACATAGTGGATCTTGAGGCCTCCACGAGCTGCTCTGGACCTACCACACCCAAGAGGAGTTACCTCGGACCAAGCCTCTACGCTCTAGCGTGCCTGACGCCCTCAAAGCCGCCCCCCCCCCCCCCCCCCCCCCCCCGCGACCACGATCATCTCATCAACTCCAGATCTAGGACATGCTCCACCGCCATCGAGCTACCTTTCCACGTGACATAGCTGAGGGAGACCTCTCGACCATACTCATTAGCCCCATGCTTGATTTTTTTTTTTCAGAAAGGAGACTTCTATTAAGTATGAAAAAATTTTACAAAATGGAAATTTCACACCAAGCAAGGTGGAGATCTCAACCAATCAGGAGCCCTGTGCTGCCAATAGGGTCCCGAATGAGAGGATGTGAAAAAGATACCAATGTCCCACTCTCTCATAAATTGGCCGCGCTTCCTCTCCACAGCCCTCGAAGATCCCTGGATTCTGGCCCAGGTAGCCATAATGGTGTGAATAATATCACTCCAAATCCTGCAAAGACACTGAGAAACAAAAACGGGAGTGCCCTCAATGGCCTTGGTGCATCTAGCCTTCCAGATATTCTAGGCTGAGATGCTAGCAATAATCTCCCAAGAGCTGTCTAACCTCTGTGTCGGAGGGACAAAGTGTGAAAGTGGCAAATCCTGAAGACAACACTGCCGAGCAACTCCTTGCCTAACCATAATGGCCAAGCTCCTGTCTGTCCCCTCGAATCTCAGCTGGTCAACCAAATGATAGAACCAAAAGAAATGATAGCATCCCTCTTAATCCTACCAAATCCTTTGTGCTTCCCTGCATTCCCATAAACAATGGTAAACTGACTCCGAAACTCCTGCACATCTAGGGCATGCTGGGCAAACACCAGTAACAGACCTCCACTGATTGGAGGCCAGACCACCATGAAGAGAAACCCAGATAAAGGAGGAAATCTGTGGCTTCCTATAAGAATGCCACAATCTCCGCCAAAATACCCTCTAAATGTCAGTCGAAATGCCATGAGATTCCCAATGGGGTCTAAGAGTAGGGACACTCTGAATGTGTCCCAAGATAAGATGTCTGGCATTCCGCATTGTATAACTGAAAAAAGGCATGCTTTTCAAAGGGTTACAAGCATCCTTCCACTCCCACTCATTGGGGTCCCAATGCAAATGTCTGATAGGGCAGCCACCATACAACCAAAGGCTAACACTCTCTGTGATCATCCCGGGGGGGGGGGGGGGGGGGGGGGTCAACACACGTGCTTCCCTAACCTGCCAACAACTCTGACTGGACGAATTTGGGGGCCCTAAATAAGGTCCTGCACGTCGCATCTCTCCAGCTGCCATCCATCCTGTACAGAAAAAAAGGCCGGTACATCATCCTCCCTAGGCAAGGGGAGACCCATAACCTGAAGAGGAACACCTGTCCCAGAAAAAACCCCGAACCAAGAATGATGACGGCCTTCCAAGAAAGATCCGGTTGGGAATGGTTGCATCAATCTGTGCAATCCTCCGATTAGAGCCTCTCAAATGCTGCGTGAAATCCAATCTCTGTACCTCGGTGAGGCTCTGAAGCCTCTTCCAAGCCAACACTGTGGGGCATAGGGTCTCCCAGCCAGCCCAAAGAATATGCATCGCTGCCCCAAGAGGCCTACCATGCACATCTAAGATCAAATCATTCCACAGAATGGGCTGCCGGTTAACTTCCTCCGCTGAACACGGAGGGATGTGTACCAAAAAACACCTCAGGCAGTCCCAGGCCCGTAGGAGGGACCTAACTAGGGGGGATGAAGGGGAGCGGTGAACTGCATCCGAAAAAATAAAGCGTGAGCTGAGAGTCCAGTCACCTCCGCGAACAGGGACACACTTCGTGATCTGTTGCATGAGAAAGTCTTTCCACGGCTCAGTGCTTGGAAGAAACCCCTAACAATAGCTTACAAAGCAAAGCCTTACATTGCACCTCAGGGTCAATGATATTCAATCCCCCTTCCTGCTTAGGCCTGATAATGGTTTCCCAAGCAACTCTAGCCCTGGTGTGTGCATTTCCATCAAGCCCTAACCAAAGAAAGTTCCGAATAAGGCGACGAAGCTGGCCAATGCAGCCCTTATGAAAAATCCAACACGAAGCGATAAACCAAGCCGTGGCTAGCAAAACTTGGTTAACCACCAAAGCTCTAGAGGCCAAGTTGAGCTTCTTCCTACTCCAGTGATGAAGTTTGCTTTTAATGCTTAAGAGTGCTGGAGCAAACTGTTGTGCAGGGGAGATGTCAACGCCTACCTGACAACCAAGGTATCTGGCAAAGCATCCTCTCTCAATCCAAGTAAAACCAACATCTGTACCCCAATCTGCAAGAGGAGAATCACTGATCCAAAAACCAACTTCAATTGATAGTAGCTCCTGCTGCCAAACAAAAGGCCTCCAAGGCTGTCCGGAAAGCACATAAACAAGCATGTAAAGCTTCAAGGAACAACGCCGTATCATCTGCTAACTCAGAGTCCAAAAACTCTTCCTCCGTGCATAAAGGCAGCCTGAGACCCACAACACCAGGGACAGCCCGAAGAAACCTGCTCATAGCCTCAACTACAATGAGGTACAGTAAAGGGGCGAGGGGACAACCCTGCCTAACTGAACAGGAAATTTGAAAACGCTCACCGCGCCCCCCACAGGCTAAAACAGTGCTATGAGCCTCCCTGTATAGGCAGGACGCCCCTCTGATCCAGTTTTGGGAAAACCCCATGTGTGCCATAGTGCCCTCCAAAACATCCCAATCCACTCTGTCATAAGCTTTTTCAAAATCAAGCAAAAGAATGGCAAGAGGCTGTTGACTAGACTTTGCCCACTATTGGATAGCTTCCCAGAAAGAAAAGATGTTATCAAATATACTCCTTCCTTGGAGGAACCCATTCTGGGTATCATGGATAGTCCTTTGGAGAATCGGCTGCAACCTTATACTCAAGGCTTTAGCTAAGATTTTATATGCAGATCCAAGGAGCGTGATGGGCCTCCATTGCTTCATGTCAGTCTTGTCCCCACCCTTGGGGATAAGGTGAATCAGCCCCTCCGTGAGGTATGGAGGCATCATACCCAACAACCACATTTCCTGAAGGGCAACAGTGATAGCATCTCCAATATGATCCCAAAAAAGAATAAAGACGGCGGCAGAAAGACCATCATCCCCTGGGCATGAACCACTCGAAAGAGCATGCAGTGCGTGAAGGAATTCATCCTTCGAGAAAGGGGCATCCAGGAAAGAACACATAGCATCTGTAATGAGCCTGGGCATGCACTCCCAAACTTTCCGCCGTGCCACATCTCTCTGAGGAGAGGGCATTTTTGCAGTCAACAAAGACCGATAAAAATCTGAAGCAATACCCCTCACCTTATCAGGCTCAATCTGAAATTCACCCTGTGAATCCTGCAAGTACCTCACAAAATCCCTGCTATGGGAAGGCATGTGTGCTGAAAAAAACTCTTTGTTGCATCTACCACCCATCTGAGTCCAAAAAGCCTCGTTTGCATGAAAGGCAAACTCAACCCTCCTGTCCATGGCCAACTACAGCTCTGCTCTAACTGTGGTCAAGAGGTCTGTAATCCAAGACGCATGTGGATGCTTTTCATGTTCCCTCTGAAGAGCAGCAATCCTACGCCTAATAGCTCTCTCCTTGTCCAGAGCCTCCTTCTTCTTGGACAAGGCAATGCTATGATAATGATGGCTGGTCCTCTCAAGAGCTAGCGCAATATTATGACGAGGATCAGGACCGTCACAAGATCTCCATCTCTCTCTCATCTCAAGGGAGATGTCAGCATCTAGATAAAGAGAGTCAGGGATACGGACATGGGAAGAGGCCGAGCGAGCCCTAGGCTCCCTGAGACACAATACGACGGGGCAATGATCGGATTTGGTGGTGCCAGGCATAATAGCAATGGTGCCTCCTCTATCCAAGGACCAATCATCCACAGCCAGGCATAATAGCAATGGTGCCCCCTCTATCCAAGGACCAATCATCCACATAAAACCTGTCCAGACATGCAAAGATTCTCTCATCCCCGCTACTGCGGTTATGCCAAGAGAAAGATAAGGAATTTGGCCTTCTCTGGAAGTCATCCTCAGTTCAGCAATCCCTGCCAAAAAAGGAAAGCGTGAACCTCTCCCATGAGGTTCGCTCCAAAGGGTGTAAACCCCCTTCGCGTCCACCCTTCTTGTCAGAAGTTGCTCAACCATATTAAAATCTGCTCCCACTATCCAATGATCAACCTGGGGAATGACATTTGTAATGGTATCCCAAAAGACCACCCTTTCACCTCACACGTTAGGTGCATAGATATTCAAGATTCCCAATTTCTGACCCTCATTGCTCTAGTAGAGATGATAACACCGTGCCCAATAACATGAGGCATAACAGATGCTGCCACTGAAATGCAAACACCCCCTCTAGTCCCAACTGCCGAGGACCAGAAGGTGTGGCCAGAAAGCATCTTACCAGTTTTGCCACAATAAGATCTATCCAATTTGTGTTCCTGCAACAAAAGTACATCCATAGACCCTCCTGTAACAGCAGGGTGAAGCTGGTCCTTCACAAGGCGCTTCCTACCACGGGTGGGAAGCCCTCCAAGGCCCTGAACATTCCATGAGATGATTCTCATGGAAGAGAAGAGGGTTTGACCCCCGATCTAAGAAGACGATGGGCAGCCTGAGGACGCCTCTCATAATGCTGGAGGACGGGAAAATCCACGGGGCAAAGTTCACTAACATGCCCTTGTCCGAGGCCCTGCACAGTACTTGCATTATGTATGAGAAACCTGTTCGCCCTGCGGGGCATCAAGGGCAATGGCATCATGCTGAAAATCCTACAATACATGATCCCCACTGCGCTGAACATCCTGCATATCGCTCCCTCCAAGTAGAAAGGACTCAACAAAATCATCCTGATCTAAGATATCATCTCTCTACAAAGATGCATTAGCTGACACATCCCTCTGACAGCTCGCCACACCTGGCGGACTGAAGGACGTGGAGGAACCAAGGGAGGTGGCGCCTGAGAAGCACGCTTACGAGGCCTCCTGCGACCTTGAGCCCAAGGGCAATCTCGAGCAAAGTGACCCTGTTGGTGACAAACTCCGCACGGATCAGGTTTACCTGCAATCTCCATACGTTGCTTCAAAGGGCCACAAGGGCCCAGAAGCAAAACATAGTCCTCAAAGAGCTCAATGTCACGGCTTGATATTTTGGAGAGTGGTATACCATCTACTCGGAGCTAATGTTGCTCTCATGTTTCTATGTTCTTGGTTTTCGATGCATCTTTCGCCCAACCATATGATGCTTCTGCAAAAGCATCAAACTCCGAAAATTTACATGCCCAAAACGAGCATGCCAAAGCTCTTTATCATGCATAGCAGGAGTGTGGGCAGCCACTGTATGTGCATCATAAGTACGCTTGTCATAGCTCTCGAGCTTATACAAGCCTTTGTATCGTGTTCCGGAAGTGACTATTTTATATCCCTTTGATGGGTCTTTCACCAAACACTTCCCATCTTCAAATTCAACCCTTACACCGTTCGTTTATGGCTGAGATGGAGAGCAGATTTTTCTTTATCCCTGGAACATACAACACTTTTGTCATACATACATTTGCACCATTGGCTGCAACAAGTATGACATTGCCAATTCCCTTTACTACTGGATAAGTGGTATGATCTACACATGATATAGTGCGGCCATTAGAAGTATAAACCAAGTGCTGAAATACATCTTTGCATGAAGTGATGTGGCTCGAAGCACCATTATCAAAATACCATGATACATCCTGTCTATCGGATGCAATGCAAGACATAAGCACTAGTACATGTGACCAAAAAAGTGTACTCCTGAATTACATAAGCCGATTGCTCTGCTTTGTCATCAGAAGAGTCTGCTACTGCATTGCCTGCATCTTTCTTCTTCTCTTTTGCAATCCGCTTTCTACATTCATTGATGTAGTGGCCAGGCTTATGGCAGTAGTGACATTTCCCTTCTTTCTAGGCTTGTTTGTATCCCCTTTGTCAGACTTTTCACCACCAGAAGAGGACTGTCCATGACCAGCCTTACTAGAGTGGTGTTCCCCATGCTTAAAGCTCTTTGCTTTACCCTTATCCTTAGCTGTAAATGCTTTGTCTCCACCACGGTTACTAGATAGGTTTGCTCTTGTTTGCTCTTCCTGCAAGAGTAAACCCACCAGCTCTTCAAAAGTGACAGGATCAACACCTCCTCTCATAGAGAGGTTGAGAGAGGTGTGAAAGCCCAAATAGGAGGATGGCAAAGAATTCAGAGTGTTGGTGACCAACTGTCTGTTTGGGATAACCTCATCAATGTTGAGCAATTGTTCCTACAAATCTTTCACTTTGGTGAGATGATCTGACATGGAGTCACCCTCATCCATAGAATGAAGATCCAATTGCCTCCTCAAGTAGGCAACTCTTGCCTCGTTGCGTACCTAATTCATTGCTTCCAATGTGTCCCATGCAAGCTTTGATGTCTTGTAGGACCGAATGTGTGAAATAATAGTCCTTTTCACTGAAAGGGCTATCAAGGACATAGCCTTTGCATCCCTATAGTCCCATCTCTTCTGCTCTTGTGTGGAAGCAAGTTCTACTTCAGGAGCTCTTTGAGCACCTACGCTTTGAAGCGTTGCTAGCTGTATGGTAAGTGGGCGTGTGTTGTCACCACACCCGATTCCCCAAAGCCCTTTGGTTACCAGTAAATTACGGATCATGAAACTCCATAAGGAGTAGTTTAATCCATCCAACTTGTCCTCCTGGGTGAGCACACCAAATATATCTGTTGCATTTTGACCCATGTAGACAAAATACACCTGCAAGCAAACCAACCACTAATGTGCATTACCAGGCAACCAAATGTCCTATGCAAACTTTTGTCTGCAACCTCAAGCAAGTATAAACCTGCACCAAATTGTCCAAGTACACTCAATGTGTATACATATGTGACACATATGTGACGAATCATTGCTGTAATCCAAACTGATATGCACTGCAATTGCTTCAATGTGTAGTCAATTGCCCAATTTTCACAAAAGCCCCAAATGTCTACAACTAAAAGAGGCTCAATTGGTTGATTTTGGTCTCAATTTGAAAAACCCCCCAAATTCCAAGCAAAGCATGTTCAATTTTTCCAATTTGGCATCAAATTGAGAAATCTGTAGATGATGGTTCCTGACATAGCCTTCAATTGTCCATGCAAAGGTGAATTTTACCAAACCCCCAAATTTTTGTACTTGCAAATGTCTGAATGTTGTGATATTTGTAAAAGCAAATTTATTTACCTTCACAACCGGTACACAGGACACGGGCAAGTACACGTGGAGGCACCTTGTTGACGAGGCGTCGTGGGCATGGGCTTGTAGGCGTGGAGGCATGCTGTAGACCAGGCGTCGTGGGTAGGTGCCCGTACGGTGACGTTTGGCTACAGGCAAGCTGACATCAGTCGGCGCTGGAGAGTAGCAAGCAGGCTGGAGACAGCAACGTTGGCAAGGACCAGTCGGGCTGGAGATGGCAATGTCGACGGCAAGCTGTAGGCGGAATAGTCGGTGATGGCGAGTAGTAGGCGAACGGAAGTCAAAGTCGAGGTGCATTGGAACGGTGAATTTCGCTGGCTGTCGGAACCATCGACGGACAGACTCATTGTCGGAAGTATGTAGCCCAAAAAACACAAATTTCCGGCAAATGCCACCTAAGCCCCAAGTGCGGCTGAGTGTCGCCGTGCCGCGCCCACTGTGGTGACAGCACTGCTGGTTGGTTGGGTGGAGCTCTTGGCAGTAGTGCCGCTGCCTGTGGTGGTGGAAATGGGTCGAGACAGGTTGGGTGGCGGCCCACAGAGGAGATGTGGTCCCCGGAAGGAGCTGCCGCACACACAGAGAATGACAGAAGGGACTGTCGACCGAGGACCATTGGCGGAAGTAGCAACAACCGTGCAAGAGTAGGAAGTCTCTAATACCAACTGTTGGGACTCACACACTCACACACAGCAAGGTCTCCTGCAGATTAGGGTTAGATGCAGAAACAGGAAGCTCACAAAGAGAGAGAGAGAGAGAGAAATGAAATGATATATTAACGTCTTCAGAAGGCCAAAATGACCTATGAGACCAAAAAGGTTACAACAATTGGTGGATCTGATACAATGTCTATGTAAGAAAAGCTAAAAACAACTAAACAACTAACTGAAACTGAAACAGAGAGAGAGAGAGAGAGAGAGAGAGAGAGAGAGAGAGAGATTAAGCGTCTACTAAAGACCCAATGGGCCTATGAGACCAAAGTGAGACAATAATGTCCATGGCATATCTCATCATGGAATGGAAAATAAGACAGAAAGAAAACGTAAACATAGCTATCTCACTGGGTTGATACAAAATTGTCCATGGAAACTCATCATGGAAGGATGGAGCTCTTAGAGCTAAAAGTAAATTACAGCTCATACATTGTGATGTATGTGGTCCAATGCAGACACCATCCATAGGGGGGCATCTTTATTTCGTCACATTCGTTGATGACTACTCCAGGTTTTCTTGGGTTTACCCCTTGAAAACGAAAGCAAAGGTGTTTACATGCTTTTGACACTTTATAGCAATGGCTAAAAATATGTGTGGATGTAAAGTCCAAACACTCCACTCAGATAGAGGTGGAGAATACATGTCAAATGCATTCAAGGATTATATGCTTCAAAAGGGCATCAAACACCAATGTACTGTGCCTTATACACCATGGCAAAATAGTGTAGCTCAAAGGAAAAACAGATCTCTCATGGAGATGGCAAGATGCATGGTGAAAGCACAGAGGTTGCCTCACAATTTTTGGATGGAAGCTATAATGTGTGCAACTCATGTGTTGAACAAGTGTCCAACAAAAGCTTTGAAAACCATAACATCATTTGAGGCTTGGTATAGCCAAAAACCAAAAGTGGATTATATGCATACATTTGGGTGTTTGGCATATGCACATGTGCCAAAACTCACAGCAAAACTAGATGATAAAAGCAATAAAATGCATTTTTGTGGGCTACAACAATGAGAGCAATGGATACCGTCTTTATAATCCAGCAACACGCCGGATTTTTGTCAGTAGAGATGTGGTATTTGCTAAAAATTCAGTTCAGTCCATGTACAGCTTGTATAAAAGTAATGATACAAGCATACAAGACATGTTTGATGGGCTATATTACCCATTGCAATTAGGGGGGATTCAGATCAGCCAGCCCCTATACAAGAAAATCCTCATGTAGAACACGTGGAACACCCTTCTATGGAAGAAGTTGAAGATCTTGTCAGGGAAGAGCAAACAGCTATAGACACAGCCAAGTCGGTGCTAAGATGGTTGCTAAGAACTTTGCAAGATAGCAAACTTGCAGCTCCACTGACAGGTTGAACAAGGGCTAGTTCCAGCCATGCATTGAATATGCATCATGGGGAGTCTGCATTAGCCATGGGTGGTCTCTTTGATTTAGAAGAGACTTCTTCTTATGAAGAAATATAGAAAAATGAGCACTAGGTGCAAGCCATGCATGATGAAATCTCTTCTATCATGAGAAGAATACTTGCGATCTTGTGGACTTGCCGAAAGGCAAGAATGTCATTGGAACAAAGTGGATGCACAAAGTCAAAGGAAGTCTGATGGTACAATTGACAGGTACAAAGCAAGACTTGTGGCTAAAGGCTATTCGAAAAAAAAGAGAATATATTATGAGGAGACTTTTACTCCTACTTCAAGGATGACTACAATCCAATTAGTGAATGCTTTGGCTGCACATAAAGGATGGAGCGTGCATCAATTGGACATAAAAACTGCATTCTTTTACAGGAGGAAGTATATGTAAATCAGCCCATTGGTTTTTGAAGTTCTTGGTGAGGAACATAAAGTATGTAGGTTACACCAAGCATTGTATGGGTTAAAGCAAGCTCCAAGAGCTTGGTATGATAAAATACATGCTCATCTAACCAACCAAGGTTATGTGAATAGTCCGCTTGACAGCATGTTGTATGTGAAGAAAACTGGTATCGATATTCTCATAGTCATCTTGTATGTAGATGACATGCTCATAACAAGGACTAGCACATAACAAATTTTAGATTTCAAGGCTGATTTGAAAGCTGAATTTGATATGTCAGATTTGGGGCCTTTACACTACTATCTTGGCATACAATTCATGCATAGAGATGATGGCATTGTTATGCAGCAAACTAAGTACATAAAAAGTTTGTTAAAAAGGTTTCACATGGAAGAATGTAAACCAATTTCTACTCTCCAGTAGAACCAAGTGTAGAACCAAGTGTAGAACCAAGTGTACGGCTTACTATGCATGATATTGGTAAGCCTTTTGAGGTTGGCATTTACAGCCAAGCAGTGGGATGCCTCATTTACTTGTGTAACACGAGGCCTGACATATCTTTTGGAGTGTCTCTGTTGAGCAAATTCATGCATAGCCCAAGCACAAAGCATTGGCGAGCAGTCAAAAGCATTTTCCGTTATCTTCAGGATACCTTGGATTTTGGTTTACTCTATCCCAAGGGGGGAGCAGCTTGCAGCTTTATGCATACAATGATTGAGACTGGGCTGGTGATTATGATACCAGCCAATCCACTAGTGGGAATTGTTTTTTTCTTGGCAATTCATGCATATCTTGGTTGAGCAAAAAGCAACTAAATGGTGCCACATCTACTTGCGAGGCCGAGTACATGGCAGTTTTCACAGCTACAATAGATTTATTTTTTTTCCAAGAAAAGATCCTTTCATTAGTTATATAAAAAACGCCCGTAGGGCTACAAAAGATCTCTCCTGCTCATAAGAGAGACAGAGCAGTGAATACAGCATGGCAGCCCGGGAGACTCTCCCTAGGTGCTGCAAAATACAAGCATCACTACAAAGGACTGAGAGGCTAAATCATACAATAGGGGGGGGGGGGAAGAGCCAAACAGGTGGCCTGTAGTGCCAACGGGGGGATCCCGTGTGTAAGGTGTAGAAGGGGCCACGGCGCCAAGTGGTGTGAAAGGCCTGGCACCGTAAGATCGCCTCATCCGAGTCTCCCCGGATGCGGTCGTACTGTCCTCGCAAGGTGTGGATCAACTCCTGCCAAATCCCCCGTACAGTCTCTGCTGGTGGCTCCAATCTCCCCTCAAAGGCCGTAAAGCACCGGGCCCTCCAAGTGAACCAGATGGTGAGGCTGCTGAGGAGCTCCCATCGTAAATCCCTCTCCTGTGTCCAGCTGGCGGACGAGAAATCCGGTTCCGGAACCAGGCGAGGCTGGCCCCTAATAAATCTGATGGCCTGACAGCCTTGCTCTATCTCATAGCCCATAGCAGGCCCTGACGAAGTCGACCAAGCAGCGGCACCCCACGTAAACATACCCTCTGGAGAGAGGGGGGCCAGAATACGCAGCATCCCGCAGCCAAATCTGCTGCGCCTGAGGGCAATCCCAAAGGCAATGTCTTTGTGTCTCCATAGGGTGGCCGCATCGGACGCAGGCCGCCGGAAGACTGCTGTAAACAAGCCAAGTGCCAACTGCGGAGCCCCTGTGGGCGACCAGCCACACTGAAAAGTCCAGATCCTGCGGGCCTGTCGACTAGCCCAGAGCCGAGTCCAAAAATCCTCCAGGAACTCTTGTGAGAGTCCCTGTAGCCGCCAATGCCCCGCTGCTGCTGGAGAGACCGTCCTCCTCGCCGTCAAAATATGCCGCCCCAGCCGAACAGTATACTGGAAAAAGGTAATCTCTATGGCCTCAAGGGATGCATAAGGATCATGCCACTCGTACTCCCCGGGGTCCCACTGTAGCCGGGCCAAGAGGCACGCTGCATATGCCCATATGCGCCAATCCAGGAGCACATCAGCAAGGTCGGGGTCAATATGCCACTTCCGAGAAGCGGCGGCCACTACCCGAATCCTCTGAAAGGTGCACTCTGCAACCAAAGGCGACTCCACCTCCACTCTCTAGAGTCTGCCCTCATCCTGAATCTCATAGTAGAGGCAACTGCCATCCTCAGTGCAAGCTCTGACAGCAATCAGGATCTCCAACTGTGTAAAGGCTCCCATCCACCGTGGGGCCGTCGGCTCGAGAGGCGTGAACCACTCCTCTGTGAGTGCCTCCTGAATATCATCCCTCATAATCAACCCCCCTCTGAAGTGACTCAGCCTCTCCACCTGGATCTCCTCTGGTAGACTGCAGAAGGCCTGCCAGTCTCCAAAACTACGAGCTGGGCCTGCCGCTAAAGGCCCCCAGGCTAGACGAGGCCGAGAACCCAGCATATGACCCTGCTCTGTGCGAACCGCTGGGCTCCAGATAAGCGGCTGTCTGGCCCGCTCCTCAACACAAGAAGGTGGTCGCTGAGAGAGCCCCGGTCTCAGCAGCTCCCAAGCTCTCAGGATACTCAAAGCAAATCTGTCCTCCCATCCTCTACTGAGGCCTGTCCTCCTCATCTCTATGAAGATTCAGCGAATCTCTGGTGCCCAAGTGCCCCCCTTGCTGGGGACGCCCGAGCCTGCAGCCGCCGCTGCAAGAGGAGCTCTTTCCAAGGCTCAGCGCCTGGAAGCAACCCCCGAACGATAAGCTTCCCCAATAAGGCTCTACTCTGATCGACTGGATCTATAATGCCCAAACCTCCCTAAGCCAGCGGAAGTGTAATAACTGCCCATGCAACCTTTCCCCGAGCTGGCTGACCGTCCCGTACATGGCATTGATCATGCACATGACATCAAAAGCTCTATGTAAGAGTCGATCTGATGGCATATCTCTGATCCTCTGTATGAAGCAGATCGTTTGGAAGACGGCCTCTACTAGCATAGGAGGTGCAGCAAACTCCGTCCGGACAATGTCATGTGGGACGGAGGGTTTGCTGCCGATCATCCGTGAGAGCATGAGAATCTGAGGCCTCTCTATCTGAGACCATGTGGAGGTGGCGAGCCCAGGTGCCCATACTGCTGCAGCATACATCAAAGCAGGAGTGACTAGTGTGTCAAACAACCACCCCTTCGTGCGGGGCTCCTGGAAGTGTGCCTGGTGATACTATCTCTCTAGCATGGCCAGAGCTGCATACCCTGGTGTGAGTCTATCCCTGGCTGCCTGTGCCATAGTAAATCTTCTTGGCGGAGTCGTAAATGTAATCCCCATGTACACAGTATCCACTAACATGTGGCATGGACTGTCCAGGAGCCTGATGCGTCTCACAGTAGAAGATGATGTCCCTCCCAGTGAAACTATCCTCAAAAGCACCTACATCAAGGCGTAGAGATCCATTACAATTCCAAGTAGCAACTTTGAGTGTAGTCCCATAGGTCTCGTGCCGTCATGAAGAGCGCCTCTCCATAATCACAACTCTTACCATCTCTATGAAGGCCACATTCCCTTTCTCTCGGGCTGCCCTTATCTCGAGCATAACTTCTTTCATGTGGGCAAGTTGCGAGAGAGTGAGGTCATCTCCAAGAAATATTCCCGTCTTCTTGAGTGTAGGACGTCTCTTCAAGAAGTCCTTCTTCGCTTCCATGGAAGGGAAACGTATGATAAGTGCTCTCTCCTTAGAAGATTCGCCACTACCTTCTCTCTTCTTTCCCACTCTCCATGCCTTTGTGTGCGTGGCTTCAATGCCCATCATAGAGAAGAGCTCCTTGGTTTCCCCTTCCGCATCATCACGGTCTTTTAGACCAGACACTCGTACATGTAAGGCCCGGGTCTTCCTCCTTTGCTCCTCTTCAAGGGTCATGTTGATGATGGTGGGAGTGGGGATGGATAGCGATTCTTTACCTTTCCCTTTCTTGGCGACCTCGATCCATTTCTCTGCCTCGTCCATCTTCTTTTGTGTCTCTGTGATCACCTCCACCCATGAAGATGTCCTCTCTTTATGTTGCTCCTCCTCCTCTCGAATGATCCTCATTTGTTCCTCGATAGTATTCAGCTCTTCAATAAAGGAGGGCTGAAATTTTCCATCCTCAAGCTATCCTTGTGAAGTGGCTTCAGACTCCTTTTTGAGGGCTGAGATTTCAGCCGCTTGACTTTTAGCATGCAATTTGGCCTCCACTAGTTCCTCCTTTAAGGCTGAAATCTCAGCCTCTTGCTTGGATGTTCTCTCTTCGAGCTCTTGGATTTTGTCAAATCCCTTCTCGAGTTCGGAGAGGCGGTTTATGATTGCGGTAACGGAAGAGTCGACCATCTTCTTGTTTTCTTTGATAATTGTGCTGAGCTTGTCCTCCACCTTCACAAGCTCCTCTTTAACTCCGGTCTTGGCCATGACTTTTTGCAGTACTTCCCACGGCCAATGGACTGGAAATTAATCCATGACACCTGCGCGCAGCGCGAAACAACAGCAACAAGGGGGGGGGGGGGGGGGGGTCAAGCCATGTAGAGAAAAGAGAAGAGATTCAGGAGAGAGAGAGAGAGAGTTATGTTGCTACCTTGGGGGCCTGAGGAAGGGTGGGTGGGGAAAGGGAGGGAAAGCGAAGACAGAGAGGGTGAAGCGAACAGCAGAGAAGGCGCAGAGAGAGAGGGTGGCCGGGGAAAGGGGGCGAAGACAGAGAAGGCACAGAGAGAGGGCGAAGCGAAGAGAGAGAGGGTGGGTGGGGAAAGGGGGCGCAGAGAGAGAGAGAGAGAGAGAGGGTGGGCGGGGAAAGGGGGCGAAGCGAAGAGAGAGAGGGTGAAGCGAACAGCAGAGAAAGGCGCAGAGAGAGAAGTGAAGAGAGAGAGGGTGGGTGGGGAAAGGGGGCGAAGCGAAGAGAGAGAGGGTGGGCGGGGAAAGGGGAGCGAAGCGAAGACAGAGAGGGGGAAGCGAACAGCAGAGAAGGCGCAAAGAGAGAGGAAAGGGGGCAAAGACAGAGAAGGCACAGAGAGAGGGCGAAGCGAAGAGACAGAGAGAGAGAGAGAGAGAGAGAGAGAGGACCTATGAGACCAAAGAAATATATGCAATCCATGAGAGACTGAAAGTCAGTTATCGAAAGAAAAGGCTCCTAACTAAACAGAACACTCTCGAGCATAATGAATTATGCCACGTAATGTCTTACAAAAGACCACAGGAATGTGTGTGTGTGTGTGTGTGTGTGTGTGTGTGTGTGTGTGAGAGAGAGAGAGAGAGAGAGAGAGAGAGAGATGAACTCACCCCAGTTGCTGAATATGGTATGGCCCGTGCATGAGATAAATCCAAAGTTTGTAAATTGGCACACCACACTGATACCGTGTGCCAGCTTGTATTATAGAGAGACTGTGCATGCAGGTGGCGAAGCTGTTGACCTTTGTCCTTGAGCAATCCAAACAGTGGCGTTGAATCAAGTGGTACGCAATGGTGAGGTGAGGAATAAAAGCGGATGGATTGCAGAGGTGCATGAACAAGAGACCCAAGATTGGGATGCTGAGAACCTATATTAAAAGACATTTGACGCCGTGATCGGAGTCCTCTGATACCCAGCAAAGCTCCTTCATCCTCGTCACTAGAGTTTTGTTCCTCACCCAGACGGCCTGATACAATTGATACAGACTCCAAAAAAGTGCAGCTTTGAAGAATCTTCGAGACCTCAAGCCAGCCAAACATATTACTTTGTAAGTGAAGGCTGCGAAAATGCGGGATCGCCAACAACAGATTGTCCAAGCACTCTGTGCTTATGTGGCTGCAAAAATCTAGGTCCAAATGTTTCAAATTTGGACACTTTTTTTGAACTTCTTGAATGAAGGTGGTAAGATCCGGTCGAGAGGTGTCTCGACAATCTTCTTCACAGCTACCGCTGAGGAGATGGTCATTGTGAAGATCAAGACTGGTAAGGTGACAAGGGAGAGCATCGACGATGCCCTCTAGCTCAGATTCCATCAAAGAACATGAAATCAACCCCAATTCTGTAAGTCGTGGTAAAGACCTCACAAGAGAGATGATCTTATCACTAATCGGTTTCTTGAGCCTACAAACATAAAAAGAACATCACAAAGACATTAGTGAAACTTTTCAACATGTTTACATTCGGAAGAAATGCTTTTAATATGGTAAATTCTTTAAAAACTCAGCACACCATGGACAAGTAGTTCCAACTCTCAGTTTTATTTTTTCTGATTATCTACGATTCCTGCAATTCTCTCTTTGGTCGGACAGTTTTCTCAAAGAAAAGTTCAAAAAAGAAGAAAAAACTTCACCTAAAAAAAGCACTCCACTAGCACTGCTTTAAGTAAAAAATCATCAAAGTCCAAAGGTCTTGCCAATTATGAGAGCCAAATGGCAGCAGAAAGCAGCAAGCACAGTATGTCACTACATCCATAACGGTATGGCATCCATGTCAGATCAAAACGAGATGTTTTCCAGGTGTGGAATGTTGGACAACAAATGCTTCTTTCAATCATGTAAGAAATATGTACTGAATGGGTGCCTGTGGTTATAACTCAAGCCTATCAAGGTCAACTAGACATAGAAAGGTTCAAGATCCACAAAACCTATCAATAAAAAATTGCATGATATGGGAAAATAGGTGCAATCTCACATGCTACCTATGCCTTTACTTGTACCTCGGCAAAGCCCCTTCAAAGGGAGCTCTGCCATGGTACGCCCTTCTCTGATTAACCAGCCTGCCAACTCCTCACATGAACAGCCTGATCTTGTTGTATCAGCCTATAGTTGTTCCTATATTTGGCAGTGTTACCACCGAACAAGTACATGCTTTGTCAGGCGTGGGACCCAATGGATGCATACGATCGCATATAACTGCTTATGTGCTCAAGTGTGAATGGGTAATGTTTGTGGGTGACAGTTGTGGGCCAAAGATCCAATCCACGGTACCTGCGGCGGGCGAGCCCCCAACATGTGACCAATAGGCAAACAGCATAGGGGAGTCCAAATCAGAGGTTGATGGAGGCACTCCTCGGATGCAACTAGAGTGGACTGTTGAAGTGCCGGCCTAAGGTGATCCCAACCGCTCAAGAGCCAATATCCGAATGACCAAGCGGAGCCCATACTTTTAGAGCTCCCCATGATACATGCGCATGAGCCCCCAACATGTGACCACTAGACAAACGGACCAGGGGGTTCCAAATCAGAGATTGGCGGAGGCACTACTCGGATGCAACTCGAATGGACGTTGAAGGGCTGGCCTGAGGTGATCCCAAGCGCGCAAGAGGCTGGCTGCAAATCTGTCCTCAAATGCAGGGCTAAAGCCACAAGCCCGCATCTCCGTGAAAATCCATCTCGTACTCTGGCACCAAGGACCTCCCAAAACCGGGGTGCAGGCAGAGATCCTGGTAGGAAGTCCTTCCAAAGTTTGGCCACGAACTATCAACTTGCCTATAAGGGCAGAGCTCTGAATAGAGGGGTCAATTGGCTGAATAATCACTCTCCAAGCCACCTTGGCCCGGGCAAGCCTCCCATCGCAAACAGCCCAAAGAAACTTGCAGATCAACCGCTCAACCTGAACAATGAAGGCCCAGCAAGAGGTGATGTACCACATGGTGGCGAGAAGAACCTGGTTTGCCAGCACGGCCCAGCCAACTAAGGAAAGCCTGGATGAACTCGCGTATAGCAGCTTCTTCTGAATGCTCATAAGAAGAGGTGCTAGCTGCTTCTCCGAGGAAATATCGATACCAACCTAGCATCCAAGGTAACGAGACGGAGTGCCACTCAAGGTCCACTCAAAAGCCTCATCTGGCCTCCACGTCGGGGTGGGTGCTGAGCCAACCCAGAATCCACACAACTTGTGCCAAATGATATATGGTCCGAATGCACAGCTGAAGATCTCTATCAATTTGGCGAATCTCTAGATATTCCCCTCATCTCTTGATAGGTATGTTGTTGCGTTATCGGCAAACTCTGAGCTCCTCCTACGCACGGATGGGAAGATATAGCCCCTAGAGCCCTATCTCTTGAGCAAAGAGAAAACTGCTCATGGCCTAGGCTACAAACAAAAATAGCTAAGGTGCCAGTGGACAACCCTACCGGACCGAGCAAGAATGCAGAAATCTGCCGCCTCTAGCTCCCTGAATGAGAACCTAGCTGTGAAAAGCTAAATAGAGCCCAGAAACACGTCGGACCCACGCCTCGGGAAATCCCATCCCGCACACCGTCCCCTCCAGAAGCCCAAATCCACCCTATCATAGGCTTTCTCAAAATCCAAAAAGGAGAACTGTAAGATCATGTTGCTTCAACCTGGCCGAAGCGGTCGCCTCCCAAAAAGTGAAGATGTCCAGAATGCTTCGATCCCAAACAAAACTTGTCTATGTGCCACGAATCAAATCGGGGATGAAAGGCTGCAACCGCCGACTAATGGCTTTGGCTAGGATTTTGTAAGAGGTCCCTAGGAGAGGGCGATGGGCCTCCACTTCCAAATCTCCAATCGACCCTCCTCGAGAATCAAATGAATCAATCCCTTTGACAGCGTCTCCAACATGGAGCCCGTGCTCATAATCTCATTGAAGGTTGCCTTGAAGCCGCCTTCCATGAGATCCCAATGCCAAAGAAATAAAGAAACTGGAAGCCCATCTTGTCCTAGGAATTTGCCCCTAGGGAGTGCCGTTTGAGCCTCTGCAAGCTCCTCTGAGGTAAAGGGTGTCACAAGGAAAGTCCGGAGAGTGGGGGGGGGAGGGGAGGACCACCTCTCTCCTGTGCTGCCAAACCCACTGAGGATAGGGGGCATCCACGAGAAGAGAACAGAAGATATCTGTGGCAACGGCTCGCACTTGCACGGGATCCACAACTATGGATCCATCTTGGCCTCGCAACCTGCAGATACCTTCCCTCTGTCAATGTGGGCCAGAAATCTCCGGTGAGCTAGTCGCCCGCCTAGGTCCAAAAGGAGGCTCTAGCATGTTGTCTGTACTCCACCCTTCGCTTCTCGATGGAACAAAGCTCTGTACAGGCTGCAGCCAACTGGGCCTCAATCCACGGGCTATCCTGGGTACTCTCCTGAAACCGCTGCAAGGAGCACATGCTCCTCTCCTGCTCTCTGAAACTAGCCAGTCTGCTCTGCGCAAGGCCTCCTGTGATAAATTGATGATGTCTCTAAGGCATGCATTCAAAGCTCCTGCGTCTGAACCAGTGTGAAAATCTAGGCTCTCCCAAATCTCCTCTACCTTGCTGCAAATCTTGGAATCCTAAATGAGGTTGTCTCGGATCTGAGTGCTCAAATGTATGTTTTACCTCCATGGGTCCTCCTGGATAGAATGAGCGGGTGCATGATCGGAGAAAGTAGTGCCTACCAAAATACCAATCATGCCACGTAATCCACAAGCCCACTCATCCACATAAAACCGGTCTAGTCTGGAAAGGTCACGAGCTATATTCTTCCTGTTGGATCAAGAAAAGCACAGACTCCCAGGGCTGCGTCCGAACTCTCGTAAATGCTAAGGGTCCTCTCCCCTCAAAGCCAAAATCAACTCCTCCCAGGCCGAATACTCCATGCTTGAAATTGTAACCATGCCAGCTCCGAGTTTATCCTCTCTTGCCTCGAACATGTTAAAATCACCACCCATGCACCAAAAATCCGCCTGTGGGAGGGACTGACGAACCGTACTCTAGAAAGTGGCTCTGCCTGCCTGTGGTATTCGATGAGTATATGTTCAGAAATCCCACTCTTTCCTCTCCAATCCTAATGATCGCCCATTGGGCTCTCCCATTGACAATGGTGCCAAAATCGACCACTACAAGTAAGAGTTGCTCACTGATGAAAATGCATACCCCACCCTGGGTCCAGAGGGACCAAAAGGTGTGACTCCTGCTCTGAAGGATCTTCCTGCAACGCTGCGTACGCCACTCGGAAAGATGATGATCCTGGAGAAGGAGAATGCCAATAGGCCCACCAACTATGGCTCTAGGCCCCGCACCTCTGAAAGCCTTGCGGTCCTCCCAAACCCTGAATGTTCTATGAGACAATCCACATAACTAAGAACAGTGGGAGGCAAAACTGCCGGAACAGCCCTCCAATCGAAGAGTAGAGTAATCACTATTTGTCCTCAGTGAAGCCACGCCAGATGGGCACAAATCCTGCCCTCCATGCAAAGCTACTCTATTTGGGCCTTGGAATATGCTTACTCTAGAATCCATCTCTCACAATGAAGGTACCTACAGGAGGGAGGGAGAGGAACTGCCATCGAACCATGAAGAAATACAAAGAGAAGCACCTCCAAACTGGAGGACACCAGCTCCCCTCCGTGCCAATGGCCAGAAGTGAGTGAGCACGTTGGTGATACACAGATCATGCAGATGGTGTGAGACCTCAATCGCCTATCCGTGAATAGCGGAAGACACCAACTCCGTGCTACAATCCATCCCCGGAGGATGGTCCTAACACATTACTTAAACCCGTCCAAATTCACTTTTCCCCACAATAGACAATATGTGGCACTTAATGCGATAATAAAAATACAAACATCATGTAATTTCCATCATCAACAAAATACAGAGCATCCTTTGGAAGGGAGCATTACCCTGAAAGGCTCACTTTTTCTAAGGTTGATGCATTAAGCCTTGCTAGCTCTCGGATTTCCTCCTCTCCCTGTCACAGATCGATCTCTTGTAAGTGACCATGTGTAAATTGGAAATCTTTACAAATCCAGTTATAGTCTCAGCTTTTATAAGAATGCACATGCAAGAAAACACAGAGCCTAGCAAACACTAAAATACAAAAGCTTAATGACACAAACAAGAGCAAGATAAAAATCATAGAATTGCTTAGGGTAGAGATGCAGAAAGCTGAAATATAAAAGTGGTAAGGCAGTGTGGGAGCATTGGTGGTGAGAAACAGATGTAGAGTGGCAGAAAGTAAGAAAAAAAGAGGAGGAGGGAAGTGGGGGCGCCCTTTGAATACCTAATCCCCTTTGAATACCTAATCAGCTGATCCTCTGCAAGCTTCCTGGTTGAGCTGCAATGAATGCAACCAGTGAACTCCTTCCCAACCTAGAAACTAGCATTGCCATCTTTGCCCTACTAGAGAGAAGACATTTCTGTTTACTTCAATGCTTTATTAAGAAATTCATTATGTGACACATCTTTCAAATCGTTGTTCTCACATTCAGATATTAATAAACTACCCTTGACCCGCGCGTAATTCTTTGACCACCAATGCCCTTCTATGGAGCATGACCTAGTCCTCTAAGTGAAACATATTTCATATCATACGTTTCATACTGTCATACATCAAGGAGAATGATAGGTATGATAAACTATGATTCAGCTCTTGGTGGAGTTTCGTACGTGACCCTAAATTTGGGGCTATATATGCATGTGCGAGTTGGGACTTCAAAATATTGACAATTCGACACTTGAAAGTTGAAAGTTGAAACTTGAAACTTGAAACTTGAAAGTTTCAACTTTCAACTTTCAAGTACATACTATGTACTATAGTATGTATTATGTACATATAGTACTATAGTATGTATTCTGTACATATAGTACATACTATGTACTATATGTACTAATAAGTATGTGCAATACATTGGTACAATGTAGGGCTTTTTCTATCATGTGCAAGACATGTGAATGCTCATTCCCAGGGCTGATCCTTGAAGGGCAAACGAACCAGTTTTAGAACCAGATTCAAGAGCTTGAGCTGCTAGTGTGGGTAGGGAAGAGTTGTGGATGGACCAGGTGGCTGTCCGCCCGCTCATACGTGTAACATGCTTCTGTCGGCTGCAGCAAATCCAGGAACCTGGCCAACAGTAGGTCAGCCAGTCCATAAGGGATTCCAAGGCCTATATAAGGCACACGCTGCTCATTGTGTAGGCATTCACTCCTCTAGGGACTAGAATCAGTCGACTAGGCATAGACTAGGTGTTTTCCACCTTTTGAAGGGCAGCCTATGGCTCGCCAAGTTGTACATCGTTTTTGTACTATATGAATATATTGAAACTCAGCTGTCTCTCTCTCTTCTCTCCATCTCTTGATTGTGTTTTGCATCAACATGTTCCAGGAAGGTGTTTAGGGCTGAAAGAAGACTCCCACATCTTCCACAAGGGCCATTGGTATCAAAGCTTGAAGATGGTTCTGAGATATTGTTGCTTCGCATGTCCCATGCACCCACCCACCCACTTTTTGGGAGTAGAATCAGTCGACTAGGCATAGACTAGGTGTTTTCCACCTTTTGAAGGGCAGACTATGGCTAGCCGAGTTGTACATCCTTTTTGTACTATATGAACATACTGAAACTCAGCTAACTCTCTCTCTTCTCTCCATCTCTCGCTTGTGTTTTGCATCAACATGTTCCAGGAAGGTGTTTGGGGCTGAAAGAAGATTCCCAGAGCTTCCGCATGTGACATTGGTATCAGAGCTTCAAGATGGTTCTGAGATATTGTTGCTTCACATGTCCCACGTAACCTCTCACCCATCCACCCCCCCCCCCTGCATCGCGCGTGGATGAAACCATCACCTGTGTCTTGATCTTAAATGCCTAAAAAATACCAAAAAATGGTAGAAAAAATGCTGAAAAATGCCTTAAAAATACCAAAAAATGTCGGCCAGCTGTGGCAGGCCAACAACATGGCTGCAGCAATAAATGCTATAAAATGCCTAAAAAAATACCAAAAATGGTAGAAAAAATGCTGAAAATCTCTGCTAAGATATGCTAATGCAAGGCTTCATATGGAGCCAATTACAAGCATGAATATGCATGGGAAAGTCCATCTGGGGATGAAATAATTTCCAACACCTCCTCTTCAGCGCCAGATGGGTGGACCAACTCTGGCACGCTCCAAAAAATCCTCCAAAGAGTCTAAAGGAACAACCTCCTCATAAAAGGCACAAAGCTCGCGAAGATATGGTACATCTGAATACCAAGAAGGTCTCCGGAAGAAGCCACGAGAAGATCGAGAAGATATCGAAGACAAAACACCAGGATCAATCTGGAGAGAGACGCCCTCAGGAGATGGAACGATAGATGGCTCCGAAAACTGTGGTACCTCCTCTGCATCTGCAACAAGTATCAAGACCGAAGTAGAATCCTCCTCTGAAGAAGAAGAAACTGAAACAACCCACTGGAACAAATTGATCATCAGTGATAGCTGAATTTGCCATGTTCGAAGTAGGAACAGGCTCCAAGATAGTGGAAGATGCCTCCTCTGAAACATAAGAAGGAGAAGCAATTGCTAGGAGAGAAACCACCAAAGTAGGAAGCTCCAGAATATGTGAGGATATCTCAACAAAATCATCCTCCTGCTCTGTAGAAGAACCATTATCCTCCTCTGAAAGAGAGGAGAGAAAATCTGCAATAATAGCATCAGCATGAAACAGCACAAGGAAAGGGAGATACTCATCCAAAGGGATTACATGAACTAAGAGGCAAACACGAGCTCTATGATTGGTGATGTAGTTGAGGAGGCAGAGAGCGATTGTTAAACACATGAAGATGGCATGGAAGAAGCTCCACCAAAGGAGGAACACGAGGATGAGCTTCAGAAGGATGAGGCTATTTCTATAGCTTAAGGAGTCAGGACTCTGGACTCTAGAGTCTAGACTCTAGAGAGTAGCTTCCTTTTGGCATTTGATTTTACACTTTTCTATAATGACTTGGTCTTGAGGCTTGACTCATTGATGATTGAGTGATGATTTTAGCTTATTTTGTGATTATGGCAAGTTCTAAATGGTTTGATTTCTCATGCAACTTTAAAGTTTTAATCTGTGAAGTTTCAAATCATAAATGTAGTGTGTACACTATAGACTCTAGATTTTCCTTCTTTAGCACATTGTGTACTCTCAACTTAGTGACTTTCCCCACATCCCCCTCTTAGGATAACCTAGGATGACATGGCTGTTTCCCCCATCCTTAAGATTTTCGTTTCCGTTTTTGTCTCCGATTTCATTTCCCCGTTTCTCGTAATTATGGCCTGAACATGGAATGCCCAAGTGCCATGATGGCTTCTACACATCTAGCTCTCCCAATCCGCCATTAACATCGAAGGAATTGCTAGATGCCTTTTCAAACCACTCCCTTCTCTTCCAGGGTCAGTAGTGGTCGATAAGAAGACCACATTGGTGAGATCACCGTGTTACTAGAGTCATGTGGGCTTTCTTCAAGAGGAGTTGTGGAGCTTTGGCAAAAGGCAAAACGTCTTTTAACTACCTTTTAGCAAGTGGACATCAGTTTTGGGTGGAGCCTGAATTGTCCCAAATGCACTTCACCATCAAAGACCACTCAACAATACCATTGGGTATGCATGAAGGTCTAAAGAGTATGTTGTAGGATTGTGTTGCTTATGTTTCACATTTAAAGAGGACCGTACTTTATAACTTCGAAAGCAATTGCACAGTTGCAGATTCATAAACCCATATAATGTTTGTAAAACTGTAGGGCACATCACTTAGCAGAAGATTTAACTTGGGAGATTATTGGGAGCTTGAAGGCAAAGGAGCAAGTGTACTGAAACTATTCATAGTATTCACCAATATGAGGTTCATATTTGTTCCCAACCATGCTGTCCTATACAACACATACTGATTCCATGTGAGCAAAGTTGAGATAGACCGCTTTGATGTATATTTGTGATAACAATGTTCTCCTCAACTCACATTCACATGGAAGGGGGAAATTTGACAAAAAAAAAAAATTGGACGGTAAGAAGTATACGGAGCTAAAAGGCTTGATTAAATCACACTCTATTTGATAAAGGGTGTAGAAACATGGCTAAGTTCAATTGTCTTAGAAAACATCTCTTTTTTTACCACATAGAAGATAAGAGAAGGCCTCAAGAAAATGTCAAACTGAAAGGCCATATATCTACAGAGTATCAGGGCTAAGAAGCTAAATTGCTTGATTTGTGGCATTATAAAATGTTAACGTGTCTTTTACCCAAACCTTAGCAGGGTTGATGCTACATTCTCTACTTTATGAGAACCTACAGTCTCACAATATTTTGTTGGGGTCAGAAAAAATACGTAGTATACAAATCACAGACCGTAAGCTGTCTTATGCTTAGAAATGAAAACATCTTATGCAATGTAAAAAATGTAAGAAGAAAGAATAACTCAGAGACGACCATACCAAAGAGCCCCAAGGTAGTTTGTATGCACTTAGAGGGGAAGGAATTAATTCCAAAACCTGCAAACAATGGAGAATTTTGATAACCAAAAGCACCAAGCTCACATCTACCAACTTCCATGTTTGATTCATATAAGTCAATAAGCAATTAGGACATTAGCCAAAAAAAAAAAAGGAAAGAAGGGGAAGGGGAAGGGGGATCGGGGGTGTGGGTGTTGTTGTTGTTGTGGGGGGGGGGGGGGGGTGTTGTTTTTATACATAAACCAAAGAAGCCAAAAATGCAGATGGTAAAGCACATATATTTACAAGGCAACTTGGATACATTTCCAGTATGTTTATTAAAAAATCAAAATCGTGCCAGTTGCAATAAACCTGTTGGATTTCATGGTAAATAGTGTGAGCAAAACAAGAAATTGGAAACCATTGAGAAAGACATACATTGGGTCTCAGACCATGTGACTCTTGACGCCATGTGCAGGGTAGGTTAGAAAAGATATAGATGCTTATGTGCCCTAATCTATTAAAAAACATGGAAATTAAGTGTACAGTCATGTAAGTGTGCACTAGGGAGATGGGAAAAATCAATACTCGAGGCAATTGGCCTATTATAAGAAAGACAAGCTCGGAACAAACGAGCAAGCTGGGATAGTCAAAAGGAAGAAAATCAGGGCTAGCAAACCTACTCCCTAGAGTCTTGGGAATCCCAATTGGGCACCCTAGAGTGGCCAGCTAGTTCCCGAGCATTATGTTGGGTATTTCGGAGTCTAGTAGTGTCCATTGGTGTAAACACCCCCTTAGAGTGTGAAGGGCCCTTATTAAGGTCTAGGTCAAAAGATGAGCCTTGATGCCTATAAAAGCACTGTACATGGTGGAAGTATTATCATAATTCATTCATCATTGTGTTGTGCAATCTCTCTCCATTGCGCTCTCTCTCTCTCTCTCTCTCTCTCTCCGTTGTCATCATCACACAGCGGCGTCCCAAATAGGGACGCAGGGTCTGTGGGACCATACACTTGGGACACTATGGTCGGACATTGGGGACTTACGGAAGTTTTTACAGAGAGGGACATTATCTTCTTCACAGAGACCCACCAGAGCCCGGAGAGGGGGCTGCCTGCCACGCATCTCAGGCTATGAGTGGGCATCCGCCTACCAAGAGGAGACGCGCACATGTGGTTGGGTACGCAGGTCTGGCGGAGTGGCAGTACTATTCAGGACACACCTACAGCCCATGATGACCATAGCCCACAGGGACGCAAAGGCACGCTTTATGTGGGTGAGGTTGTAGGTCACACTAGAGAGATGTATACACATTGCAGTATGTTACTTCCCACCTAGGAAGTCCCCATATGCTATTCTGGAGGAGGGAGAGCAGTTTTATCCCCTTCATGTAGACATCATTGAATTTCACGCTTGGGCGAAGTTCTCCTTTTAGGGGACTTCAACGCCAGGACTCGGAGCAAGCAAGCATTTGTATATGGCCTGGAGGAGCCAACCATGCAGGAGATAGACTCGGAGGAGACTGGCATTCAGCGAACATCACAGGACAGAGGGGACATTACACCATCAGGGAGAGAGTTCCTCATGCTGAGGACCACACATGGCTTAGCCATCTTCAACGGGATGTCCCGTTGGCCTTCGTCCAGAGCTCCCACATGCTTCCCACATGGCGGAGGCTCGAGTACAGTGGATTACCTGATGGGATCTCCAGCTTTAGCCACATCCATACATACCTTCACCATTCCCAACAGCCCCCTTGGAGGCGACCATGCCCATCTCTCCTTTAGCCTCAGCTTTTCCCGACCATCCTCACCACCACCGCCCATCTCCCACTACACCCAGATTCACTTCCACCATGATGGGGACTCGACTTACTCCGACCATCTCTAAAGTTCCAACATCTAACATATGTAGACCCCAATCTCCCACTAGCTGACCTCACCTCTCAACTCACCACAATCTTACACACCTCTGCCATAGCCACATTTCCATCCACCAACCGATCTACTGCCAAACCCCCCACCGGCACCATGCCCCATAACAATTGGTATGACGAGGAATGCCGCACAACACGTGAGTGTCTCTTACGCAAGGTTGCAACTGGCCAAATCCGAGAGCGAGATGCTCAAAGGATTAACCAATACACAACCAGGCGTAAGAGACAAGCACATGTTAAGGGCCAATACAAGGACTTATACCAATCTCTCAAAGGTGTGAACTGTCCTAACGGCTGGAAGAAAATCCGGGAGAAACACCCACCCACACCCGTCACATCTCCATCCCTATGGCAAACATATGCACGATCCCTATACGAAGTACCAAATCAGCCCCCCATCCCACCACCATCACATCCACTTTCTTCACATAGGACATGGTAGCCCGAGCCATCCAGAGACCCAAAAACAGTAGATCACAAGACCACGAGAGCCTCTTGGCAGAGCACATCTCCCATGTGGGGGAGACTCTGGAACCCCTCCTGACCCATATGTTCAACTGGGCTCTTTTGGGAGGCTTCCCAGTGTTGTTTGCTACAGTCCCTCACATACGAGGTTTTCTCCCCTCTTGCTCGAGACATGTATTCCTTCGATGATATTGAGAACAGATTCTCACCTGTGTTTCCTCTCCATTTTCTCTCTTCCCACCCGCCGTCTCTCTCTTCGCTTCTCTTTGCCTGCATTTCGCCCCCCCCTTCTCTCTTCCCCCCGTCGTCTCTCTCTTCGCCTCTCTCTGCCTGCATTTGCCCCCCCCCCCTCTCTTCGCTTCTCTCTTCCCACCCGTCGTCTCTCTCTTCGCTTCTCTCTGCCTGCATTCCCCCCCCCTTTCTCTTCGCTTCTCTCTTCCCACCCGTCGTCTCTCTTCTCGCTTCTCTCTGCCTACATTTTGCCCCCTTTTCCCACCCACCCTTGCTCAGGCCTTTCTCTTCACTTCTCTCTTCCCACCCGTCGTCTCTCTCTTCGCTTCTCTCTGCCTGCACCCCCCCCCTTCTCTCTTCCCACCCGTCGTCTCTCTCTTCGCTTCTCCCCACCCACCCTTGCTCAGGCCCCTAAGGCAGCAACATAACTCTCCCCTGCACCTGTAGCTGAGCATCTTTGTAACGTGCGGAAGCTCTGGGTAGTCTTCTTTCAGCCCTAAACACTCTTGAAGACCTCCTGATGCAAAAACGCACCATGATGCAAAAACGCAGGTAGAGAGAGAGTAGAGAGAGAGAGTGAGAAGTGCTGGAATTTCAGTATATACTATGTACAAAAAAGGTACAAATCTGTACAGCCATGGGCTGCCTTCATAAAAAGGTTGTTAACTCCTAAATCTGTCCCCAAGGGACCTCTAAGTGACCCACACCCCTATTGGGAGTGAATCATCAATGCTATGAGCAAGGGGGGCTATTTATAGCCCCTTGGAATAAATGATGAACTGGCCGACTGCTGGTCGGCCAGTTACATGTCCATTAAATCCCCTTAAATCCAACCAACTGGATGTGCTTTTGGTCTTTGATGCGCCTGCTGCTGCCACGTCAGCCGACATACTTTCTGGTACAGCCAGCAGCTCCTTTACTCAGCCGACTGTACCCTGGTTCTTCTCCACATCCAAACTGGCCACTTGTGCTCAAATCCCTGGCTCTGTCTGGTTCTACTCTTTATCTGGCTGCCTCTTCTGGATCTAGCCCTGAGCATGTCCATGGCATCTGTGATGCACATGACATCCCCCTCTGCTAAACTTGATGACGGGAATCCAACCTGCTCTTGGATGACTGTCATCATCCCAATCCTGTTCCGAAGTCCCTCTGTCATCATCCATCCTTGGCAAACCTTTTTCTCTGAAAATCCGGTCTATTCTCCAATCCACTCTGTCTCTGATGAAGATCTATGCATCTGGTCTTCCTCTAGTCCACAATCCATTCCTGCCCTGGCTCTGAACACCGTCTTGGTCTTCGTTCCTGGAACTGAGTCTGGCACTCTCACATCACCCTTGGAGGATCAACCTCCCTTGGGACCGTTCCCTTAGAACCCATCTGGCTCACGGAACTGCCATCCCCATCTGGCACTGTGGAACACCACCAACAAACCTCCTGGGAGTTCTTCCCGATCTGTGTTCTTGCTTTGGGCTTTGAATCCGTGTACTTTCCTGTACCTTGGACCTGTACACCATCATATGGGACTGAATCAGTGTTTAGCTTGGCTGAGCCTGATGCTCTGATACCAATGTAACGCGCGTTACATTGGTATCAGAGCATCAGGCTCAGCCAAGCTAAACACTGATTCAGTCCCATATGATGGTGTACAGGTCCAAGGTACAGGAAAGTACACGGATTCAAAGCCCAAAGCAAGAACACAGATCGGGAAGAACTCCCAGGAGGTTTGTTGGTGGTGTTCCACAGTGCCAGATGGGGATGGCAGTTCCGTGAGCCAGATGGGTTCTAAGGGAACGGTCCCAAGGGAGGTTGATCCTCCAAGGGTGATGTGAGAGTGCCAGACTCAGTTCCAGGAACGAAGACCAAGACGGTGTTCAGAGCCAGGGCAGGAATGGATTGTGGACTAGAGGAAGACCAGATGCATAGATCTTCATCAGAGACAGAGTGGATTGGAGAATAGACCGGATTTTCAGAGAAAAAGGTTTGCCAAGGATGGATGATGACAGAGGGACTTCGGAACAGGATTGGGATGATGACAGTCATCCAAGAGCAGGTAGGATTCCCGTCATCAAGTTTAGCAGAGGGGGATGTCATGTGCATCAGTAATGCCATGGACATTCTGAGAGCTAGATCCAGAAGAGGCAAGCAGATAAAGACTAGGAACCAGATAGAGTCAGACTGTGGAGCACAAGATGCAGTAGTGGACAGGTTGGACTTGGAGAAGCAACAAGGAGCTGTCGGCTGAACCAGGAAGCAAGGCGCATGAAGGCCAGACAAGAATAACCAGTCGGCTGATATAAATGACATTTAATTCATTTATAACTGGCCGACCAGCAGTCGGCCAGTTTCCAGCAGTCCTAGAAGTCCAAGAGCAAGTATAAAAGGCCAAGGGTGCTCCTCATTTGAGTGATTCCACCCACTAGGGGTGTGAGTCAATAGGAGGTCCCATAGGGGACAGAATTTAGGGTTAGGAACCTTTTTATGAAGGCAGCCCATGGCTGCAAAGATCTGTACCTTTTTTGTACATAGTATATACTGAAATTCCAGCACTTCTCACTCTCTCTCTCTACTCTCTCTCTACCTGCGTTTTTGCATCATGGTGCGTTTTTGCATCAGAAGGTCTTCAAGAGTGTTTAGGGCTGAAAGAAGACTACCCAGAGCTTCCGCGCGTTACATTGCCGTCAATAAAGCCGGATAGTCTTCGAAAAATTCTTTGTCGAGCCATACCGCTTCATGAGTTCCTCGGTCCTGAAACTTCGTGAGGAACTGTCGTAGTCTTCGGCCTGAGCCATGCTTGAAACGGTGCAGAAGGATCTGTTCTGGAACCATTACCTCTGCTTCATCAATAATGTCTGGTTCCGCTTCGTCTTTGACCTCTGAAGGGGGTGGACCTGCATATGGCTTTAACCAACTGACATGAAATACATCGTGCATAGTCCAACTCGGAGGTAGCTTTAACTGTATAGACACCTCATTAATCTTTTTCCGGATGGGGAATGGTCCGAAGCTCCTGAAAGACAACTTTGGGCATCGCTTGCCCACTTGCTTTAATCTTTGCTTCATAATCCGAAGATATACCCAATCTCCTTCCGAAAACTTCATGTCCCTTCGGTCTTTATTGGCCTGTCGAGTGTAGGCATCTTGCGCTTTAGCCAATCTGTCTTTGACGGACTCTAGGATCTCCTGGTAAGACTCCGTCACTCTGTTCGCCTCCGGTACTGAAGACGACGTCCTGGTTAACAACGACTGGAAAGGTCTTCCAAACGCTGCCTCATAAGGAGTCCTGCCAATAGCTGAAGAAAAAGAGTCATTCAGAACAGCTTGAACTAAAGGCAAAAACGATTCCCACTTACCTTGCTGATCGTGGACATAACACTTCAGCACATCAAAGGCCAACTGGTTGTATATCTCTGTCTGGCCATCTGTCTGTGGGTGGAATGCACTGGAAAAATTCAACTTAGTACCAAAATTATCAAACAATGCCCTCCAAAAATGACTGGTAAACTTGGCATCTCGGTCTGACACTATGGTCCTAGGAATCCCACCAATCGGGTACCAATGCCGAATGAATAGCTGGGCAACATCCTCGGCGGTCACATTGGCCCTGCAAGGAATAAGCATCACAAATTTGCTGAACCTGTCAACAATAGTCAAACACTGTGTATTACGCTTACTCGGACTGGGAGGCAGATTTGTGACAAAGTCCATCGAAATGTCTTGGAAAGGACCCTCAGGAATTGGCAAAGGCTGTAACAACCCTATCTTCTTTCCACGAGGAGCTTTCACCTTTTGACAAATGTCACAGCGTTGTACATAAGTAAACACATCACGCCTCATCTTGGGCCAATAGTATTGCCGTTCTAACTTCTCCAGAGTCGAATTCATGCCCCTATGACCCCCTGTAATGGCGTCATGGGCATCATGGAGAAGAGCTGCCCGGAATGATTTCATGACACACAGTCGGCCTTTGTAGTAAAGCCAACCATCGCGTATCAGAAAATGGCATGGTCCTGTGGCATCCAATGCCTGTTCCCACTGAGTACCGAATTCCTCGGAATCCGCGTACGTGTGCTTCATGTCTTCTAGTCCTGTACCAACAAGGTCCAGTCTAGTGGTCTGAATCGCAGATACTTGTCCCTTCCTGCTCAAAGCATCGGCCACTGGATTGGCCTTTCCTGGAAGGTACTCAATCATACCACCGAACTGCTGGAATATCTGACTCCAGCGGTGCTGTCGATCACTCCACTGTGCACTGGGCATCGTCTGAATCCAGCGCAATGCCTGATGATCAGTGCGAACCTCGAAGTCACGGCCATACAAGAAATGTTTCCAATGTTTCAAGGCCTGAATGACTGCTAGGAGTTCACGATCGTAGACTGAGTAATTCTTTTCGGCGGGCAGTAACTTACGAGACATGTAAGCTACTGGATGACCATTCTGTTGCAACACACCTCCAATTGCGATGTTACTCGCATCGGTGATCACCTGAAATGGTTCGTCCCACGAGGCAAGGGCTAAACAAGGCGCTTCAGACAAAGCCACCTTGAGGTTCTGGAATGCCTCCAACGCTCGTGGAGTCATTCGAATCTTTTGCCTCCTTGTTTTCACTCCCTTTAGCAGATCGGTGAGGTCTGCCGAGAGATCAGAAAACCTGTCAATGTGGGTGGAATATGCCTGGCATATACCCACAAATGATCTAATGTCATAAGCAGTCTGAGGTACTTCCCAGTTAACAATCTCGGCCACTTTAGCCGGATCAAGTCGAATGCCTTCGGCACTGATTATATATCCCAAGTAATGTACCTGGAACAGATAAAATTCTGACTTCTTTTCATTGACATAGAGCTCGTTGCTTTCCAGCAACCTAAGGACTTTCTCCACATCAATGTCATGCTGCTCAACTGTAGCTGAAAATATGAGTATGTCGTCCAGAAATATGAACACACACACTCCAATCAACTCCCGGAAAATACGCATCATCATGCGGTTAAATGTAGCTGGGGCGTTCGTCAAACCAAATGGCATGACCACAAATTCATAGTGGGCCCGTTCTGTACGGAAAGCTGTCTTGGGGATGTCCCCCTCAACAATCCGAACCTGGTGGTACCCACTCTTTAAATCCAATTTAGAGAACACCTTAGCTCCATTCAGCCTCTCGAGAATATAGTCAATTCGAGGCATCGGGAATCTGCTCTTGATAGTCAGCTTGTTGAGTGCACGATAATCGACACACAACCGAGAAGACCCATCTTTCTTCTTGACAAATAAGATCGGTGCTGCAAACGGCGACACGCTGGGGCGGATGAAGCCAGCTTGCAACAATTCTTGGAGTTGGCGGTCCAACTCCGATTCCATTGCCTTAGAAAGGCGATACGGAAACTTGCTCGGGGGTTCCGAGCCTGGGAGGAGATCAATTTTGTGATCCTCCGGTCTGGACGGGGGAAGCTGGGGAGGGAGACTGTCCCGAAGAAAAATCTTCTGGAACTTTTCATGGAGAACCGAGTACTTCTCGGAAGCACTGGCCACCGTCTGGGCTGTCTGGACGTAAATCATCGCACACTGTGCGCCTTTCCTGACTGCTCACTTAGCCTGCAAGTGGCTTATGAGCGGAAAGTTTGGAATACCTGGCTCACACTTAATGGTCACAGGGGTGTTTGACACATTCCGATCAATCTGGAACGTGTGCTTGTCCCACTTGACATCAGGAAGAAACTTGTGAAACCACTGGATACCCAAAATTATGTCTGCTCCTACAAGAGGGGCAACCATAAAGTCACGCACAAACTCTATGCCCTGAATGACTAACTTAGCACCTAGAGCTTCATACTTGACGCTTGTAGTCATACCTGTGCTAAAACCCTCAACTTGTTTGTCCACCGGAGTGAGCTCGAAGCGGGCACGCCTAGCGGCCTCTTCCGTGATCACATCCTCCGTGCTGCCGCTGTCAAACAAGACAACGACTCTCTGGCCACCTATGTAGCCAAAGGACTTGAGCAATTCGTTGCGCTCATACTCCTGGTCATGGGCGCCCTTCTGCTTATCTTCGAGCTCCCGGCTAATAATTGCTCCAACTGAAGCACCGGGGGTTGAAGAACTAGGGGTAGCCACTGGGGTCTGTGTGGGAGCTGTGCTCACCACGGAAGCTGTGGAGGCGGCGGCGGGCTTTGGAGGCTTCTTCGGACAATCCCGAGAAGTATGTCCTTTTGTGTGACAAAAGTAACATCTACCCTCCTTCCTGTACTGAGCAAGCTCCTCAGCACTCAACTTGCCACCTGTCTTGCCTGCCTCCGCTTTCTGGTCTGGAGTAAGCTTAGACGCATTGTTCGAGTTCTTGGAGCCAGAGGCTCCCGGGCTCTGTCCTGGGGAAGCCCCCGTCTGGTTCTGGCTTTTGCCCCCCGAGGTGTTAGCCTTGGGAGAAGCCGGCTGGGAAGTCTTGGGCTTGCCACCATTGTGTTTCATTTCTGCACTCTGCGCAAGCGAGAGTGCGTCCTCAAAGGTGGCTGGTCTAAACATACGCACCTCCCATTGGATGTGCGTGTCCAAGCCATACAAAAACTGCCCTTTCTTGTCCGCATCAGATAAGCCTAATTGTAGACACAAGGTCGAAATTCTATTGGCAAACTGAAGGACTGGTTGCGCATTCTGACGCGCACCCCTGAACTCGTCTTCGAGTCGCTCAAGGTAGTGGGGCGGTAAAAACCGCTGCTTAAGGTCACGGACGAACTCGTCCCACCCATAAGCTGCCATACCTGATCTGGTGTGGGCATGAGCCCACTGAGTCCACCAAGGAATGGCCTCACCTTCCAAATACCAACTGGCTAAGATCACTTTGTCAATATCTGATTTCCTAACTGCGGCAAAGTAAGCTTCAAATTGATGTAACCATGAATACAGAGTAGTGGGATCGAGTTTACCATTATACTTACTGAAGTTCATTTTCTCGGGAAAATGATTCGAGGGCGCCGCCGGTGTCAATCTGGCGTCCAAAGCTCGGAGGTAACGCTCGTGTTCCACTCGTCGCATGGCTTCGTCTTCTCGTTGTCGAATCTCCAATGCCCGTATCTGCATCTCAAGCAAGGAGCTTGACTGCGGCTGTGACCCCTCGAGAGGGTCCCTGTGACGAGGATCTGGTATCTGGGGTACGGAAGGAGAGGGAGGAGGAGATGGAAAGCGCGACGCTGGAGAGCGAGAACGCTCCTCCAGAGCCAAAATCCGCGCCTTCTGCTCGTCCAACTTGGTTGTCTGGTCTGCGATTGCTCGCATCATCTGCTGGAACATGTCTTGTACACTCAAGCCGGGTGCCCTAGCTGGGCTGCCTGGTGCACTCTGGTCCCATGGTTCTAGTTCTCTCTCGTCGCCAAAGCTCGCCATAGCGGGAATATGCAGTTCCTTTCCGGAACGCAATCTGACCATCCACTATCTGTGTGGGAGACTTCCGGAGGCTTCCGGAGGCTAAAAACCAACCGTCCTTCGAGGGACAGGAGTCACTCCGAAAAGGGTAGTCCACCAGCGTCTAAAAACCAACCACACGAGCGAAAAATTTTCTGGTTTTCTTTGCTGAATCTTCGTCCTTGAAGTAGGCTCTGATACCACTGTAACGTGCGGAAGCTCTGGGTAGTCTTCTTTCAGCCCTAAACACTCTTGAAGACCTCCTGATGCAAAAACGCACCATGATGCAAAAACGCAGGTAGAGAGAGAGTAGGGAGAGAGAGTGAGAAGTGCTGGAATTTCAGTATATACTATGTACAAAAAAGGTACAAATCTGTACAGCCATGGGCTGCCTTCATAAAAAGGTTGTTAACTCCTAAATCTGTCCCCAAGGGACCTCTAAGTGACCCACACCCCTATTGGGAGTGAATCATCAATGCTATGAGCAAGGGGGGCTATTTATAGCCCCTTGGAATAAATGATGAACTGGCCGACTGCTGGTCGGCCAGTTACATGTCCATTAAATCCCCTTAAATCCAACCAACTGGATGTGCTTTTGGTCTTTGATGCGCCTGCTGCTGCCACGTCAGCCGACATACTTTCTGGTACAGCCAGCAGCTCCTTTACTCAGCCGACTGTACCCTGGTTCTTCTCCACATCCAAACTGGCCACTTGTGCTCAAATCCCTGGCTCTGTCTGGTTCTACTCTTTATCTGGCTGCCTCTTCTGGATCTAGCCCTGAGCATGTCCATGGCATCTGTGATGCACATGACAATCTTGTAGATCGCATTTTTTGAGTCTCCCCCAAAGGGGAGAGGGTACCCTTGAGGGGGGACTCGTTCCACCAACAGCCCTCTCCTTTATCAGCAGCAACACATGGAAAGTAAGAAGTCTTTTGCCTCAGTCACCGCTTCACGATTACCGCCCATTCCTCCACCCGTGAGCAAGCCGACACCATGGGAAGTCTACCTCATGCAAGAACTGAAGAAACTCCAGGGAGAATTAGCAGCACTGAAACACGAGACTATTAAGAAAGATGAACAAATCAACGAACTAAAAGTGCAAGTGCAAGCCATGAAGACGAAGCAAGAGGAAGCACGAGAAGGACCCATACCCACAACACTACAAACAGAAACGACAAACCATGTTTCAAAGGTAAATTCAGTTGAGTCGGTGGTCTTCCTCAAGGCTGGGATACGGCAGACATAGCTCAAGAGCTTCGAGAAGACTACATATTAGATACAGATGTACTTACAGCACAACTGAGCAAAGTAGTCTCCTTCGTGGACTTAGGAGACCCTGTCTCTATTATAGTAAAGGATACACAGGCAAAAGTCTCCTATATGGACAACAATGAGAAAATAGCAGTGATGAAGCAAACAAGGTCTCTCCAAGGGACAAGGTCTCTCCAAGGGACAAAGGTATGGATAGCTGATGAACTCACCTCGCTACAACTCAAGAACAAATCGGCAGGGCTAAATAAAGTTAAAGAAGCAAGAAAGAATGGCAAATGGGCAATATACAAAGGAGGACAAGCAATCATTAAAGAATTCCGTACCCCACCCCCCTCAAGAGCAAATCCATCCATGGATGAAATATAGCTATTTTTATTTTGAACCTCAATTTCGAACTAGATGCAATAGAACCCATTGTAATTTAAACTCTTAAGAGTCTTAAGAGTTCATTTTGAGTTTTTTTTTTCAGTTTTATGCCTCTTTGGCATCGATACCCAGAGTGGAATGTAAATGGATGTACCTGATTTGTCCCATAGGTCGGATTCGGCCTCCCGTGGACGTTAATATAACTCTCTCTCTCTCTCTCTTCTCTCTCTCTCTCTCTCTCTCTCTCTCTCTCTCTCTCTCTCTCCTCTCTCTCTCTCTCTCTCTCTCTCTCTCTCTCCTTTGTTTCCACTTTCCCTTCTTCCGCTGCACATTCTATCAATCTCACCCTCCTACTTATCATGAAATACCACGGTTGATACTGAGTTTAAAGCGGGTAAGAGCTGTGCGGCATTAGTGGCCGATGGTGGAGGTGTGGATGAAGCTGTAGCAATGACTACTGTCGAGACAGATGTCTTGGAGGCTTGTGCAGCCTGCCAGTTGTTAAAATATTTCTTACCATGCCCCACGGTGTGGCAAAAGAAACATCGATTCTCCGCCTTGTACCATGTTGGCTCATTTGGTTAGAGATATCCACCAGTGATGCCCTCCTTGGCCTTTTCCTCAAGCGTCTGCTTAGGCTTGTATTCCCTATTTTTCTTGCCTCCTTAGGTGTTATGAGAATCTTTCTTTGTATCCTTACTCTTCAGAGCTCCCTTCCCTTATTGAGTCTGCTTTATCTCTGAGCTAAGGGATCTATAAGCCGGGTGCGGATTCTCTTTGAGAACAACTCTACTCACAATTTTATTTCTTCACATTTGAACACTCTAGCTACCCACAGTGGCAAGTGATCACCGTTATGTGGTCAATCTTGCAAGGGATACAGACATGTAAGTGTGGGATAGAACGGTGCCTAGGTTGGAGGTCCATATTCAAGACTACCAAGACGCTTTGAACTTCCACATCATGAAACTTAACAAGGGTGGACGTGATCTTAGAAATGTCCTGGTTTTTTTATAAGAGCGAGACGATAATGTTACATTATCGGTCTCATAGGCTCTCCTTTGTTCATGACAATGAACTGTATAATCTCATGTTAAACTTATTCGGCGTTCGATTATCACAATGACGTTTTCCAAAACCACATACATTCATTGGATGACAACTCCAAATACACCAAGAATTTCGATAATACTCTCGTAGTCAAAAGGAGTGGTGAGCCCGTGAAGGTGATTCCTCATGCAAGAGCCAAAAATCCTCTAAAGAAGCAGCAAGGGCATATTGAAGCATCCGTGACAGTCAGTCATCGCAGCACAGTCCCTAGAAACTCTCCAAAGGCAAGGAAAGATATGCCATGCCTATCGAAACAAAAACCTATGCTTTCAATCAACATGGTCATCACTACACGATCTGGGTCATGTCATCTCAATTGATGGTGTAAGAAGTGATACAATAAGTTCATACGGTCCTGGAATAGCCCATTCCACACACGATTAGGCAAGTGAATTCATTTCTAGTTTCACAGGCTTTTTTAGGAAGTTCATCAAGGCTTATGCCAAGATTGTTGCCCCCCTGACCGAACTTTTAAAGGGGCTGAGAAGCAAGAAAGGCAAGTTAGTCTTCTTGTGGTTTGGAGTGACAAGTTGGATCAATGTTTTAGAGCACTAAAGGAGCTAGCCACCTAATGCCTATGTTGCAAATTGTATATCCTAGTAAACCCTTTGTGGTTGATAAAACGGATGCCAAGTATTATGCAATAGGTGTTTCCATGTTCCAGGCTGGGAGGCCCATAATCTTTGAAAGCAAGAAGCTTTCAGAGACTGATAGGAATTCTACCTAGGAAAAAAAACTTCTAGCGATTGTCCATGTGATGAAAATCTAGAGACTACTTGTTCGTGTCTTGATTTGTAGTCTAAACAAATCACCATTCGTTGAAGTATATTTGTGATCAGCTGGACCTGAGGTGTGCAGAAGGCCAAATGGGATGATATAGATGGGTTGACCTCATGCAAGAGTTCTACCTTGAGATCCGTTACTATAATGACATGCCCACATTAATAATAACATGGGTTGCCAATATCTCCTTGCACAGAATGTGCAAAGCTGACAAATCCGATGTCCCTTCACTATACTGCTGTAAAATTCAAATATTGTATTTGAAAAGAACCAAATGCTTACTAAAAATGCCAACTATCACCCAATCTCTGCTTCTACTTGCAATCACAATGTATCTAAAAGTATAAATGTTTGCATTCTGAATGAAAATCTCTACAAACCCTTTGCTTGATTTGCATGTTGAGGCATACCGGATGTGAGCAGCAAAGGCGGCGCCAGCGGCGACAGACAAGTGCGGGTGAGGAGAGCAAGAACCGGGTGGGCAGGTTGCGCAAGATTTGCAGGATGTTGTCATCAGAGAGGATGCCCAGGATGGAACTCTCCTCTCCTGTTTCTGCAAGCCCTTCCATTTCGCATCGCTGAGGCGGACGTGGTCCATGAGAGTTCTCGCCTTCTGCTTCTTGTTGAGGCCTGCAAACTCTCTTCGCCCTTCCCATGTCACTCGTCTGCCCTAAAGAGACGACTTACGTAAAAACCCTCTTTCTTTTCTTCGTTATGCGTACACATAACCACTCGATCATACATGTTCCAAGGGCTCTTTTTGAGAGGCAAGGTGCAAACCTTGGGCTACATGTAGCTCAAGAGCCATTTTCCTTCAAATTTGTATTTGAATTTTGCAACTCTCTTTGAGACAATTGGAGAGGAAGCCAAAAAGTTCTTCCCTTCTCCCATGCTTCTTTGCCTCCTTTTTTACATTTCGATTTACAACTAATTCTTAGTTTGTTTTCAAGCTCCATCAAGCGTTACAGGGTCTCCCAAAAACAAAAGAAAAGCGAAAGGGGGAAAGGGGAGGGGAGGAAGCTATGGCAAGTTTTGATTTTCCTCTTGGTCAAGCCTGCAACCAATTCGTTTCAATTGTGTGTGGATATAAAGCACTATTTTTACCATTAAAAAACTATTATTTTTATCTCGACTGCAAACTTTTCGACCGTATCAACTGTTGTCAACTCACTCCACGATGAGAGGATTATTCATTTGTTCCTTTAACCTCCAAGGCTAAGTGAAGGCACCTCCATGATAATCACCCTAGACATGCCCTTGCGAGTTGATTGGCTTAAGCTTCTCCTTGGCATTCTAAAAATCAAATTGGTCAAGCCAACAATGAAAGAAATTACAATGCAAAACCTCAGTGTAATCTTAATTATTCATAAATTACATCTTGGTACCTCGATGGCTAGAATTCCATGTCTGCAAACATGGCAATCTTAGTGGTCTTAGTGGCGTTCGCCTTTGTTGTTAGAACACCACTAAGAATTACATGTTTACATAAACATGGTGATCTTAGTGGCATTCCAAATTTTAGTTCGAGAGATGGAGAAGTTACCAAGAGCCTAACATGCATGCCTTATTCCAATCATGATTTTCTTATTTCATTGAGAGGGCTCTTTGAAAGTGATTGGTAATCCATTTATCTAGTGTATTCTTATATTGGTCTCTTTTCTCCCTCCCTTTTTGTTTATATTGCATGCATCTTGGGCTAAGAGGCTCAACAATCATAAAAGGATGAGCATGCCTTCGAGGCTAAAAGGCTGAGCAATTGTGTGACAAAGGATGAGCATGTTCTTAGATAAATCCCCTTAGCACTCTTACAAGCAACATTTTTTTAATGAGGATTCTTTGCAAAACAAATAGATCTTATTATCAACAACCATAAAAGACAAAGATTGATTATGGATTGAATCATAAAATAATTAAGCATGAAAGTTCAAGGATTCTTTGCAAAACAAATAAATATTTGATTATGGATTGAATCATAAACCAAATAAGAGTAAAAGTTCATTATTAAGGATTCTTTGCAAAATAAATATATTTTTTATTATGGACTGAATCATAAAATAATTAAGTGTAAAAGTTCATTATTAAGGATTCTTTGATTAAATATATCTTTGATTATGGATTGAATCATAAACCAATTAAGAGTAAAAGTTCATTATCAACAACCATAAAAGATTGATTATGCATAAGAGTAATAGTTCATTATTGAATATCATTTTATCCTAAAAGATTGATTATGCATTAAATCACTATGTGTATAGCAATGCCACAATGTAAGTGCCAGAGTGTGCCTCAACATCTTCCTACCTGTACAAATAAACTTTAAAATAGAATCAAAAGCAACAAACCTAACACATCCAAGGCTTTAAAATGGTATGTATTTTGGAGTGTGACCTCCTATGAGCACCTGGGAATATTGGGGAATCCCTATAGCTTATAATGGATGGATGAAACGAAGCTAAACCCTAAGCTACTGCTTGCCAGTAGAAAAGTGTCAAATATGTTTAAGTCAAGAGATTACCTTAGCATGGCCAAAGCATGTGTTATTAGGCCTTGCCTTATAGCACAATTGTAATTTTTCGATAGAGGTGCGCTAGCTCCTCCATGCATCCTCACTTTGTTGTCAAAAATTTGGGATTAACAAAAGCACTCTCTACTACATATAAGAGTAGAAATAACTATCATGAAAAGTTGTAAATATATGAGAAAATTTTCCAATGACCAAGCTTATTAGTTAGTTTTCAAGTTTTGGGCACCCAAATGTGAATAAGGGCTTATGTGTGTGCGATAACCTACAACTTAGAGAGATGCACCTAGAGCTAGTTGATTTATAGATGGAGAGGTACGTAGAGATGCACCAGCTGTGAAATGTGAGATAAGAGGATTGAGAGCAATTGTGGGAGAGGTTTGTGGGCTTGAGGTGGAAAGGGTCCAACCCCCGGTGCCAAGTGGCACATGTTAGCATTGCCTTGCTAATAACATGCTCCTACTACATACATAGCCATGGAGTACACATGTACACATGAGTGTGGAGTAGGAGGCATGGATTTAGAACAAGATAAAAGATACAAGATAAACATACAAGCATAACAACATATCATCATAGTGTATTCTATATCTGTATCACATATTGTGTGTCCAAGAATCATGTACATACAATAGCCATGTCAGGTCCAATTTGCATATAAGAGGGCCTTTATATAGCCATCGAACCATGTGACTCTTGGGATACCCATGTGATTGTTAGGCTACCCATGTGACTATTGGGCTCCCATAACCTCCATAAGATCCTAACTCCTCACTAGCCCTCTTGTAACCACTTCTTGATATATGACATCTTGTAATAACCAAATCCCACAACTCATTAGCCTAAGCTCATGCTACTAATGCTAGGGGGTGTTCACACACAAGCTAATGCCAAAATGCTAGGGGGTTTACACACCCGTCAACACCTCTCTTCCCCTTTGTTTAGTTGGGCATGTACTATCTCCTATCAAGGCCAAGTACATCATAAAAATCTATGAATAAGTGGTTGCCATAAGGTACAATACAAGCCATTTCAAGTTATACAATATATCATGTAGAACCACAAAAACTGACGCAGTAGACCAAGGAGATGACGGGAAGATGATTTCCACCAATCTGATGAAAAGTCCACAAGTATATATGCTAATGAAGGATCTTGTCCATGGGCACTCAAGTGTGCTAATGTCTATGTTGATGTAGCCACCTGCTTCTGCTCCATGTGTTCGAGAAGTCAGCTTCATCTCCGAAAGTCCACAAGGTGAGTCCTCCCTTGGGTCATCCTAAAATTATAACACCCAACAAGTAACTGTATTCTAGAAATCATTATGTCATTTTCTTATGCTTTTAATATTTCTATATTGGTTTTTGTTTGTTCCTTTTCCTTATAGGCAACTCAGTAGAGACCTCATTGAACCTTTTACCTAGACCTCATGCCTTCTCACTAGGTCTTACAAGCAACTTGGCAGGTATCTCACTAAGCTTTCTCTTCCGACTTTCATGCCTCTTTATCCATGACTTATTGGCAACTCAATAGGGGATCTTCAATTGGGCTTCCTTTGGCCCTCATGCCTTCTCACTGGGTCTTACATGCATGTCGGTAGTATCCTCAGTGCAAGACTCTTCCTCTAGTCCTCATACCTTGTTTTAGGACTTATAGGTGACACGGTCGGGACCTCACATGGGCTTTCTCTGGACCTCATGCCTTCTTATTGGGTCTTATAGGCATATTGGTAGTATCCTCATGTAAGTGTCTCCTCTGGCCATCTCATGCCTCATTCTTTCAATATTAGTATCGTTCGGGACCTCCCTGGGCTTCCTCTGGACCTCATGCCTTCTCACTGGGTCTTAGAGGTGTTTTGGTAGTATCCCAGCGCTAAGTGTCTCCTTCATCCTCTCATGCTTCATTCAAAATTTTTCCATTGACACCATATTTCAAGACAATACTTCAACAATTCATTGTCCCATTACTTACCATTCAAGTTCATCAAGTCATCCACCCCGAGTTTCCCACGGAGGTGAAGGTTGCATTTCCATGTACTCCATGCAGTAGGCATAGATGAGCTGGATCATCAAAGCCAACATGTTGTATGCCATTTTTAGTGTTTGATTTGATCAAATCCCCCACAACTAGTGCACCACACTAGCGCAAGACTAAGTGTGCTTTCAACAAGTAGAGCTTGGGTGCAATACCAAGGTTCTTGCCATTCACACACAAGGCTTCTTGATCTTAACTTTAGTGTTCATTTTATAAAAAACCTCTTGCTTATGTGTATTTCCCATGCATGGAAAGGCATTATTCCAAGGTGTCCAAGGAACCATAATAACTGTATCATCCTCCTTAATATGAGGGTCATCATCAAGAGCCCATGTGCATCATCGGCCATAGCTACATCAGCAGTCGCGCACCTTAAAGTAGCCTTTCCTTGGCTTGTGCGGGTTAATGAGCACTTCAATTCTAGATATGGTTTTGTTTAAACTTGTATGCACCTTGGCAGCCCTAGTCTGAAACAATTGCACTCTTTACTTACCTCTATAACAATCACCTTCCTAGCGTTGTCGCTATCCAAAGCTTCCTTGTCCAACATCTTCCTCATATTTGCCGCCCGAGTCCTTAACATCATCATCAGCACTATTCTTTGTGGAGCAGTGACAACCTTTTTCGCAGCACAGCTTTCAGCTTACGGCCTCGCTTCTTCTCCTCCTCCACCTTGGTCGTCTTGGAGAGCGGTTCAGCTTTTGCTTTGATTTCTTCTTCTTTGGCAGCTATGGCTTCCTCTGCAAAAGCAGAGAAATCTTGCTTCTCCACATCTTCAGAGGGGAGCTTGTCTTTTATAGCTGCCTTTTTGCGAGCCCCGCCCTTTTGCTTAGGAGCCATGAAAACCTTGAGTTCTCAGAGACTAGCTCCACTCTTGCAAAAGAGTGTCCTAGCTTCTCAGAGAAGATCTTGATTTAGAAAGAAACCTCAATATCCAAGGAAAGAACTAGACAGAAAGCAAAAAAAATTAGAGGGTACGCTTTGCCAAATCAATTCTCTCTCTCTCTCTCTCTCTCTCTCTCTCTCTCTCTCTCTCTCTCTCTCTCTCTCTCTCTCTCTCTCTCTCTCTCTACACAAGAAGATCACTTTTAGATAACTAAGAATAAAACTCCTAATGATTTATAATATAATCTCAAAAAATTACCAAATAACCATGGGGTTTTGAGAAAAGCAACAAACATCATGGTTAATCTAGAATCAAGAAAATCAAGAGCTTGTGGGCAAGGAGAATATTGAAGCTTCTCATCCTATCGTAATGGCCAAGTGTTAGCATAGGCTTGCTAACATGGGGGAAAGAACATGCTCCTACATACATAGCCATGGAGTAGGAGGCATGGATTAAGAATAAGATAAAAGATACAAGATAAACATACAAGCATAACAACATAACATCAGTGTATTCCATATCTATGTATCACCTATACACATGAGATGTGGAGTAGGAGGCATGGATTAAGAATAAGATACAAGATAAACATACAAGCATAACAACATAACATCATAGTGTATTCCATATCTATGTATCACATATTATGTGTCCAAGAATCATGTGTAAGAATCATGTACATACAATAGCCATGTCATGTCCAATTTGCATATAAGCGGGCCTTTATATATCCATCCAACCATGTGACTCTTGGGATACCCATGTGACTGTTGGGCTACCCATATGATTATTGGACTACCCATTTGACTATTGGGCTCCCATAACCTCCGCAAGATCCTAACTCCCCACTAGCCCTCTTGTAATAACCACTTTTTGATATGACATCTTGTAATAACCAAATCCCACAACTCATTAGCCTAAGCTAATGCTACTAATGATAGGGTGTGTTCACACCCAAGCGAATGACAAAATGCTAGGGGGTGTACACACTCGTCAATAGCACAGCCCCACCTCAAACGGGGGTGGGCACCTCTTTTAATAGTTCACATTAATGTGTGTTTATATGGCTAAGGGTGTCCATAGTTTGGGAGCTTGGGGGATCCCACACAAAATGGCCAAGGAAGTATCTTAAGTTGACCATAGGTAAAAATTATAATAATCTTAGAGAAAAAGAAGGCCATATTTGAAGCCATAAGAGAAGGCTAACAAATGTATGCTGAAGTTACAAAGTAAGGATATGAACAAAGCTCCAAATATTTTTGTATGGCCATAAGCTTGACCATAGGAAAAAATCATAGGAGCCATAAGAAATGTATGCTAAGGTTACAAAGAAGGGATATGAACAAAGCTACAAATATTTTGTACCTTTGATTTATACATTTGATGCAAGTTTACCTTTGTACTAAGATTAATCCTCCCCGCCTCTCTTTTTCTCTCGTGCACATGCTGGATTGAACTGCATGACCTGACTGTCAAAATAAGGAAGTGAACTTACTATCCCTATCACTCACTCACAATGCGATGAAGCATTACTAGTTCTCTTACAAAAATATGAGCGATGTTGGCCACTATAAAGGTCTTCTTAACTTAGTTAGTCAGTAATACCTTTCTTATTAGAAGATCAAAGTGGAAAGAGTTTAGATTCTAGGGAAGCTTCACCCCTTGGAGATTCTATAAATGAAGTGGGGATGTATGAGTATATGGGCTTCATCCACTAGGCTCTGACTATGCAAGGTGGATATGATTCCATCGTGGTTGTGGTGGACTAACTAAGGTAGCCCATTTGCCACTAGTTAAGAAGACCTTTATAGTGGCCAACATTGCCCATATTTTTGTAAGAGAACTAGTAAGACTTCATCGATTGTGCTTTATCACATTGACAGTAATAGGGACAATAAGTTTGCTCCTCGATTTTAACTACTTTATTTGGCTAAGGGGCATTCACTTAGATATGACTACAGCCTATCATCTAGAGATAGATGGATAGATCGAGAAGGTAAATGATTTAGAGCCTACTGACCCGTCTCACACAAGAACCTAAGAAATAGTTTAAAGTTTTTCATTTAGTAGAATTTACTTCTTATAATGCCTCTTGTCATAGAATCCTATGAATGTATCCATTTAAAGCCTTGTATGGGCAAGAATGCATTACACCTTTGACTTGGGTAGATGCTCTAATTAGGGTTAAGGCTACAAAGAATATGCTAGACAAAGCAGATCATCAAGTCAAGCTAATTTTAGAAGATCTTAAGGCCACTCAAGATTGACAGAAGAGTTATGTAGACCTAACAAGATCCAAGAGGCTATTCAAAGGAGACATGAGGTTTCTCTGAGAGATTGTCAAGTCAAGCTAATTTGACAAGATCTTAAGGCCACTCAAGATCAACATAACACTTATGTAGACCTAAGGAGATACAAGAGGCTATTTAAAGAAGGAGATATGGTGTTTCTCTGAGTTAAACCAAAGAAGAGCTCCCTCTCCTTGGGAAAATTTCAAAAACTCTCTCCTAGGTATTGTGGGGGCTGAAGTGGGTATATGTTGGAATTAGGGTTGCAGGAAAGCACACAAAGCTTGGAGAAGAAGAAGCAAGAATGCACGAGCTACCGAGCATGAAACAAAAATCACTTGTGGACACTCTTGTGTCATAGCAACCAGCCCAATCTGAGTCCGAAAAGGTATGTAAATCTGGCGACAACAATCCCCCCTTGGGATAAAACAACCCAAGATGTATGGTGCCACTCAAGTAGCGAAAGATGCATTTAACTGCCTTCCAATGCTGAGACCCTGGGCTATGCATAAACCTGCTCACCTGTGAGACTGCAAACTGAATGTCCGGCCTCGTAATGCATACATAAATGAGGCAACCAACAGCTGTCTGATAGAGTGTGACATCAAAGTGATCTCCAGCATCATGAAGACTCAACTTCAAACCTGTCTCCATTGGAGGAGCAATAGGCTTGCAGTCTTCAAGGCCAAATCTCCGCAACAATGTCTCAATATACTTTGTTTGACACAAAGCAATACCTCCATCACACTGCTTAAATTGTACCCCCAAATAATGATGCAAATGCCCCAAATCTGACATCTCAAAAGAGGCATTTAAATCAGCCTTAAAATCAGCAATATGACTCTCATTTGGTCCTGTGAGCAGCATGTCATCAACATAGAGAGCAATGATTAGATGTACACTGTGAGGTGAAAAAAAGAAAGAAATACTTGCCTCTATAGCTCTTCCACCTCCCAAACTTGGAAAAACTACCACGAACGGGGCACCACCAGCCACCGGCTGGAACACTCTCTCAACATTCGCCACCCACCCACACCATAAGACAGCTCAAAACCATGAAGGACAGATGATCATTCAACAAGAAAACATATACAGCATCAACCATGTACAAACTCAGCAAATACACCAAAGACCAGGACTCTGGCCAGGATTTACTGCCAAGGGAATCACACCCTTGCATCTGACGACCAAGCCTCTGTCTCCCGGTCCCTGTAATCTCCAGAGGGCGCCCACACCAGCAACCCTTCTTCACTTCTTCTGTAGCCCGGCTACTCTCTATCTGCTGCTACCTGCCAATTGTCGTAGGCGAGCCCCACTGTCTCCAGCCCACACATCAGCACCACTTCTGCATCCAACCCACACAAAAACCCAAGGCTCCCTCTCTGGTCAGCATCCACGCACTGCCTGCAATCACCGCCCACACAAGACCAGCTACTCTCTCCAGAAGGCGCCCACACCAGCTAACCTTCACTCAGCAGCTCCCACTCTCTGTATGTCGTGACCAGCAGCTTCACCAACCACCAGAGCCTCGCACAATCCTCAACACCACAACCCACTGCTCACCGCAGCATCCCAGATACCTAGCCCAAGCCACATCTCATGTACCCTTCTTCACAGCAGCCCTCTATGCTGCTCCAATCCGATGCCCACACATAACATCACCCAAGAGACCTGCAGCCTCTTTCTCTGTTCACCTGGCTGTACTCCAGCCCACTTATAACCAACACACAAGGCCCCTACCAACCTCTGTATTTTCCCGTCATCACTTCAGAGCCACAGCAGCTCTCCACTTCCCTGTATACTGTTCCCAGTAGCCCTCACGGCTGCTTTCTCACACGGTTACCTACAGCTGCCTTCCATTCCAAAGCAGCCTCCATACATCAGCTTGTCCTTTGGCCTCCTCTCACTTCGAGGCGGCAACTCCACACTTCCTCGCCTCCACGCAGCTCCTGCAGCACCTCACACTTCAATACCTATGAGGCTTCCAGCTCTCCTTCATAGCGGCCGACCACCTTGTTATCTTTTGGAGCTGGCGCAGCTTTACCTACCCTCTGCGTTGTCTGCACTAAACAAGGGGAGGCTCCACATATGTTGTCCACCAGCCTCTCTGCGCTGTTCGCTGCACACACACCCGAGGACCTCCACTACAGCAGGCGCCTTCTCTCTTACCCAGTCGGTTGCGCCTCTCTACAGACCTGCTCTAGCCCTTAGCCTTTGACGCCGGCACTTCACACACACAACAGCCGCTCGTCTCTCCCCTGGCTCTTCACTGTCAGCAAGGCGGCGATCCTCTTGGCGTTGCAGCCCACTCGCAAGGCGACTCTCTCTTCTCACGCCAGCTCCTCAAAACGGCCGCCTTCCTGTCTGGCGTCTCTTTCCTACAAGGCGACGACCCCTTGTTGAGCAGCTCCTCTCTGCGCTCTGCAGTACCTTCGCCAGCTTCTGCAGCACCACACTAAGAACACATCAGAGCCTCGACCAGCTGCGCTCCATTAGCCTCCCAGCCGTCAACAGCACACACCCGAAGGTCTTCTTCTCTTCACACGGCGGTCCCTCAGCTCTCTCTCTCTCTGCAGCTGGCCCGAGCTCCAGCGACTACTCCCCTTCCGGTCCTTTGAACAGGCGGCGCTCCCTCCAGACTTCCTCGCCATCTTCTCGAAGCAAAGCTGGCCGCCACCTCTTCCCTCCATGTGGCCTTCTAAATTGGCCATAGTTATATATACTTTATTTTATTTTCCAAAAAGCCTTAAACCCACAAGGTAATGGCCACACACCATTATTACAAGAGCCCCTTTTCCTTATACTTTTCCAGATCATCACACCGCGCTGAACCTTCCAATAAATGCGAGAGTTGTCTGCATTCTCGTCAGCTACATCATTATCATACTAAACACGACGATTGCCCATCAATTTCCAGTCGGTGCTCAGCTTAGTAACCACCCGCACACCACACAATGCAATAAAACTCCCAGATCACCAGCATTTTCTCCGGAAGAAACACGTGCATGATCCAGCTTTCAACAAAACCACCCAGCCTGTACACTTGCCAGGGCATTCAGGGCAAAATTTATTCACACACCACACGCACCATATGTACACTGACCAAAAAACCCTCTCAGATTTTAACCTGACATACTTTGCCCAACCCCTAGCCTGCTGAATCATTTATGATCAGCAGAAAGCATATAACCATGTTTTTTTCCGATGACCACGTTTCCCTCCATCAATCCTCTGAGCATCATACAGTGTAACCAGCACATCTCTATTCCAGGTGATCCAAGAAACTCTGTCAACTTCCCCAGGCATAATCTTCCATCCCACATCCCACAACACAACACCAGAGCTTCTGGAAACAAAGCTCTTGACATAGACACCATCCTGCCTCATCTCAAACCCAAAATCCCTGATATGATCAGCATCAATATTGGAGAACCAGTGCAGCAGCTCCTGCTGAGGGTAAAAACTGACGAAAGCCTCATCAAAAAAGACCTGTTGTACCATAACACTTTCCTGTCCATCCATATAAGAAGCCTCACCATCAAAACCAGCCACCACAGGCAAAACAAACTCCTCTTCAACAGGCACCATTGCCAAAGCATCCACCTCAGTTCTTGTATGCTCATCTTCATCAAAACCACCAAGAGATTCATCCATTACAGCATCCCTCTCATCTATAGCCGCAGCATCATTCAAAGTCTTCTGGTGTTTCTCTTTCTTCATAGCCTCAATTCTGATCATGGCTTTTTTAACATTCATGCACATTTCGTCATCCAGTTCCAACTCAGGCTCATCATCCTGTAGACTGTCTATTTCCCACTCATCCCACACAGGTTTATTATCCAAAGACTTAAAAGCAAGCTCTTTCACATCACATGCATACCTTTGTTCAGGATCCACTTGTACCTCCTCGCATTCCTCATGTATGGCTTCTTCCTGTTCAGCAACCTCATCAGCAAGCATTTCTTCATCAATAACCACGGCATCCATCTCTGCATCCTCCTCACTCGATGAAGTATCCTCTGTTTCCTCATTAGTAGTGGTGCTACTGGTATCATCACTTGAATCAGCTTCACTCTCTTCTTCATCATTGACAGGCTTTTGGTTATTCATATTAAACTGTTTCTTATCCCCTCTCCTGTCATATAGAGTAATAACCCCTTTCCTCCAATCTTGCACAGCCTTCACTGCTCTCAGCCATGGTCTTCCCAGAATAATGGGGAATGCACCCATTCCTGCAGGCATAACATGACAATCTACAAGCACCTTCACATCAAAAGCTTCCAATTCTAATTCCTTAACCATACCTAAACATTTGACTTTCTGATGATTAGCCAGCCGAATTCGGAATCCAGACGCTTCGGTAAAATCAAGACCAAGCCTTTCCACAGCAGCTAATGTGATCACACAAATCTGTGCTCCACCATCTATGTATGCCTCTCCCAGATTCTTCCCTTTGTACCACACATTCACCACAGGACATATATCAGGTAACTCCTGAACAGATAGAACAGTCACTATCCCTTTGGCCGGCTCCTTCTCTCTCGGATTCACAAGTCTTTTCCACTGACGCTTCAAATTGGGAGCTAACTCTATCAATTGCCCAAAAGTAATGTTAGCCTTCCTTTCAGCCATATCCTCCTGTAAACTATAGCTATCCTGCCCACCCCCTAGTGGAAAATCAGTTACCTGAAACTTCCTACGAGGCTTCCTCTTCTGCTTGACCTTCACATCTTCTCCTTCTTTCACTTTTCCTTTCTTCTTGCTGGGCCCTGCAGCATCCTTGCTTTCCCTTTCCTGTGGCATCCGCTTCCCTAAAGGCATCAAATCAGCTTCTGCCTCTTTCGTCTTCTCAAGGGTGACCACATCTATCACCTTAGCTTTTCCCTTTTCTTCAGCTGTGATTCCACTGGGGCCTGCTTGATTCCTGATATCAATACCATAATCATTCGACCTGTCAGATAGCTGTGAAGGTAGTGGGTACATGTCACCACCCATACGTTGAGGTTTATCACAATCTGTACTCAGATGACCAAGCTCACCACAGTTCCAGCATGTAGGGATGAAATGACGGCCCCTACCGCGACCACGTCCATATCCTGCTTGTCCATCTCCCCCCTCATAATTATTACCACGGTCTCTACCACGTCCACCACCTGTACTTCCCATTAAATTCAAGCTCAAATTCTTCATAAGATCAACCATCTGTTTCATATCCTGTCGCAATCCCTCATCAGAACCTGCAGGAACCATAGGTACTCCCTGACTAGCTTGAGGTACCACCTGCATAGCTTGACCTTCAGTGGGCTTCATCCTCTCCATCACTGCATTCATGGGTGTAGCTTCCACTCTACGAATCTCCGGCTGTGCTACAACTGGAATCATCCCCAGCTGATTCATCCGCTGCAGTTTCCAATCTTTTGACTTAGCAATTTCCACCGCATCCTCAAAAGACCTGGGCTTCTTCAGTTCTACTTTCCAGCGAATACTCCTCTTAAGCCCGGCTACAAACTTGTTTTTCTTCATCATATCAGGCGGTACCTGATTTTCTCCCAAAGCCCTGCATAGAGTCTCCCATAGCAAAGAAAATTTCTTCATATAATCATCTATTGATTCAAACTCACCTTGTGTCAGAGCTTGCACCTCATGCCAAACCTTGTCGGGGTCTTCCACCTTCTTGAACCTGTTGCTGAGTGCTGTCTTCAGTCCATCCTCAGTCATCTCAATGCGTGGAACAGCATCCCTCAACGACTCCTCATAAGCCCTGTACCAGGTCCTTGCATCCCCTTTCAAACAGATGCTCAATAGCCGCAACACCTGTGTCTGCTCACTGATATGGTTGCTTATACATGCAACCTCCATCTTTTCCAAGAAGTCTGCCACATCCTCATTCGGACCACCATAAAACTCTGGGTAAGACATCATCTTAACCCCAAACTTCACTTCCAATCCCAAGCAAAAACCCAAAAACACCTTCCTTCAATCTCTCACTCTGGGGCATACACCCTCGTAAGAGAAATCCCTGAGCTATCCTCTGTTAACTGAGCCACTCCTCAGTCACACAATCCTTGAGAAATCCTCAGTGGGGGCACCAGAAGGATGTGAGGTGAAAAAAAGAAAGAAATACCTGCCTCTATAGCTCTTCCACCTCCCAAACTTGGAAAAACTACCACGAACGGGGCACCACCAGCCACCGGCTGGAACACTCTCTCAACATTCGCCACCCACCCACACCATAAGACAGCTCAAAACCATGAAGGACAGATGATCATTCAACAAGAAAACATATACAGCATCAACCATGTACAAACTCAGCAAATACACCAAAGACCAGGACTCTGGCCAGGATTTACTGCCAAGGGAATCACACCCTTGCATCTGACGACCAAGCCTCTGTCTCCCGGTCCCTGTAATCTCCAGAGGGCGCCCACACCAGCAACCCTTCTTCACTTCTTCTGTAGCCCGGCTACTCTCTGTCTGCTGCTACCTGCCAATTGTCGTAGGCGAGCCCCACTGTCTCCAGCCCACACATCAGCACCACTTCTGCATCCAACCCACACAAAAACCCAAGGCTCCCTCTCTGGTCAGCATCCACGCACTGCCTGCAATCACCGCCCACACAAGACCAGCTACTCTCTCCAGAAGGCGCCCACACCAGCTAACCTTCACTCAGCAGCTCCCACTCTCTGTATGTCGTGACCAGCAGCTTCACCAACCACCAGAGCCTCGCACAATCCTCAACACCACAACCCACTGCTCACCGCAGCATCCCAGATACCTAGCCCAAGCCACATCTCATGTACCCTTCTTCACAGCAGCCCTCTATGCTGCTCCAATCCGATGCCCACACATAACATCACCCAAGAGACCTGCAGCCTCTTTCTCTGTTCACCTGGCTGTACTCCAGCCCACTTATAACCAACACACAAGGCCCCTACCAGCCTCTGTATTTTCCCGTCATCACTTCAGAGCCACAGCAGCTCTCCACTTCCCTGTATACTGTTCCCAGTAGCCCTCACGGCTGCTTTCTCACACGGTTACCTACAGCTGCCTTCCATTCCAAAGCAGCCTCCATACATCAGCTTGTCCTTTGGCCTCCTCTCACTTCGAGGCGGCAACTCCACACTTCCTCGCCTCCACGCAGCTCCTGCAGCACCTCACACTTCAATACCTATGAGGCTTCCAGCTCTCCTTCATAGCGGCCGACCACCTTGTTATCTTTTGGAGCTGGCGCAGCTTTACCTACCCTCTGCGTTGTCTGCACTAAACAAGGGGAGGCTCCACATATGTTGTCCACCAGCCTCTCTGCGCTGTTCGCTGCACACACACCCGAGGACCTCCACTACAGCAGGCGCCTTCTCTCTTACCCAGTCGGTTGCGCCTCTCTACAGACCTGCTCCAGCCCTTAGCCTTTGACGCCGGCACTTCACACACACAACAGCCGCTCGTCTCTCCCCTGGCTCTTCACTGTCAGCAAGGCGGCGATCCTCCTGGCGTTGCAGCCCACTCCCAAGGCGACTCTCTCTTCTCACGCCAGCTCCTCAAAACGGCCGCCTTCCTGTCTGGCGTCTCTTTCCTACAAGGCGACGACCCCTTGTTGAGCAGCTCCTCTCTGCGCTCTGCAGTACCTTCGCCAGCTTCTGCAGCACCACACTAAGAACACATCAGAGCCTCGACCAGCTGCGCTCCATTAGCCTCCCAGCCGTCAACAGCACACACCCGAAGGTCTTCTTCTCTTCACACGGCGGTCCCTCAGCTCTCTCTCTCTCTGCAGCTGGCCTGAGCTCCAGCGACTACTCCCCTTCCGGTCCTTTGAACAGGCGGCGCTCCCTCCAGACTTCCTCGCCATCTTCTCGAAGCAAAGCTGGCCGCCACCTCTTCCCTCCATGTGGCCTTCTAAATTGGCCATAGTTATATATACTTTATTTTATTTTCCAAAAAGCCTTAAACCCACAAGGTAATGGCCACACACCATTATTACAAGAGCCCCTTTTCCTTATACTTTTCCAGATCATCACACCGCGCCGAACCTTCCAATAAATGCGAGAGTTGTCTGCATTCTCGTCAGCTACATCATTATCATACTAAACACGACGATTGCCCATCAATTTCCAGTCGGTGCTCAGCTTAGTAACCACCCGCACACCACACAATGCAATAAAACTCCCAGATCACCAGCATTTTCTCCGGAAGAAACACGTGCATGATCCAGCTTTCAACAAAACCACCCAGCCTGTACACTTGCCAGGGCATTCAGGGCAAAATTTATTCACACACCACACGCACCATATGTACACTGACCAAAAAACCCTCTCAGATTTTAACCTGACATACACCATCCACACGTTTAACATACAAAGTGCTTTCTGTTGGACTATTCTGAAACCCATGTGCAGTCAAATATGCATGTATCTTTTCATACCAAGCTCGTGGAGCTTGCTTTAAACCATATAAAGCCTTTTTCAACTTGCACACTTTGTTTTCCTGCCCTCTTTGAACAAAACCACGAGGCTGCGATACATACACCTCCTCATGCAAATCTCCATTCAAGAACGCAGTCTTTATGTCTAGCTGATGTACATTCCAACCATTATGAGCTGCCAATGCACAAATGCTACGAATGGTAGTCATACAACAAGTGGGAGCAAAGGTCTCATCAAAATCAATGCCCTTTACTTGAGCATAACCCTTTGCAACAAGTCGAGCCTTATAGCGATCAACACTGCCATCTGGCTTTCGTTTCAACTTAAAAACCCACTTACATCCAATGGCCTTTTTACCAATAGGCAAATCACACAAAGACCATGTACCATTCTTGATTATAGCATCATATTTACTTTGCATTGTAGCCAACCAATTTTCTGATTTTTGTGCCTCATCAAATGAAAGAGGTTCTTCCTCTTCACACATACTAGACATAGCCAAAGCATAACAATCTGATGCATAAGAGGCATGCTGAAAACCTGAACGAGTACGACTAGATATAGGTGCATCAATTTTACTATCACGCAAGGTTTGCACTAGCCATTTAGGCATACCTCTAGCCTGCTCATTTTCAACCCTATCCTCAGAAATTACATCCTATAAATCTACATCAAAAATAGACTGATCTATGATGTCGTTTGAAATCTGCATAGGCTGAATATTTACCTCATTAGGACTTACATTTGAATTCCCACCTGTGAACACAGGCAACAATGTATCAAATACATCCCGTGAGCTCACACCTGTCTCTTTGGTACATGATAACAAAGGCTGCACAGCATCTTCCACAAAAACAACATCTCGACTAATCAAGATACGCTTTGACTGCGGATGATACAATCTGTAACCCTTGCTCTCAGCACTGTACCCACATGAACAGTACATCTGTCATCCACAAATTTGACTACAAGTCCAAGTCTAGCAAGCGCAGAGACAGACAATAGATTCCTCTTTATCCCTGGCACATACAAAGCATCTGAAAGTGTGAAAGCGCTGCCATTTGCAGCCGTAAGCATAATTTTACCAACGCCCTTCATTGGGTAAGAAGCATTATTGGCACATGTGACAGTATTCCCATTAGGGACAGCCTCAAGAGAAGTGAACATATCACGATGCGAGGTAATGTGCTTTGTAGCACCACTGTCAAAATACCAAACATGAGAGTCAACAGAAACTGCCAAACATGCATCATGTATAGATGGGTCATACTGGCAATACACGCTAAACGCCCATTCTGTATCCTGCATAACATTTGCAGAATCTGCATTTGTAGAAGCATCCGCTATTGTGGCTGTATTTGACTCTTTCTTCTTTGCCTCTTTAGCCTTTAGCTTAGGGCAATTCTTAATGACATGATCATTTGCCTTACAATAGTTGCACCTGGTCTTTTTCTTGCCTTTATCAAGAGCCTTCTCAGACTTATTGTTGCTACCTGTGGAAGGAGAAGAAGTTGCAGACCTACTAATAGGAGGAGAAACAGTGGAAGGGGCTGCCTTACCACTTCTTCTCTGCTTCTGCTGGGCAGCAATAAATGCTTGATCAACTGCACGCTGCCTGGCCCTATTTTGCCTGGACTGCGCTTCTTGCAAGAGTTTGTTGACTAAAGTATCATACTTGACAGCATCAGGTCTGTCCTCATTAAGAAGTCTCCATGTGGAAGCAAAAGTCTGATATGTCTCAGGTAAAGCATCAAGAACAGTCTGCACAAGAGAATGATCAGGAATGATCTCACCTGGAGAAATCAACTGTTCTTTGAGATCTTTAATCTCAGAAAGAAAAACATTCATGTCATCATCTTCTTGCATAATCTTCAATTCTAGCTCTTTATGCAGGTAAGCGATTTTTGCCTCGTTACGACTTGCATACAAACCAGCTAGAATATCCCAAGCCTGTTTTGCTGTTTTAGCTGAACGAATATGTGGGGTGATGTTACGTTTAACAGAAAGTGCAATCAAGGCATGAGCCTGCGCATCTTTACCATCCCAACGAGCTTATTCAGCAGTGGGTAAAACAGCAGCAACAGTGGAGCTGCTAGAACCTGCAACATCCTCAACAGATCCTACATCCACAGAACCTGGACGTACATCCATACCCTGCACAATGTTCCACACTTCTTTTGCAACCAAAACATGCTGCATCATGTATGCCCAAAGTGGGTAGTTGCTGTCTTCATCCAATTTGTCATCAGCAGATAACATGCGAAATACATCATTGTTGTTATTAGCCATGGCCACTGACTGAAACTGATGCAAAAGCTACCTGTAATGAAGCAAAGATTGAATAGAGAACAACTCGTGCTACGTAGCACGGTCCACAATAGAATACATATGCCTGTTTTGCAGAAAACTGCACTGTCAAAATTTCTACAGAAAGTGACGAAAACACCTGTGCAGAACTTGAAATGCAAAAACGGAGCCCGAAACGACCTCAGATGCAAATTCTGAGAACGCTAAGCCCTATGGGCTTATTTGTAGAGTATAGGGACCTGCAAGCGCTCGTGAAAACTCACCTCAATCGGAGAACGTGAGTCGGAGGGTGCTGGCGACGTAGCCCTGGGAGCCGATTCCTGCTTTGATACCAATTGTTGGAATTAGGGTTGCAGGAAAGCACACAAAGCTTGGAGAAGAAGAAGCAAGAATGCACGAGCTACCGAGCATGAAACAAAAACCACTTGTGGACACTCTTGTGTCATAGCAACCAGCCCAATCTGAGTCCGAAAAGGCATGTAAATCTGGCAGCAACAGTATATGGACTTCTGCCACCAGGCTCTCGAGTATGTAATGTAGATATGATTCCACCATCATGATTGTGGTGGATAGACTAAATAAGGTAGCCCATTTTCCACCAATTAAGAAGACCTTTACAACATTGCCCATATTTCCATAAGAGAACTAGTAAGACTTCATCGATTGCTTCATCGCATCGTCGGTGATAGGGACATTAAGTTCACTTCTTGATTTTGACTACTTTATTTGGCCGAGGGAATTCACTTAGATATGAGTAGGGCCTATCATCTAGAGATGGATGGATAGATCGAGAAGGTAAATGAGGTTATTAAAGATATGCTTAGAGCTTATTGCCGTCTTACAAGGATCTAAGAAATAGTTTAAAATTTTACATTTGGTAGAATTTGCTTCTTATAATGCCTCTTGTCTCATAAATCTTGTGAATGTATCCATTTAAAGCCTTGTATAGGCAAGAATGCATTACTAAAAGGTATTTAGCTGACCCCCTAAATGATGCCTAGGTGATTATTCCTAAGCAAGGAGAATTTGAACACTAAAACAGACACTAGATTTTCAAGAGACTACTCTGAGAGATTTGGATAAATTAGAAACACTTACCACTAGAGGATGCTACTTGGGAAAAGGTTGATGATATTTGTCATACCTATCCCCATTTTTTGAGTTGAGGACAACTCATTCTTTTTAGGGGGGAAGGATGTAAGGCCCTCCCTCTCCAAATCTAATGATATAAGTCATTTTTCTTTTATAGCACTCTTATGTTGTAGAAATTAAGCTTGTGAATTTTTCCTGAGTAGCAAAAAGGGGATGGATTGCAACCCTTTACTGATTGCATCATTAAATTGGCAAAGAAGAATAGTCACACTGGAGCACCCTATGGAATGTTTATAATACCTTTGATGAATGAGGAAGGAGGATATCCCAAACCAATTAACATTGCAAGCCTCCCTTATGGATGATGCGCTCCCCTATGGAATGTTTATAGTACCTTTGATGAACGAGGAATGAGGATATTCCGAACTAATTAACATCGCAAGCCTCCTCATCCAACAATTCACCTTCATTGAGAGAGAGAGAGAGAGAGAGAGAGAGAGAGAGAGAGAGAGAGAGAGAGAGAGAGAGAGAGAGAGAGAGAGAGAGAGAGAGAGAGAGAGAGAAGAAGAAGAAGAAGAAGAAGAAGAAGCTCTTTTAACGTCATAGGAACAATCCCAAGAGACCAAATATGATCTATCCGACGGGAGTGAGATTTGAACACAAGACGTGTTGAATTAACATCGCAAGCCTCCTCATCCAACAATTCACCTTCATTGAGAGAGAGAGAGAGAGAGAGAGAGAGAGAGAGAGAGAGAGAGAGAGAGAGAGAGAGAGAGAGAGAGAGAGAGAGAGAGAGAGAGAAATGTCAAATTCCAAATGTGGATTGCCCAATGTTAAAAGCTGACTTCTGAATGCGGAAAGCTGAAAGGTTGATCAGGCAAAACCAATGGGTGTAGTTGAATGGCTAATCGGGAAAAATCGACCGGGAATGTAGAAGTCCAATGCTAAAAGTTGAAAGTTGATACTTAAACAGTACACCAACAAAACAATAAAACTAGTGGAAATCGGTGGACACGGAAGTATGACACTAAAAGCTTCTTACTTGAGCTGTGTGTAATGCGTGAGCATGCCCAGAATGTGTTTTTTCCAAATTGGTCATTGTGTGATCCTAGGATTTAACCCACATGTGATCACCTCATACCAAAAAGGAAATTGTTTTTCCAAGAATTGGTCAATGTGATCCTAGGTTCTAGCCCACGTATTGTAGCCTATAGTTTGACATCTAGTGAGCCAAAAAAGACCAATGCTTTTTAGGAAAATTTATTAATGATTCACATTCATTGATGCACCTTCAGTCTAGGATAATTGTTGGTAATAGTCACCTACTTGGATGCAAGGAATCTATTTACACTTCTTTAAAGCCACCCCAATTTTGGTTGCATCAATTCCCCACTAATCAATGGAGTGAAGGATCACATATGGCCAAACCCAACATGACATAAAGGCACATCCTTGCTTATATCCATAAAGAGATATGATTTGGTATGCAATTTTCCACTAGAAGAATACACTTACTGAGTGTCCCTTCCTGAGAACAATGATCTTAACATACTATGCCCATTGCTAATAATACAAGAACTGTGACACTTCCTAATGTTGGAGCCAAGAGACCCTTAAGGGTGGAATCAAGGCTATGCTCCTTACATTGAGGCAAATCTTGCACCTCCAAATGTTGTTCAAGGCACTAAACTTGTACTTGGTCCTCAAAATCCTTTATTGAGAGGTAGACCATATCTTTTCCACCTTTAGACACCATGCATTTTTCTACCTTTAGTATTACTAGCATAGCCTATGCCTTATGGTCCTTACATTGAGGCAAATCCTACACCTCCTCCAAATTTTGTTCAAGCCACAAAACTTATGTTGGTCCTCAAAATCCATTTTTAAGAGGTATGTATAGATTGTAGACTATAGACCATGCATTCCACCTTTTGTATTACCAACTTACACTACTGCATCAAGAAATATGCCAACCTTGCCACCATTAGATACTAAAAGAGCTACTAATTAACATCTTATAAATGCTTCATGTAATACTTTGGTGCTCAAGAATAAAGGCCAATAAACTATAAGGCTATTAGTCCATTAAAACTTAACTTTTTATGTTTTGGGTGGCCATAGTGTGAATTAAGAGAGAGAGAGAGAGAGAGAGAGAGAGAGAGAGAGAGAGAGAGAGAGAGAGAGAGAGAGAGAGAGAGAGAGAGAGAGTCGGTAGAATGCAACATAAGGGCATATAAGACCAATGGTGGGACTTGAACTTGAGTGGATCATGGCAAAACTGAGAGTGAGAGTGATTGGAGAAACTGAGTGACATGGTATGAAGAGGACATGCGGGACAAAATGGAAGTAGCACTTTGAAGCTTAGGTAATAGGTAAGTTCCAAATGGAAGTTACATTATTTCCATTCCATTCTAGCCTAGGCCACGGTGGGAAGTATTGTCTTTGACACTGCTACTAGTAGGGAGTGAATTGTTGACTTCCCTCTTTTGCATTGTTAGCTTAGCTCAATAGACGTGAAAATCTTGCCCATGACTCTTGGGAGCATGGTGGTTGTGTGTGTTTATAAGAAGAAGAGAGGATCTGTTTTTCTTATAAAAAAATGTTTTTGCTGTTTTTTGTTTTGCGATAAAAGGTATTAGGTGAGTAAGTGCTTACATTATCAAGTTTTATCATTAAAATTTTGATAATTTTGCATTTTCCTTCATTTTTTCTAAAAGCACAAAGAACCAAAAACATTGGGCTTTCAAACTGAATGCAAAATTGGGTGTCAGTCGCATCCTATGAAACCCAAAAACACCCACACACAAAATTTAATTTGGTTGAAAAATTAGAAAAAACCCACCTTAAAAAATTGATTTGGTTGAAAACCACATAAATTTAAAAACTTATAGGTACATATTATTATCTCTGTAATGATACATGCGGTCTTTGGAAACCAATCTAAATTTTTTAGTGGAGCGGCAATGAGAGACGTTAGGGTTTCAACCTCTGGTTAGGGTTTTAACCCCTTTTAGGTTCAGTTCCGTCGCTTCTCACATTCCCTCACATTAGCCTTCCAAGGAATCAAAAGTGGGGGAGGCCGTTAGGCGCTTCCCCTATGTTAATACCTCTGAATCAGCACCCTAGTGTAGCATCTATAGATTTGCCTTGGCTGCCATACTTTGTCGTTGCACGCTCGACATCAATGTCACCTCTCCCAGGTGCAATGGACAAGATGCTTGGCATGCAGGAACAGGAATGGCACATGGCGGAGGAGCCCCCTTTTCCCACCATGCAACAGAATCCTATCTACAAGATGATGTCCTTTCTTGAGGAAGCTCAGCTTAATCTGCAGTCTTCTCTGGCCCCGGTGCATTCCCTTCCCATCATCCTTCATGCAGGGAGCCAAGCAGACAAGAGTGATGGAAGCCTCCTGTTATGGCTCACCCTAACCCCCCTTGAAACACATGAAACACATCTAACAGGAGATTACCTGGTGAACTGTAATTATCGTGAGGATCTTTCCAATGGCTAAGTTCGTAACCCTCGAGGTCTCCAAGCTCTACAACTCCTTGAGAAGAAATTCCATTGCGTCTCCCACGAGCGTTGTCACACCGCTGCGTTGCACTATGTGTACTCGTCCCTCCTCTCACCTCACATCATTCACACACATAGACTAGTATGCATTAGAGAGAGAGATTATCAAGCGCAAGAATCTATTGCACAATGGGAGAGTATCCTTGTATTATGAGAGATATTCACTTATATATATGGCCATACGTGTTCATAGTCACTTAAACTATGGCCGGCTGGGAACTTTAGGCTCATAAGAGGCCTAATGCTATTACAATGACTACTCTCATAATATATCCATGAACTACAACACTTGGGACTTCATCCTAACTTACTACCAAATGCTCTTGAGAAGCAGGAATTGCCTTAAGGATTCCATCGGCAGACCATTTACGAGCGCCCGTCCAAGTTGTAGATTTGGACATCATTGCTTCATATCTTGAATATATGACCTTTTGGTGTATCTACCTTGACTCCTTGATGTAAGATAATAGTGGTAGCTCTTGTTAACCCTAGAAATGGGTTAACATCCCCTCCTTCCTGATGCCGATTGCGTCCTCGTGATCACATTGAAGACCTTTGTGTGGGGAGAATTGACAAGCTTTTAGATGGCTTTGATGTTGAGTGACGTTCAATGGTTGTTGTTCCTCTAGAAGGAATAATAAAGGCAAGTTAGTAAATGAAAAGGTTAGTAGTTTATTGGGAATTCCTAATGGGGTGGGGTTTTTTGTGAATGATTACATTTTTATATTTTAGTGAGCATTTTTTTTTGGCTCACTTTGTTTTTGGAAATCATAAGCAAGGTTACATGTGATTTATGTTAGTGGGGAAGCTAAGATATGTTAATAATGGGGGATAAGAGATGGAAGGATTTGGAGGAACGTAGACATAATCAACAGAACGAGATTATGTTTCTCAGTTCCTCATTTGATTCATTGAAGCGACATTCATCATTTGAATATGCCTTCGATGAAGTCCCTTTTTGAGGTAGGATTCTTATCAAATGTTGTTGAGTAGGACCTATTCCTGCATGCTTCTTCCCATGTGCTATTTTTGCTTTTATGTATATGTCAATACTCTAATAAAGCATATATACATGAAGTACAAGAATTGAGTCACATAGACTCTTATGAAACTGCTGCTGTTGATGTGGCCACTTGGTGGTGAGGCATGAAAGAATTGCGTCGACTTGTGAGGCTAAGATTTCTTCACTAAAGGATTTGAGACCTATGCGTTGTGAAGACTCATGTTTGGAGAGGTTTGCAATTTGAAGGAAAGTTATAGGCGATGGGTTGTACTATTGACCAACCTTTCGCCCAACATGGCCCCCCATCCAAAGATGTACTTGGAAGTTGTCGCCCGATAGTGAGGCTTTGGTTGCAAATATCCTCCAGTGTATGGGTATGGATATGTACTCACGGAGCAGCTGCTACATTAACTTAGCCAAAAGAATAGTAAGCTATAAGCTTAATAAAATTGTATTGGCTATTGAAGATCAAGAGTTTCTTCTGATATTCTATCTTTTTGAGGTAGGCCATATGTGTAACTCCCTGGTGTTTATCTTTTTTTTTTCTTTTTTTCTTTTTTTTTGGGCTACCACCTTACGATCAATGGTTCTTGTGTCTATTCCCTATTTTAGAGAATAGGTGCTTATGTCTGCCGCGTAGCTTCTACACTTATGCTGCACATCTAGAGGGGTGAAAAGAGCATTGTGAGTTTGTCTTTGATGCGCTCATAAGTCTCCATTGCAGACGTGGGAATGGAATCTTGAATTTTTGGCGCCAGTGTTGTTGAGGCGGCAGGTATACAACTTATGGTTGGTTGCCATTGGGTTTGAATGAACACACAAGCTCTTATGTATTTGTTGAGTGGATTGTTTGGTGTTGCTTGGGTTTGCATTCTTGTCGAACTTTAGGTGAAGATGTTGGGGTTGAAGTTGGTGGTGAGGCTTTCTTCACCTTGTCCGATTTTGGCAACCATATGAATGTATTACCATCATAATACCTTTGTTGTTGAAGCACGTTCACAGGCACCCATCTTTGATGATTATAAATTGGTGGGCTGATGCCTTTGGTGCTGAGGTTTCTTTCTTTTTGCAGGCTTAGGGGACTTTTTGATGCGCTTGGGAATCCAAGCTTAGGTATTTCCTTGGTAGTACCCTTGTGCTTGTAGTAATTGTTTTCGTACCCACACTTGTTGAGTTGTTGGAGTTCATTGAGAAACTCGCATAGGCTTTTGTTTACAGTGTTGTGGAGTACTTTTATTTTTCTTGGCCTCTGAGTGTTGCGTTGAGGAAGAGGCTTTGATGATCGAGGCACCCGAATTGGATTGGTGCCTTCATAGTAGCCTTGGGCTACAAGTAGCTTCTTCTCCACCCACATTTTGATACCATTAAGATACCTTGATTTTGGTTGTCTTAGTGGATTTTTCTTTTTAATTGAAGTGGAAGGTTTGGGACCCTTCTTCACATTGGTTGGCACTGAGGCTGCAGGTTTGAGACTCATGGGCATTGTTGACGATGAGGTTGTCCCTTGCAGAGTGGCTTTCGGCGATGAGGCTTTTGAGCATATTGCCGTCTCCTTTGGTGAGGTTTGTCGATGAAGAGATGTGGGCTTTGGTGCTTTTCCTTTGAGTTCCTTGTAGATGGTTGTGCTTGGGGAACTTCTTTAGGAATAGAAGTGGTTTGTGAGGTTGTGGCATTGGACTTTGTTGGTGAGGATGGAGTTGAGGGGATAGATGCTTTATCAGAGTCGTTCATTAATGCACCTAGTAGTTCATTGTGTTGAGGGGCTTTTGTGGAAGACGCTTGTAACTTTTTGTGTTCAGCATCATAGAAATCCATTAGGGTTGGATCCTCCCTCTAACAATTCTAACTGAGGTTTGTTTAGAAACTTGCGAATTTATACAGTCGCATTCTATGTAGCTCTTGATGTCTTTGTATAACTCATGTTTAGTCATTTTAAAGGTGCAAGTGCTGATGCTATGCTGGCGTCATCATGAGAGAAGAGCACTTCTCCAAATGAGGATTTGAGAGATTGCTTTAATTTTGTAAAGGATTCATCAAATTCCTAACGTGTTTTTTCAACTGCATAATTCGTGCAATATGCCTCTATTAACTCTTCTATAGAGAGTACGTCTTCCTCTTAAAAGGGGAAGCGATACTCCTCAGGTTCTTGTATTTTGGTTGCTTTTTAAAGATTGATATTATGAGGTTCAATCACAACTGGTGATCCTGTATGACACTCAACCATGCTAAGCATGCTCTCTTGAGCTTGCTTTTTACGTTCCACATATGTCATGTGATCATGATTTTCAATTTGGGGTGGTTGGGTAGGTTCTAGTTTCTTGATTGGTCTATAAGCTGCACCTAGTGCTGAATCAAAACTTGTTTCATCCTCACTTAGTGATGTACTAGCACTTGTTTCATCTTCTGACTTTCTCTGGATTGTCAAGTTTGCATTATGTTTACCCATGCGACGAGAATGAACTTTCTTTCGGGCTTATGTATTTTATGTCACATATATGGGTGTTGTGGTTTGTGTGGTAGCCTTTGAGGTGGATGCTTCTGCATCATGTGTAGATTTTGGCCCTTTTGGGGTTATGTCCTCCACTGGCTCCTTTTCCCTATCCTTTATTTCAGCTTTGGTTTCGATAGTTTGTTGCCCCTTGTCTTTCTTAGGTTTAGAAGGTTTTGCTTTTTCTTTTAATTCATGTTTTAAAGCATTTCTTCTACCCATTTCGAAATATTTACTTTTACATTCTTTTTTATTGTCTCTCGTACCTTGGCTTGTAAGCGTGTAAGCACATTCAAAGGTACCGTGTGGGGACAATGGCCCGTTTTGTACACTTAAGATGTTAAGAGTTATATTTTGTGAGACAAGTTGCATTGTGTTGAGATTCAAGCTCGATGTCAGTGTGAGCCAGCTATGCTATGTGCTGGCAGATTAGGTAGGAACATGTGTGAGACATAAATGACCGCGTGTCCAGCTGGTCATAGTGTGTGGACATTAGCTAGGGTTAGTAGAGTGTGGACACAACTCATAGTGTGTTGTGTGGATTATGGATTAGTGCATTATGCTTTGTGTGAGAGTGGACATGGCTTCCCTCTATGGTTAGGGTGTTTGATGAGCTTGCTAGTTGGTATAAAGCAAAAGATGAGGGAGTCATTGAGTCACTTGAGGCTGATGTGCATGTGAACTTGCCACCTCAAGCAAGTTCTAGTTCTACTACTATGTCTGGGCCAGCAGCAGCAGAGGCTGAGAGTAGCAGTGTACATCCATGGTCAGGACGTTTGAGGCATGAGAGTGTGAGCACTGGGAGTAGTGCTATGGATAAAGGCAAAAAGAAAGTCAAAGGAATTGGAATCACAGGTTATGAGTCATCTAGTTCAGAGAGTTTGGATGAGGAGCTTGGCATACCTGTTTTACGCACACCTGGTGCTAGGCAGGACAGATATGTGCCACCACATGCTAGAGTTACAGGTGTACAAAGTGACCCGCATGCATTGCGGAGATCCCAGAGAGTCAGATATCCAATTGACAGATTGACATATAGAGATTTTGCTATGCACTATGCATATATGACATCTATGGTATAGCATGTGGAACCTACATGCTATACAGAGGCTATTGGAGAGCATGTATGGGAGAAAGCAATGGATGTTGAGATGGATGCATTGGTCCATAATGATACATGGGACTTGGTTGCATTACCAAAGGACAAGAATGTTATTGGATGTAAATGGGTTTACAAAGTGAAGTGCAAATCTGATGGTTCTATTGAGAGACATAAAGCAAGATTGGTAGCAAAGGGTTATGCACAGACCCAAGGTTTGGATTATGATGAGACGTTTAGTCCAGTGGCTAAGATGGGCATAGTGAGAGCAGTCATTGCTATGGCTGCAGGTAATGGCTGGGAAATGCATCAGATGGATGTCAAGAATGCATTTCTAAATGGAGATCTACAAGAGGAAGTGTACATGGCACAGCCAGAAGGGTATGTACACCCTAGATATCCCACTCACGTATGCAGGTTGAAAAAGGCATTGTATGGTCTAAAGCAAGCACCTCGTGCCTGGAGTGATAAGATGAGCAGATATCTTATCTCACTTGGTTTTCAGATTTCTACAGCAGATTCTTCACTCTATGTGAAGAAGACAGAGCATGGGATTGTTTTACTAGTCATCTATGTGGATGACTTGATTATCACAGGTGATCATGGTGCAGATGTGATGCATGTCAAGAAAGCTTTGAGTGGGCAATTTGACATGAAAGATCTTGGTGAGTTGAGATACTTCCTTGGAATTGAAGTGGTGAAAGATCATGCAGGTACTTGGTTAGTACAGCGCCAATATGCATTGGATATGTTGGCAAAGTATGGCATGACAGGGTGTAAGCCTATGAGTACACCATTGGAGCAAAATGTGAAGTTGCGGGCTGATTATGGCGAGGAATTGGATGATCCTTCTATGTACAGGAAGATGGTTGGTAGTCTCATATATATGACTATCACATGCCCGGATTTGAGTTATGCTGTGGGGCTAGTAAGCCAGTTTATACAGAGCCCCAGGAAACCACATTTGGATGCAGTGAGACGCATCATGAGATATGTGAAGACCACAACACATTATGGTTTATTTTATGAGAGTGGTAAAAGCTTGGACATACATGGCTACACAGATGCTGATTGGGCAGGTAGCGCATATGACAGGAGGTCTACTAGTGGATATGCTTTTACACTTGGAAGTGTTGTGGTGAGTTGGAGTAGCAAGAAGCAACCTACAGTTACTTTATCCAGTACAGAGGCTGAGTACAGGGGTGCAGCCATTGCTACTTGTGAGGCAGTTTGGTTAAAGAGTCTCTTGACAGATTTATGTGAGCCTCTTGATGGCAAAGTTGTCATTCATTGTGACAACATGATCAGTATACAGTTGGCAAAGAATCCAGTGTTTCATGCGAGGACCAAACACATAGAGTTCCATTATCACTTTGTCAGAGAAAAGGTGCTGGATGGTACAGTTGATCTTCACTATGTGAAGACTGATGAGCAGGTGGCAGACATCTTTACGAAGCCACTTAGCAGGGAGAAGTTTGAGTACTTCCGGACTATGTTGGAAGTACATGGGATGAGCTTGAGGGGGAGTGTTGAGAGTCTTGATATCCCAAGCTCATCTACATCTTCATCGGCAATACATCATGAGCTTGAGAGGGGCTGTTGAGATTCAAGCTCGATGTCAGTGTGAGACAGCTATGCTACGTGCTGGCAGATTAGGTAGGAACATGTGTGAGACATAAATGACCGCGTGTCCAGCTGGTCATAGTGTGTGGACATTAGCTAGGGTTAGTAGAGTGTGGACACAACTCATAGTGTGTTGTGTGGATTATGGATTAGTGCATTATGCTTTGTGTGAGAGTGGACATGGCTTCCCTCTATGGTTAGGGTTTGCAATATACATTAGGGTTTGCTCCTGTGTGTGTGTCTCCTCTCCCTCTACCGTTCTTTCAACACATTGAAGCAACTTGCCTTGGGCAATCTTGGAACATGTGATCAATGCCACATCGTTCACACATGGGTTACAAAGTGTCAGTGACTATGGGCATGGAAGTATTCCAAACTGTGCAGTCTGCCACTTTGTGAGGTCCATGACAATAGAAACACTGAAGTGTTTGCTTAACTACTTCTTGAGCAGTTTCTACCTCTTGGACTATTTCTGTTTGGTGCACGAGAGATGGAGGTTTTGAGTTAATTGTTGATGAATTGGGACATAGGGTTGTATCATGACCAAAGGTTTTTGCAATATATGCAGTATAAAAAAACAAATGCCTTGTATGCACAATGGGGGTTGGGATGGTCATAGTGATTGCACTGAACATAGAGGCATTAAGGATGTTTGGTTTTGAAGGATCTCATCCTCTCTTAGAGATGTTGGTTGTAAGCTTTTAAGCAAGGCTACATAGAATTTAGGGAATGACAACTCTGAGATCAATTTTTCGTTAGCCATTGCTTCACTTGGTTTAGATAAGGAACATCTCGTATCATGATCATCTTTCATCATGTTGGTTTAGATAAGGAACATCTCGTATCATGATCATCTTTCATCATGTTGTCAACTAATCGTATTGCTTCTTTACAACATTGATCAAATGTTTCTAGGTTGGATACAATGATTAAGTTGTGTAAGCTATTATTCTTTAAGCTCATGAAACATCTCTTCAATTGAGCATCATTTAGATTCTCCCATGGCTCACATCGCGAGTCCAAGAGTTTTATCCGAAGGATAAAATCTCGAATGATTTTGTTCTGTTTTTGCTAATTGAATAGAGTTCTCGCTGCACTCCACTGATCACCTTGTCTTGAAAAGCCATGGGTAAAGGCTTTTTTCAAGGTCTTGAATTTTGTCTTGATCACCGGCACAATGTGATGAACCATCGAGTAGTTTTTCCCATTAAGCATAGATTTAACACATTTACCTTGGTGGGGCAGTTTGGATTTCCAAAGGCTTCACATCTCTCTTCAAACAGTTGAATGAATTGAATAGGATCAATTGTTCCATCATATTTGCCCATGATTTTTGAAATCTATACGGTCGTGTTTTTGTATGAGTCACTGAGGCCGTGTGTGACAGCTCTTGTGGGTAGGGACTCACTTAGTCCTTGGGAAATCTCTCTTCCTAGATTAGTCAATATATCCAAGGTGTGGTACCTATAGGATTTGTGGGAATGTTAGGTAAAGGACCAAAGCCCAGTGAGATTGAAGTAACAGGGGGTGTAAAACCCGATGACATGCTTGTTGTCGGCATGGCCAATGGTATTGGGAGGTGCATTTGGGGCATTGATCTCAATGGCTCAAAGATGTCAACGTTGGCACCCTGAATTTTCACCAAATGGGCCTAAACCTTTAAGATTCCCAGTGTGGGTAAAGCTCCCAAACCTTCCTCTTCACTAGCGCCATAGTGGAATCGTTAGGGAAACTTCTTAATCAAAGACCAAATTCTGATATGAATCCTTGGTGGCACCCACAAACTCTTGTCAAAGTAGATCGGAACTTAGAGCTCCCTGATGAATTTACAATCAACTTTGACCTCAATAGCAAGATGGTCCAGCCTATTCTATTCAAAAATCTTCCAAATGTGTGCTTTCACTACAACAAGCCAAGGCACTTCATCAGAAATTGCCCTCTCAAGAATCCCCCTCTTGTGCAAGATAGTAAGAAACCCCAATCAGATGAGTCTCTCCTCCCAGATCAAGATGGGTTTCAAAATGTTCAAAAAAAGTGTAAAGGTCCTAGAACCTCAGCTAATAGGCCCATAGGCCCTTAGCTCGTATGAGGAATCATAATAGATTTACTTTACTCCTTTGTTGATGTTGGTGATCCTACACCTCTAGAGGATGAGGATCTGAAATCATCGGTGGATGAGGATGAGGTGATTCAGGAGAGAAGCTTCCAAGCCTTCCAAGCTCTGACTCGTGAAGAATCCCCAATACCTATTTAGGAAGACTCTCGCCCTTCAATGGCAGAATGCCCCCCCTCAACTCACCTCATCAAGAATTTTCCTCCTCCAAAAGGAGAATCTCCAAAGTAGGTTTAAGTGTAGGAGAAGTGGATGTCTGCAGAGGTGTTAAAATAGCAGTTCAAGCTTAATGTAGAAGATGTAACAATGATGTTACACAAATGATGTTACACAGGATAACACTCTGGCACAATCACAATGAGCAATACATTCAATCCAAAGGCGTGATTTTGTCTAGGACATTTGTATGGAATAATCAGAACTCCCTACCTGCTGTGCTGCCTATTCCAAGATTTGAAAATTGCAACCCACAACTATACTCCAAACTTAACAAAAGATGGAATATCAGTTAGAGTAGACATCAATGGAATTATAGCTTTATGAACACCTGGTCTAAACATGTCTCTGCTAAAATGTCATGTTTTATGTGGCTTGTACTGCACCATGCACTCTGGACCAATGATAGAGCAGCTCTATTGGGGATAGGAAATGGGCTCTATCACAACTCTGACAAAGAGAGAGAAACTATTCCCCATATATTTATGCACTGTCAGAAAATCCAACCAACGTTCTCTTTGATGAAAAATGTATTGCTCCCACTCACCCTTAAGAACTCACTTGGAAAGAGGTGTTACTAGGGGAAGCCATTGTGGAATGTGATCAGATTTGTGTTTCTATGGAGTGTCTGGATCTATAGAAATTCAATGTTTTTTCAAAACAAACCGATTGATATGGTATAGGGACTGAAAATTGCTTGCTGATGTAGATTGAGAGTGCTCTATACGAAACCACTGAAATGTTGTTGGCTGAGATTGAAGAGTTGAATGAGCTTCTGGTTGATAAAATGGATGATGTGGATGAAGATACTGCTGAGGTCATCAGGGAAATAGAAGATGAGCTACATAAAAAGAGAGAAGTTATTTGATCTGGGATCAAGAGTTGTCCTGTTATATTTTGGACCTCATCGAGTTGCAAGCTGCACTCTGAATAGATGCATAATGTCGAGTTAAGCTTCTCAAGTCAAAAAGCTTGATTTTGTAATAAATGTCATACTTGTAGTGTAGACTTTTCTTTAATATAATTTTAAGTTTCATTCAAAAAGAAGAAGATACATGGGGTCATTTGTAAACATGGTCTAAACTGTTAGAAATAATACGTAATAATCCATTAGAGATTGCATTAATAGTCACTCAAATCATATGTTGACACATATGACAAATCATAGAGTGCCATGTGGTGGCACCTTATATGTACACTTATAATGGTGCACGGTCGATTGAAATAGTACGCCAAAGTCATAGAGTGCCATGTGGCACCTTATCTATACACGCGCACATTTCCTAATGGTCTCCTTGTACATTTTCAACTAGTGCATGGCAGTAACACACAAAGCTTACCCACCAACAATTTTAACTTATTCACTAACCTACTTATATGTGTGTTGTTTTAACTTGTCTCCCAGATCCAATTTATATCAATGATATAAGACTGAAGTCTCTTTTGGCACGTGTCAAAGAATGCAAAGTGCGAGGGAGGGGGGTTGGTGGGACAGATAGTGGGGAGGGCCGCCAGAAAGAGAGAGAGAGAGAGAGAGAGAGAGAGAGAGAGAGAGAGAGAGAGAGAGAGAGAGAGAGAGAGAGGGTGTTAACCCTGTCAGAGATGGGGGGTGAGAGCCGACTTGTTATATGTTATAAATTTGAATTGTATTGTACATTTTAAATAATTCTACACATACATTTTTTTAAATTGACTAGAATTAGAAAGTACAACATAACACACACACCCATGCATGCCACCGCTTGCACAGTGAGGGCTTGAACCCATGACCTTGGGACTCTCAAAAAGCAACACCTTTATCCACTGCACTAACTCATGGTCGGCACTACACATACATTTCAAATTGCATGTTGTACATTTCAATAATGGTACATGTACCACATCAAAAGTGGCTATGAACAACAACGTCATCTTTCTCGTGTCCAACATCTCATTTATTCATGTTTTTTCCTTCTTTTTAGCCCAATTTTGCACCCAAAAGTCTAATTTTGCTAGGGGTCCAAGCTGATTGCCTCAATGAGCTCTACACTTCTATTTCCTTGTACCAAATGAGTTTTCTACAAATTATTATTGTAAGTTTAATTTTGAGCTCTATAACCTAGAGGTAGCTCCAAGCCATGCATGACTCTGTTAATACTAAGGACTATATATGATATAAAATTGAAGATAAATGGATCTCCCTAGCCAAGAGGCTTTGAAAAGGAAGGTCAAAGGGACACACTCTCTTGAGCACCTAAGATGATAAAAATCATGAGATACATCAATAAGTGAGGGATCGAGGAATCATAAGGATGAAATCACAAAATTTCAACAAGTATTACAACAAGGATATGTAGTAATCCCTATCATGTCAGACCCTATCCAAGAGGGATAGCTAGGGGACTTAGAGTTAAGGGATGGTGCTACTTGATTAGAAAGACTTTGAATCTAGTAAGAACATTTAACCTTGAGCCTATGCAAATTGAGACTAGGTTATGGTCTCAAAAGTCATAATTGTAAAAGATATCTGAGTCTAGCACTAGAGGGATATACAAAATAAGAGCTTCAAGAAAATCAGCAGTTAATGCTCTATATTTATAAGAAACAAAAAGAGTTGGAAGAAAGAGCACAATTTCATGTAGCCAATATCTGGCTATTAACAAATCAATTAGAAATACCACATTAGGACAATTTGGAGGTCATTCGTAGGGCCTTTTGGTAGAGAGAGAAAAAGGAGCGCATCCAAACAGGAGGAAGGCAATGTTACATTAAAAAATAGGTTATTTCTTTTTCCTAAATCCAAAAACTCTTCTTTTTCACCTCAAAATGTACTCTACTTACACTTGATAGTCACTTTTCACACCCGAATGCATTAAACACACCTACACTTTTGTAGGGAGGAAAAATTCTATTCCTATCCATATATTAAATACATGTATCTTTGTAGAGGAGGGAAACTTCCCTCCTTCTCAAACTTCCTCTTGGGCGGCTTAAACAATTTCTCGCACTCTTTTCATTTCCTCAACCTTCTGCTGCACTCCATTTGCTGAAGCTTCAGCCTTGTGTACTCCATTTCCTCTTGAAACGATGGGTAGCAAATCTTGTTTTATATCATCCCGATGTTGCCCCACTAATGCCATCATAGATGATTCAATTCCTAGGGCAAGAAGACCAAGATCATGAGTGTTTGCTATACTTGTACCCAACTCTCTCAATGCGCAAAATCAGTGGACTGAAGTGCTAATCACCAAGGGCACCTGGGTCCTTATGCAGTCAAGGAAGAGAAGAAAGACAAGCAACAAGAATACCTTCAGGGCATCATGGAAAGGAAGAGTGAAAGACTTCAAGAAGATAGAGGCTAGAAGGAAAACCATCAAGGAAGTCCTAGTGCAGCATATGCATAATGAGCTTATGCTTGAGAGTCAAGATGACATATATTTGCCCTCGCATAGACCAACTGTAAGTTAATCTATCGCTTGTCAATCTTCCATTTTCTCATAATGGTCTCATGAACTGTCCACATCTATGGTTGTAGATGTGTATCCCTCATCATATGAGGAGTGGGAGCCAGTTCAATGCATCATTGGAATTATGAATGTGGTTCATGCACCTATTGGTCGGCTATAGTATGAGGGAAGGAGCAACAAAAGCCTTGTAGATGTAGGAATCTTTTTCTATGATCATTTCTATGGTCTGCTAAACAAGAAACACAATTGTGGCCGCTTGGAAGAGAAGAAAGACAAGCAACAAGAATACCTTCAGGGCATCATGGAAAGGAAGAGTGAAAGACTTCAAGAAGATAGAGGCTAGAAGGAAAACCATCAAGGAAGTCCTAGTGCAGCATATGCATAATGAGCTTATGCTTGAGAGTCAAGATGACATATATTTGCCCTCGCATAGACCAACTGTAAGTTAATCTATCGCTTGTCAATCTTCCATTTTCTCATAATGGTTTCATGAACTGTCGACATCTATGGTTGCAGATGTGTATCCCTCATCATATGAGGAGTGGGAGCCAGTTCAATGCATCATTGGAATTATGAATGTGGTTCATGCACCTATTGGTCGGCTACAGTATGAGGGAAGGAGCAACAAAAGTCTTATAGATGTAGGAATCTTTTTCTATGATCATTTCTATCGTCTGCTAAACAAGAAACACAATTGTGGCCGCTTAGCTGAGTGGAACTACATGGATTGGGCCTATCCTAGACCCCTCAGTAATGGAGTCAGCAAAGAGCAAGCTCTTCAAGGATGCGCAACGCTCTCTACGAGGGAGCTTTCCAACTCTTGTAGTAAAAATTATGGTTTACCTACCAATTAATGTGTTTGTGGAGCCTTTTAGCTTATTTAAGGTGAAGATAGCGAGAACCATGCTCGTCTGCAAAGATTTGGATACATTCCTGTTAGCAAGACTTCTTGATGAGGGATGGCCGAGCAAAGTTTTTGACGATATCCATTGTAACATTGCATTGGAGACAGTAGTTGCAAAGTACATGATTGTAACTCAAAATTTTATCTTGTCCTCTGGTATAGCAGGTCCCGTTACATCAATGGAGAGTTGGTGCCAATGGATCAGGAAGCCACAAGTGCAATGGACGACAAAGTCACAGACATTGAAGTGATTGATGAAGCTTCAACACTGGCGACAATTGTTTCTATATGGGAGAAATGCAATCTACAATAGCTAAGGAAGGATATTGTTGAAGAATCCTTGCAAGACATGCCAGCACACTTTACTTTCATTCACAATGGAAGAAAGGTCCTCCTTAGAAAGGAGCGACTAATACAATGTAAAGAATTGGGTAACACAGTCAAGATCATTCCTACTTGACAATACCCACTTCAATGTACTCTTTTTGACATAATTAATCAAGTCTATCTTGTTAATGACACTCCTACTTGACATTACCCATTTGAATGTACTCTTTTAACATAATTAATCAAGAGCCTTTTGTTTGACTTTTATTTTTGAAAAACAAGACAATGTATACTATTTTCCAGGACACATTACTTGAGTGAGAATAAGACAATGTATACTATTTTCTAGGACACATTACTTGAGTAAGAATAGGAAAATTTAAGACATTACATTACGAAATGGGGCTTCTCATTACATAATCTTGTACAGAGTCTTTTGATTTGTACAATCCATCTAAATATGGAATCAATTATTCTTCCAAATAAACATTGCTTGCATTACCTTCGAAAGGAAGGGGTGATATCCATGTTCCAATGGGATTATACATAGCCTTCTCAGGGGTATCATCAATTAATAATGTATTTGTGGGATCATACGGATGTTGGATATCCACATAGCGCTTCATATGCAATAGTACCCCAAGTTTGTTGGGATGACAAACAACAGGGTCAATGTAATAGTGCCTTTGGTTATATACAAAATACAATTCTGTCTCCTCAATCTTAGATTCTCTGAAAACTAGTGTGACAAGAGGCCTCAAATTATGCATCATCATTGAGGACCAGATGGCCAATCTAAAGTGCTTAGTTACAAAGTTGATAAATTGATACAGTTTGGGCCTTAGCATGACTCTCCATGCCCCCGACTTTGTAATTCCCTGCAACACTTGGTCCAAAGCTCTTGGGCTGTCTTTTGAGCAGCAATCCATTAACATCCAAGATGATAAGCCTCCTCAGCGTCTCGAACCATTATTAACATGATTCATACTTCTAATCAGTCCTGAATATGATTGAAACTTATAATCATTGTTAAGGGACAAAAAACACCTAATAGAAACAATTCTTAAAATTGATTTGGTTACATTACATCAGGTACATTAGGCTTGGGATCTTCATCAACCTTAGGCTTGGGATCTTCATCAAGCTTGGGATCCTCATCAACCTTAGGTTCTTCATTGTTCGCCTCCTTATCAGGCTTGGCTCGGTCTCTGCAGTCTGCTTTGCCTCTGTCTTCTCTTCAGGCATTGGCTCTGCCTCTTCAGCTTACTCTGCCTCATCAGCCTTGGGTTCTTCATTGTGAACCTCGTCATCGGGCCTTGGCTCTACCTCTATGTGCTCAGAAGGCTTTGGCTCCCCCCCTTCAGCCTGAAGAAGCACCTCAACGTCTGCAGTATCGAGGAAGTCTGGCTGGTTCTCCTCAGACATCTCCGTCCATTCTTTAGTATTAATCGTATCATGGTCACTCTATACCTCTCCACCTAGTTGTTATCATAGTTCTGTAAAGCGGTCTCAATAAACAAAATTCACAATGTCAAACCGCAAATCTAGCTCGCAAATCTAGCTAAATCAATGTCCACCCGATGATTCTTCCACTTACCTTGGACAACATGAAGGAATTCATGGTGGAGAAGAGACTCTGGAGAATATATTTTGCATGGATCATCACCCTCCAACCACAAGAGTGTGAGTCTCCTTGCTTGGGCACTTGAACATGCTTGATCTTTGACTTGTACAATTCATAGTCTCCATAGAGGGAACCAAGAACATGAAGAAGCCTTTTTATACACCTACATAATATAAATAAGCTTTCACAATACACCAGGAGTGTGAGTCTCCTTGCTTGGGCACTTGAACATGCTTGATCTTTGACTTGTACAATTCATAGTCTCCATACAAGGAACCAAGAACATGAAGAAGCCTTTTTATACACCTACATAATATAAATAAGCTTTCACAATAAGATACATTGCCAACTTCAAGCAGCCCCATAGATACTAGAGAAAGGTGCTTTGAATGTTTACTTACAGGCCTAACTCAGGGTGTGATCTTGGTACTGAATTAAGGGTCCACATGATTCTCTTATCCAATTCTGTAATGGGAAGGCTCCAATGGTTCCTGCAAAAGTAAAAATCTCTAAAACTAAGGCATCCCCTATCTATTAGATGCATATGATTAACAAGATAGAGAAGTAACATACCCTGATTCATATGGAAGAATTACTATTGTAACCTCCAGCATGTTCAAATACGTGAACCACTTTTGTATCTCTTGCTGGTGGGAAGTTCCTTTTTCTTAGCAATGGTGCCAGCTGAGAGTTCAGAATAAACACCTTAGAATGGCTCTCTTGAGGAAGCTGGCACTTTATTAAACTGCAAAAACAAGCGTAACTCGTTGAGGAAAAAGGAAAGAACTAAAGAGGGAAGGACCATATCATCAAGAAATACAATTTGCATACTTACTTTAGGCACACGTATAGGATAGTGTCGGAGATCTGTGATGTCCTATCCATCAAAGTCCTGACATCCAGCAGGTTAAGGGAGAGTTGTCTCTCACCATCTTCCATATTCACAAAGACAAAAATACCCCTCTGCAAGCTCCTTAGCATCTCTAGGTTGGCTGACTCCTCCAACTCTTCTGTTTCTTTGATGTATTATTCTTGGAGATTCGTTGGGGTCCTTTTTACTTGTTGATCCTTTTCTTTTTTGATATTGTGCTCTTCCTCCCATCTGGCCTCTTGTTCTGCCCTTGCTCTTGTGTTAACATCACGTGTAATCTCTACAATTTTTATTTTATCTTGTGGAGCTCTTGTTGGTGGAATCATCAGGGTGTCTCTCATCTTTGGATCTATAAGCTCTGCGGGTGTAGAAGCTTCTCATATCTCCATCTAAGCCTCTTCAGTGTCTCACTATCCTTGGGCATTATTGCCATCCTATGCGCAGGTCATTGAAGTACTCTATGAGAAAATCTTCAACAGCCTCCTGTGTAGACAGAGCAAGGTTATCCTCTTCCACCTTGGAGATAGGCTCCCATTCTAACAAATAGACCTACACAGCCTCTGGAAAAGGAAGCTTTGGAACACATAACTCTACACAATTCTGAGCTTTCTTAATTTCCCTCATAATGTAGAATTCTATGAAAGTCTTCTTGTTCTGGCCTGCTTCAGAATATGGATAGACTTTCCCTTTCTTGGCTTCTTCTGAGAGGCAGCCTTTGCTGCCAATCCAGGCCCCTTACCATGTCTCCTTGCAGTAGCTTTTGTCCTCGCCACCATGAGCTACAATAAGCCTGGAAGAAAGAGACATAGCAGACACACACACACTCTCTCTCTCTCTCTCTCTCTCTGTGTGTCTCTATCTCTGTCTCTGTCTCTGTCTGTCTGTCTGTCTCTCTCTCTCTCTCTCTCTCTCTCTCTCTCTCTCTCTCTCTCTCTCTCTCTCTCTCTCTCTCTCTCTCTACCTCTTTGTGTGTGTGTGTGTGTACGTGTTAGACTGCACTAGCAAGGCATCTATCATAGTTAGTGTGATTTGGTGCGATAGCGAACTTGTGTTAGACTTGCAAGCGCCATATCGTGCCAAAACCGTAAAAACACCTCTCTAGTTCTCTCTCTCTCTCTCTCTCTCTCTCTCTCTCTCTCTCTCTCTCTCTCTCTCTCTCTCTCTCTCTCTCTCTCTCTATTTGTGGATGTCATGTGTGTGTGTGTGTGTGTGTGTGTGTGTGTGCGCGTGTGTGTGTGCGCACTAGCGACGCCTCTATCATAATTTTTACGGTTTGGCGCGATAGCGCTCTTCAGTTTGGCTTGCAGCGCCATATTGCGCCAAGTCGCAAAAACCTCTCTCTCTCTCTCTCTCTCTCTCTGTAGCAGTAATGTATGTGTATGTCTGTGTTGTATGTGTTTTTCCTTGTGTTGTGTTGTGTGTGTGTGTGTGTGTGTGTGTGTGTGTGTGCGTGTGTGTTGTATATGTTTCTCCCTCTGTGTGTGTGTGTGTGTGTGTACGTCAAGAGAAAGACATACCAAAGCCGTCGGTGCCTTGTCGTGTTCAATGGATTACTGGACGAATGTGAGTGTCTCTCTCTCTCTCTCTCTCTCTCTCTCTCTCTCTCTCTCTCTCTCTTTCAGGTGCACAATTACAAATAGAATAAATAATGTGTTGTTTTTAATATTCACAAACCCCACGTGTCAATAGTCAACATCACACGTGTCAGTTATTACTATCACACGTGGACTCGTATAAAGTTGTTTTAACCTCACGCTACTATTAACGATTCTCGTTTTTGAGAGAGAGAGAGAGAGAGATCATCCACTCTGTCTAGGAACCCGAGGGAGAGAGAGAGAGAGAGAGAGAGAGAGAGAGAGAGAGAGAGAGAGAGAGAGAATCCACTCCCACGTAAGCAGGCAGTAATGGCAACACGTAAGTTTGCTTGCTCTCTCTCTCTCTCTCTCTCTCTCTCTCTCCACACACACACACACACACACACACACACACACACACTCAGATATATAGACACACGGACATGCATGCACAGACAGACACAATCTTTCACACACACACACACACACACACACACACATGCAAGAACAGACAGACACAATCTTTAACACACACACACACACACACACACACAGAGGCACACACAGAGAAGCATATACAACACAGACACACACATACAGTAGACCCACAAAGAGAGAGAGAGAGAGAGAGAGAGAGAGAGAGAGAGAGAGAGAGAGAGAGAGAGAGAGAGAGAGAGAGAGAGAGAGAGAGAGAGAGAGAGAGGTTTGTGCAGTTTGGCGTGCGATATGGCACTTGTAAGAGTAATGGACATGCGTTATCGCACCAAATCGCACAAATATAAATAGAGGGGTCTCTCCTTTTCTAATTCTTGCCAGTGTTTTACTGATCAGAAAATAGAGAAAGCTTAAGCGGGGAGACACGGCGCTGGATCTTGAATTTAGTGCTGCGGGGAGGAGCGACGTGCGGAATGAAGTCTCCAAAGCTGTTGATGACCATGAAGAAAAGATCTATTGGCTTCACTACTGACGACCCTGCGGACGTATGGCGGCACAGATAGAGGAGCCACAACTTGTGAGAGGATAGACAGAGGATCAAGGATTTCCAATTGTGGAGTCGAGAGAATCAAGTTCCCCCCTTTACTTTTTGTAAAGCATCATAATGATGAGGAACCCCATTTGGAAGACCAAGATATGGAGGCAGATGAACAAGAGAAAGTAGGTGTTCTCAGTCTGGTGTCCCTTTCTAAATGACCTGCTCGCCCAGAGGCTCTCTATTAAGAGGGATTTCGATTTCTCAACGGAGGCTAAGGAGGAGAAAGGGCCAACTGCTGACACATAGATGCCGAAGAAGAAGAAGCAGAAGAAGGAGCAAGTTCATAGCACTAACATGAAGGACAAGGAGGAAATTGTTGAGAGCAATGATCTTGCCTTAATTGATGAGAAACTTTTCGATTTTTTTTGTAACGCTGAAGCTGCTGATGACTTTCACATTATTGCTGAGAGTTTAACAAGCACAAGCTTTTGCCAGTAGAGTCAATTTTGGACCAGCATGCAGAGTACCTATCGTCGAAACACAGGGATGGTTTTGAAAAATTAGTATCCAAAGGAAGGTTGCTGCTAAGTAATCAGGCTTATGTGCACTTGCTGGATTGTGCACGAAGTAAGAAGGCAAACAGTTTTTTATACAAGAAGTACCAGGAACTCCCATCTTCCTACAAGCCTACTTGTACCATGCACATGAGTTGCTGCAGGCTGTTGTATGAGCCATTTGGATTCCTTTGCTACCTGCACTACCTCTACAAAGAGCTTCTTGAAAGGGGTGAAGAACTGCTCTATGAAGGTACTATTCAAGGGATGAGATTCCCCATGAAGATGAGTTACCTTTCAAAGAGGTAGAAGTTGAGGAAGAGATACAGTTAGTATAGGAGGAAGAGGAGGCGAAGTCTATGAATATTGTTGCTCTTAAGACGTGCACAATACAGAGACCTCTAGATGTAGATCTCTTTAAAGTGGACCAGTGTGGTCTAATATTGCCAGTGCTGCGAGAATTCTTATTGGATAACAAACGTTATGTACTCTTATCTAACATTCAGAATATTTTCAGTCTTAGGGAAGATTTTTCTCTATGTGCTATTGCCAATTTTCAGGAAGAGGGCAGTGGTTTTGTCTTAGAAGATGATAGTGATGACTTAGCATTAGAGGAAAATTACAATAGTAAAGAGTGTCTCAGCATGTGTTTGGGCAAAGCATAGAAGTTCAAAGATGATGGCTTTGTGCTAGACAATAAAACCTTCATGGAGCTTCAGGTCAAATATGGCTATGATAAGTTGAATGACTCCACAAAGGAATGGATGAACAGAGTAGGAGAAGATAGTAAAAGTTCTATTAACCTTTGGAAAGACCAAATGTTCGTGACAGATGATACTCCGGTTCTCTCTCTCTCTCTCTCTCTCTCTCTCTCTCTCTCTCTCTCTCTCTCTCTCTCTCTCTCTCTCTCTCTTTGTATGTGTGTGTTGTGTGTGTGAATGTGATATGTAGATTTATGTTTCCTTAATTATTTTGTGTTGCAGAGTACATTTGAAGTCAATGACAAATTCTTGTAGTGGCATAAAAGGAAGTACTGTGGCCGAGACGCAGCTCTCTCTCAGTACCTACCCAAATTGTCTAAGGCAAAGATGATAATCTACCACAATGCCATGAGCCAGGAAGGGAGAGTTGCAAATTTTTTATTCAAGACATTGTCCTTGTTCTTCCTAGGTGGAATAATTATTCATTAAAGTTATGAGAAGATTATTTTGATAGAGAATTCTATTGCCTTAGAAATTTTTGGATGCTACCCTGGATATGCTTGCACCCGAAGGGGTTACTTTCATACATATGCTGCAATAACATTGTCTCTATAGGCATAGAGGACCCAAAGGAACTAGAAGAGTATGGCATGGTACCGTTTGCTAAGGTATAAACGAAAGCCAGGACCACAGGAATTGCAAGTCATTAGAATGGAAAGATACATTGTAAAAGACTTATGTGTTGCATCTATCTGTCCAACGATGATTAACAAAAATCTTTTGTTTTCTCCATTTGTTTTGTGCTTGTATGGCATTTAAGTTTTTAAATGCTTCAGAACGTTTCAATGCCTTCCTTTCCATATGTCTGAGTGTCTGTAGTATCAGTTTGGATGACCTCAAGGTTTCTTTTTTGTGTAGTTGTTGTAGTATCCTTCTATAGAACCATTGGAATACTTCTTGTAGGCTGTTTGCCTTGCTTTTTCCACCACCATGTTGTGTGTGCCTGAAATATGTATTTCGAGCCATGGTGTGATTTCTCAAGCCCTTGTGTGTTCCAAATGCTAGGATCTCCATACTTGTTGATAAAGTAAGGCATGTGGTTGTAGAGAATATGCTACGTAAGAAAACATACAATGTAAGTTAGTATCAAGGGCTAGGAAACAACAATAAGCTAGAAATATACCATGTAGTGTGTAATGTTGGTGTTAGTCCAAGCAGCTTTGAATGCTTTTTTGAATGCTTGTCAGTTTTCTTTAAAGATCTTTTTGTCTTGCTGGGAGTAGTTGACTTTCTCATACATTTAGAACAAAGTATTAATTGAATGCCAAACATCTGCTTTGACATTCCTTAAAGCACCTTCATGATCTTTCATTGCATTATGAAACTTTTTCCACTGTTGGTATTCGATTCTGCTTGTATAGGTTGTTGTATATTGCTTTCCTAACTTTGTAGGTTTGTGTTGCTGATTATTCATTGGCTTGGAAAGAAATCTTCTTGCCTTAACACCTCCAATAGAAGGCTTCATTGGAACTTCCTTTTCATTAGATGACTTTTTAGTATTCTTCAGAATCTGGACATTACCTCCATGTAGTCCAATTTCTGATAGCACCTCCTCCAATGCACGGATGGCTTCTTTCCTCTCTGCTACATTCTTGATCTTCCAAGCAAAGCCAATGTGGAGATATACCAATTTCTCTATGATATGACACAAAGCATGAAGCGTGCATATATGCACATTGGAAAGAGGAATCTCAAACACTGGTTTAAAGTTCTCATCCAAAATTTGTCTGTTCGGTGGTCGTCTCCACCACTTAGAGTCCATCACCCTTGTGGAGTCCATGCAGTAAAGGCATGGAGACTTTGCATTGGCCTCTTTGTTGCAATTAAATAAGCACTTGAGAGTATTCAAGTCACCCACAAGATGCCATTGAACTTGAAAGTCCCCCCTTTTCTCTAGATGGAGCATCCTGGATGCATTCATCTGTTCTTTGATGAGATTGGGGATATGTGTCTGATGAAATACCCAAAACAAGGATTCATGGTCCTCTTTCTTGACCTCAAATGAACCTAGCCACCAGATGTTTGTTGTCTTGGACTGTATGCTAAAATACTTTGGATCATCCCTACTGCAATTACAAAGAGCCCTATTCATAAGTGTTATTGTGACCCTTTCCATCTTTTTCTCCTTGATAATCTTGCACTCATTAAGCTTGATGACAAACTGAAGTACACCTCCTTCTCCTCAAATGTAATATCATAGAACTCCACCATTCTCTTATAGTGAAGTTGTTCTATGTTTAATTCCTCCCTATGTCTCCAAACTTTTGTAGGTGTTAGAAGTAGCTTTGCTTTAATGCCTTTAGCCTCAAGGAGTGATGACACTCACTTTTGGATGGCTCTATAACCCTGACTGACTCCACTTGAATCCATGGCAGATTGAATATCTGCAGCAGCAGAGCTGAAACTATATTGTTGGTTACAAATTCATCCACTATATCTCGTTGAACCACCTTGAACTTCTTCTCTTTTATCATTTTCCTTGCCATTCTTGATGTCACGAATGGTTTTAGTTGCTTTGCTGGATTAAGATTGGGATTGATATTCTCTTTGTCAGGATGTATGACAACCCTACAAATACAACACTACTCATTACTAACATAGAGAACATGTAAATCATAAAGCAGCCCCAGCAAATAAAATAATATTAACTGCTAACATAAAAGACATGTGAATGGGAATGCATTGAGTGCAATCTTACCTTATGGCTTGGATTCTCTTCTTCAGGCCTCCAGAATGGAGCCTCAAGTTCTCGACATTTTTGAGCTTTCTTCTCCTTATGCGCGGTCCAATGATTGTGTCTTTTTCTCTATATTTGTGGAGGTCACTTCTTAGTCTGTTGATTTGATATTCTTGTTCTTCCAATCTAACTTTCTGTGTCTTGCATTCACCAAACAAGACAAGAAGCTCATTTGCTAAGTGTTGTGAATAATGCCTCTCTCTTTCTTGGATGTAAGAATTTGACTTGCAATATCCTAGTAAGCCTTTGGCGCCATCCTGCAAAACACAAGAGAGTTGTGGGATTTGAAAAGGGAGGATGTGAAGCAGTACGAGGGTCAATAGGATAGATGGAGCCATTACACCAAAGGTCTATGTGTTGCTTCCCCGACAACCTCATATGATCTTTGACATCTGATGAGAGCAATAGTTGTCCACTTTTGCGTTTTTGAATGGGCGCATATGCACTATCTAGATCAATGTGCATATGGTACTTTCTCTTAACGCTTTCATGATTAGACTCTTCAATAGAATGAGTGTGTACATGGTTGTTCTCCATTGGAGTGTTCTAGGAATGAGTAAGTATACTATATGAGGCAAAGTGAAAGAATATGACTCGCTATGGTGAGAGAAGGCTTGTATTTGTCTTTTGAAATTGGAGATAAAGGTTCTAATTCCCTCCAAACTGTCTTTCGTGCAATAATATCCTCCTGAAAGAGCTTTATTCTTGTAGTTTCGAATGTATCATTTTAAAGAAGGTTCCAACGAACCTTAAGATGGCCGCCTAGGAGAAAATTTACCTCTCTAGCTCAGAGACTATCCTTTTATGACTTTTACGTTCTCTTTATTTTAGCATTTCAAGATTTTTTCTAGAGAGAGAAAATAAGAATCGATGATTTTCTTACAAGGGCCTACGAATAAACTCCAAAATGTCCTAATGTCTCTTACAGCTACAACAACACCCACATCCAAATTAAGAGAGACACCGAAGGCAACATAAACTAGAACATTGAAGGTGTATGGAAGTGCAACATCTCTCCAAATTCGGAGAGCGGGATGAAAAACTAACTAGTTTTTAATGGGCATGAAAGAGGCTAGAGTTTTTAGAGTGATAACTCCACCTTGCAAATGATGTTTTTTCTCCAAGACCCCAGCTTCTTGAGTTTTTCACCACGTGAAAAACTAAGATTAGAATTTTTAGCTTGGAGGTTTCTTTGATGCACAATCTTGTCCTTTGATGATCAATGATGATTTATGTCTCAGATGTTTCCTTAATGACAAGTTCTTAAGGTTTTCATTGAAGTGAAAAGCCAGAAATTTGAATCATGAAAAACTTAGATTTTCATGAATAAGAGTGTAACATTCTATAGATAAGGACTTGCGATTCTTAGCAAGGTAATCCCTACAATCACAACGTGACTTTGGGAAGATTTTCACAGAGTTTAAAAAAAGTGAAAAAAGAATCGCATGGGCATGAAAAACCAAATCAATGTGAAAAACCAATTAATGTGAAAAACCGAGCCCTCCCTCTGCCAAAGCGGTGGCGTGTAGGGTGTGTGTGTTGTTCTATCTAATTCTAGCCAAACTTATAATAAAAAAGGGAAAAAAAAGAAAAAAGAAAAACCAGTTTTTGACCTAAAGTAACATACCATTAGACAAGTGGCGCATAGAGATTAGAGATTAGAGATTTTTAATGTATCCAGTATGTCGGTAGCTACTACAACAAAGCTATGCACACCAGAAGGCTTTGGCACGGGGGGCTAGAGGAAAACTACTACAGCTACAAACACAAACTCAGGAAGACCAATTGAAAGAGGTGGAAGAAGAACTCCACAAGGCCATGGAGCAGGCTTGACAGGCTACAGGAAAGGTTTCAGGAAGTAGTCCTCCCCTTCCAAGCTCCCATTGCAAAGGAACCAAGCATGATGTCTCCATTCAAGTCCCTTATCCTTGTCTTCCCAAGTTCAACCTTGAGTGTGATTTTGTGTTGCAGATAACAATCAGAGTATTGCAAGCATGTAGCTTGCCATAGTTTTTCCATACGGCAAACGCATACGGGTATGGAAGTACGAAAAAATCAGTTCACACCCCTAAGAAATTGCATACGTTGGATACCATACAGCACCCTAAATTTAAAGAAAAACATGCTATATATGACACAAAAAACCAAAGAAACTTGAAACTACAAAGATTTTGGGATGAGAAAAAACATAAATAATGTGGAGCTAGAATCCAAACTCCGGACTTTATATTACTGTAACTTGTTTACATCAGACATGTATGATCAATGATGTATCATGTAACATGCTACGTAAGTAGGGACTAGGAAGTGTGGAGTGAGAAAATGCCAAAACTTGTCACCTGTAGGCATAGTTTTTTCATACGGCAACCATATGACATACGTGTATGAGTCTGGAACTATGAAATAAGTATGGTTCAAACCTTGGAGAAATTCCATACGTGGGATTTCATGCTTGATTCTTAAATTAAAGGGTCTAGACATGCCATTTTCAAAGAAATGAACCATGAGAGACTTAAAATATGTGGAAGCCATGATAGACGGTCTTTGAAAATATGCCATTTTCAAAGAAATGAACCATGAGAGACTTAAAATATGTGGAAGCCATGATAGATGGTCTATCATGGTTTTCACAAATTGACCATGTTTCATCTGTCATGACTTTCACACATTGACAGTTAATCTCTATGCAAAACATTTTCTTTTTTGGCTCAAGTATGAAAAGTTTTTCCATACGTGACCATACACATACGGGTATGGAAGTATGGAATATTTTCCATACGAGTATGAAAAAAACTATGTAGCTTACAATGCTCACCTACTTTAATCATGTTTTAATACTCTTGTGGTGGATGGGCGCAAGAGATTTTCCCCCAGTGTCTGTGCTGCTCTACATCAAGTTTTTGTTTTTTGAGCCGACGTCAAAAGCAAGCAAGCTCATTCTGAGACTCAAACAGAGAAACGCTTTTGTCATTAGCTTCATCGTCTCCATTCTAAGAGACGGTTTTGTTACTTCCTTAGCTCTACATCAAGCTTTCCAAATACATTTACAGGTTTCGCTACTTCGTTAGTTCTACATCAAGCTTTCCAAATACATTTACAAACTCTTTTGGATCAAACTTAATTCTATCAATCAACAGTTTTGAACTTGTATTCTCTCTTTCAATGCACTTTTTTTTTTCTAACTCTACTCTAGTACCTCTTGCATAGTAAGGGTTATTTACATTTATTTTAAACACGTGCATTAAAATCATCAATATTTTGTACGATAGCAATTATTAATTATTGTAATCTTAGTAATTAATATTCTAATATTTCTCTTATTTGTAATAATACTAATATTACTCACTATGATATACTTATTTTATAATAACTAGTAATATTGATATAAATTATCTTTAGAAAATGTAGTACTTAGTGTTGTATAGTTTGCACTTTTTGCTAACAAATTTTTATGTTAAAAAATGATTATAAGGTATTATCAATTTAGTTTGTTTCTCCTCTCTTTCATTCTCATCTTTTTCATCTCCTTCTCTCTGGCCAACAAAGGCGGGTCTCTTATAGAGAAAATATTTTCTTATTATTACGATAAAGTGTAAAGTAATATTATCAATTATACTATATATGATTCCCTATTAAACTGTTAAAATTTTACTTTAAAACCTCACTAAATTTAATGGTAATACAGCTTCACCAAGGTGTCCCATGCCTCCTTAGGTGACTTGGCATCCTATATATTCCCAATCATGGTGTCCTGTATACTAATAGAAAGCCAATACTACATGACTTTCCTTGCTCCTTGATTCCAATCCTTGAACTCTTTTACATCTGCAGAGAGCAGTTGGATTAATCTCTGGTCTCTCCGGTGCCTCCTCATGTTCACCTTTAATGTAATCCTAATAACCTTTTTGCATCAGGAAATCAAGAAATTGATCAATCTAAACCTCCAAGCATGGAAGTTGTTCTTGTCAAGCTTCTCTGCAACAATTTAGTTTATTCCATCATTTGACATCTTGTCTGCAACACAATAGGCTTATTATATGTTTCCTATAGCTTTATCATAAAGTTGATCAATAAGCTAGCTAGGGTTGTATATATGGAAGCAAGCAACACATGCCACCAAAAATGGGACCCATAAGGGTCCCATGCCCCCCCCCCTTTTTTTTTAACATAATGGGTTTTGAAAACAAGGCTACGCACACCGATGGGCTTTGCCTGAAGTGGCTATAAGAGATTTATATGGTGAGAGGTTGTGGGTTTGAATCTCATAAAGTCCTCACATGTGCATGGTGTGTACCAAGCTATACACTTGCCTTGTGGTTAGAGGTTGTGGGTTTGAATCTCACAAAGTCCCCATATGTGTGCATGGTGTGCACCAAGCTACACACTTGCCTTATTGGTGGTGCACACCATGACATTACCCTGTTGGTGTGCACCTTCTGAGGACCTTTTGCCATGGCCCATACCTTGACATGCATTAAATGCTAAACTAAGCTTCATCACATGCATAGGCTAGCCAAGTTTGTGAGGAGAATTGTAATTGTGCTGATTTTGGCACCACTACAAAATACTTGGTCAAGTTTACCACCATGTAGATGCTACTTTATTCTTGTTATGGGAAACCCTGTAAGATGGGGAGGCTTGAAAATTGTGCAGGCAGCTAGTTGTTTACAAATGTACAGTTCTTTGGCGTGCTTCTAGGCATCTCTTAACATTTGCAACTCCTCCTCCAATGCCTTGATGCGGTCATCCATGACCTGTAGTTCCACCAACATATCTTCACTGTTTTTCTCTAGGGCTCTTTGCATTTTGTTAGCTTTAACCTGCATTTCATTGCTAGATCAACACTTCTGCACTTGCATGGAGGAATATCTTAAGTGTTGCTTCCTATTGGCATGAGTTAGCCTAGATTCCACCCATGGCCACCTTCTATGATTAACCACCTATGTACACTAGAGAATGACCTCGCCAACTTAAAAAATAGGATAAGAATTTCACTAGAAGGGGTTTGCCTTTATTGGGAGAGAGAGAGAGAGAGAGAGAGAGAGAGAGAGAGAGAGAGAGAAGCTTGCAAAATGGGGAGATAGTAAAAAAGTATTTTCAAATTCTATGATTTACCTTGGTTAGTCTATCAACCACCATAAGTCTCCAGCCTACCAAAAAGTGCTCCTTTTATTGTCATCTTTTCAATACTTTTTATGAAAATCATCATTGAAGTTGCCTACAAATGCACAACCGGCAAAATAATCTGAGAGGGATAAAATCAAGCAGCTAATCACTTGGTAGAAAGAGCATGTCTTTAGTGGAATGTAACAAAGCATAGGCGTTTTTTGACAAAGCATAGTCTATCAAAAAATGTCACATCGGTTTACTCGTATTAAACTTCTCTCTATTGTACTCATCTCTATTTTATATTCTCATTGTTTTTCGGTTAAAGGACATGCAGTGCAACTTTGCAGACACACCTTTGCTAAAATGTTCTCTCCTTCTGTAAAATATGCTTCAACAGATATCCTCTAGCATGTGCCATCAACCTCCCACCAAAAACTTCCAACAACACTAGTGAAGCCTCTGCCCTTGGTGCAGGTCAAGTGGGTTAGTGTTCCCTTGTTAGGTCATTCTCAAGTTGAGACCAATCATGTGTAAAGCACATTGCACATCCTTGTGCCGTTTTGCATGTGGAATGTGTGCCATTACACAAGCATGCATCACAGATGCAAAAATATTGGCCTACAGGTGAACATGTATGGTGTAGTAACATATATAAATGTCCGAGCACATATATGCATGTCCGAGCACATATATAAATGTCCGAGCATGTATGGTGTAGTAACATGTATGCATGTCCGAACACATATATGAAAGAATGGGCACTATGGTGAGATACCCACTCAGAAATGCTGCAAGAACTGTACAACACTGTATATGGACAGCAAGCATAAAGGAGAAAAGAAGATCATTGCTGAATATCACCAGAAAAGGTAGTACATCATGTGGAGCAACATGAGGGAGGTCTCGTAGATGCTGCCTATCACTGCAGAAGCTGAAAAATGAGATGATAATGATGCTAAGGTAAGCCACCTATATATATGTGGGAGAGAAGTTGGTCGGCCAGTTGTAGAAGGCCGACAGCTTGGCTGTAGCAAAGAAATGGTAAAAATGCCTAAAAAATACTAGAAAAATGGTAGAAAAAATGCTGAAAAATCTCTGCTAAGATATGCCAATGCAAGGCTTCATATCGAGCCAGATACAAGCGTGAATATGCATGGGAAAGTCCATCTGGGGATGAAATAATTTCCAACAATATATACATTTATTATGACAAAATTTGAATTGCGGCCATCCTAGACTGCCTTAATTGAAGCCTTCTTTGAGACACCATCAACTAAGCATATAGAACTCAAATTAAGACGCCCTAGGTAAAACCTGAAGCAACCATTGAATTATTGAATAAAACCAATCCAAAAGCGCCGTTGCAAATGGTCTAGGTTTGTGAGGGTAAACTTGCCATAAGCAGCCGTATTACCAATACACTTAATCAGCTGGCTGCACAAATTCACGTTTAGCACCCTCTAACGTGTTTTTCAATAACATGGCAATTGTCATTGGACCAACACCTCCGGGAACTGGAGTGATCCAACCAGCTACCTTTCTAGCTTCCGAATAATCAACATCACCAACAAGCCGGTGACCAGACTTTTTGGTGGGATCATCAACATAATTTGTGCCGACATCGATGACAGCAGCCCCTTGTTTGATCCAGTCCCCTTTTATCTGTAAACAAGAATCCAATCTGTTTTAGATAAGACCAAAACCCTGCTCTTTACAAAGGTCGCTTCCCTTACTTACCATTTGTGCTTGTCCTGCAGCAGCTACAACAATGTCTGCCTCCTTCACTATACTCTTGGGATCAGATGTGTTTGAGTGAACAAGTGATACTGTTGCATCCAGTTTGTTCAATAGCATTGCAACTGGCAGCCCAACTATGTTGCTCCGACCCACCACCACCGCTCTCTTCCCTGCTATTGGAACCCCCATCCTCACTAAAAGCTCTATGCAGCCCTGCACCCAGTAGCTACATAGCATCATTCAGAGCACCTCAACTGACACATGCGGACCCAGAACTTCTAAGCACCTTGATTAGATTAAGCCATATCTTAGTCCCAATCCTACGAAGAAAATCATACAAAAATAAGTACGGCAAAAATTCAAAGTTTGTAGCCAACCTTTGGAGTGCAAGGTACAAACAAAGGTTCTCTTCCTTTCATGCACAGTTTGCCTACGTTGAGAGGATGGAAACCATCCACATCCTTTTCAATGCTGATTGCATTAAGTATTTTTTCTTCGTTCACGTGCCTAGGTAAAGGCAACTGCACCAAAATACCTGAATCACATTGCCATAAGTATGGCAAACCACTGTAAGAATCCCATCCATGAAGCAAACATACATGTGACACACACAAAACGTGAAAGTCTTATGTGTACAATGCTACAGGTTATATGGGAATTTTTCTACCTGGTCTAATACAGTTGGAATGATCATACAATATTTTCAGCTTCACTCTCATGCAACAAGCTGTTGAAGATAAATTTCCCTATTCAAGCACAAACTGTAAAGAATCTGGCCTGCTCAAATAGTGCAGCAAGAGCTAGTATTTTGTCTTTCAATTAATTATCAAATGAACTTTCTTTTTAGGTATTACAACTAGACTTTATTAAAGACTCTTTTAGACTGTGTTACATTAAGTGACTTCTTTTTTTTAGAAACTAGCCTTCAAAAAAGTTCGAGAGCTTGTCATTCTCATATAGCCATTAACTATATTACTTGTAGATTTGATTCCAACAAAGCCCTTTTACCCCTAGATTTTTTTATCACCTTGATACTCAGGTTCCGACCTCTTGGCTTGATGTTCAAGTTTCTTCAATGTGATGACCCGTCTAGATCCACTAGGTTCTTCTTCTTTGTTCTCCACTTGAGTTTTCTTCACTTGATATTCAAGGTTCTTCAATGTTGTGACCAGTAAGAATCTAAGGGACTCCCTCCATGGCTGGCTGCTCTCCGAGTAAGGTTACATATGAGGGGCATTGTCATGTGCATGCACATGGACATGCCTAATCCAAGGCTAATTCCTGATGGGCAGCAGATAGACAATAGATTGGGGCACTAGCAAGGCTCATATATATGCTGCCGACTTCATTTGCAGGCTTCTGTCCATAGCCAGGCTCAGATATATGCTGTCGACTTCATCTGCATTGGCCATGTGGACAGAAGCTTGCAGATGAAGTCGGCAGCTATATCTTGTTAGCACATTCATCCCCAGATTTTGCTCTTTTATGGTGCCCATTTGGTCCCTTTTGCATGGCCCTTGCTTGTGGGTTGGCCACCCCTTTTTCTAGTATTTTTTTGGGATTTTTCCCAGCTTTTTTGGCATTTTCCAGTCGGCCTGTCCAGTAGCTCTAGTTGGCCTGTTTTGCAGCTCCAATCGGCCAGCTTACATCTACTATATATAGTGGGTGCTAGCCTTTCATCATTCATTCAGTCTTGTACATATTTTGCTCCCTCACTTATGAGACTTGTAGTGTCTCTTGCTTGGGACTGTTTTGCTTCAGTATATTCAGCATAGTTTTCTCCATCTCTCTCTCTCTCTTGCACTCTCTGTTCAGCACATTCTAGTGCCACTCTGCTTCCGCTCTGTGCACTCTTTCATGCAACCTCTTTGCTGCCCCAGAGTCAGCACTGTTTTCAGCACCTCCTTCTGTGCGTTTTCCTTCAGATCTGCAGCTCTTTCATGCTGCGTTTTCTGGACTGAACTTGGTCACTTTGCCTTTACGTTTTTTCTCTCAGATCTGCAGCTACCTTTGCTGCGTTTTCTGGACTGAACCTGCTGGTTGCTGCACCCTTCAGTTTGGCTTCATCAACACAGCCTTCGGGTACTGTTTGACCAGTTTTCTTCTATTCCACGTGGAGTTTGGGACATAGGCAGCCTGTTTTCTTTAGGACAGCAACTTCCTTTGCTGCGTTTTTCCTCTCTTGTGGGTTTGCTCCTTTGCACAGGGGGTCTTGGGTGTTGCAGGCTTTGGTGGCACTTTTGGTACCTGTGGAGGATACTTCTACTTTAGAGTTTGTGCATTTTTTTCTTGAGATTGAGCCCAAGCTTTTGTGATAGCTGCACCGACTTCTCTTCATATGTTTGCTGAGTCTGCCAAGACACCCTATGGAAGGTGAAGGTGAAATCGGCCTTGCGTGGCGTGGATCTTTGGGATTGGCTTGTTACACCGGCCAATGCCACCCCTCCCACCCTTGCTTCCGGTGGTGCGACTCAGGCACAGCTTGATATTTGGTAGTCGAATGATCGACGCGTTTTCTCCTTTCTGATGTTGAACTATCAGAATTCTGTTCTCTCTCACATGCGTACAACAGATGCTGCACATGAAGTTTGGAAGGCTTTTGCAGATCTCTATGAGATTAAGTCTCCGGGTTGGATTTTGGCGTTGGAAAAGCAACTTATGAACTTATCAGTTTCTGCCTTTCCATCTTTATCTGCTTTCATCTCAAAGATGAAAGATCTCCGGGACGAGCTTGTTGTTTGTGGCAAGGACATCTCCACAGAGGACATGGCTATTCGGCTGCTCTCCAAACTTCCAGAGAGGTTTGATGCATACTTTAAGTCTCTTGTTTCTTCTCCTCGTCGTGTTCCAGTTACTTGGGAGGAAGTTCTCCCCTCCGTTATACAGATTTGAGTCTCGCTTTGAGGAGCGGACAAGCACCTTTGGTGGCCCTGATGGAGCTTTGGTAGCGCGAGATAAAGGGAAGACTCAACAAAAGAAAGGAAAAGGGGGTTCTGACAAGAACTCCAAGGATTCCGACAAGGATAAAGACAGCAAATCTTCAAAGAATAAGGACATTGAATGTCATTATTGTGGCAAGAAGGGTCACAAGTCACCCCAATGTCACAAGCAGAAGCGTGATGAAGCAGCAAAGAACTCTTCCTCAACGGCGGTGTCTCAACCCAAGAAGGATGATGGCATTCTTCTCTTTGCAAGTACTCGGCGTATACTTGCTCTTGTGACTTCTCAATCACGGTCTTGGATTGTTGATAGCGGTGCTACTGCTCACATGACACCCCATCGAGATTGGTTCGAGGACTTCACTACCAGATCAGGTGAGATCACTTTGGGTGATTCTTCTTCTGTGCCAGTGCATGGACATGGCACTATCCCCATCTTCCGTTTTGACGAGGACAAGAGGTACTTCTCTGACGTTTTGTATATTCCAGATTTGGCTTTTAACCTTTTGTCAGTGAGTGCTCTTACAGCTCAGGGTGCGGAGGTGATCTTTTCTCGTTATGAGATTACCATTCATGATAAGGCGACTGGTAGTATCTTGGCTCAAGGAGTCCAAGATAGTGGTCTCTACAAGTTGACCGCTCTGCTTTCTTCTGGTGTTTCTTCTGCTCTTTGGCATGCTCGGTTTGGCCATTTAAGCTATCAGCTTCTGCAATGAGCTTCGAAGGATGGGTTGGTTGAGGGATTACCGACCATCAAGGCTCCGTCTACTGCTTGTTCCTCTTGTTTACAGGGGAAGCAACACCGAGCCGCCTTTCTGAAGGAGGCGACACACAGACCTTCGACATCACTTGCTCTAATTCATGCAGACTTATGTGGTCCTATGAGTACTGCTTCTTTGAGTAAGGCGTTGTACATGCTCGTGATGGTGGATGATTTTACCACACATACTTGGGTTTTCTTTCTGAAGACCAAGGATGAGACTTTTCAGCACTTCTGTGATTGGAGAGCTGAGGTGGAAAAAGAGACCGGTCACTTGGTCAAGGCTCTCAGGACCGATGGAGGGGGTGAGTTCACATCCCAGGAGTTTAAGCAATATTGCAAGACATATGGCATTCAGAGACAGCTTACTACATCATATACTCCATCACAGAATGGAGTTGCCGAGAGGAAGAATAGGACCAATTATGGAGATGGCCCGTGCTATGCTTGAGCATTCTTCATTACCTTGGCGTTTCTAGGCTGAGGCGGCTTCCACTGCTGTCTACATTCAGAATAGGTCTCCTACTGCTGCTCTTCCAGATAAAACTCCATATGAGGTTTTCCATGGTGAGAAGCCCTCTATTGTTCATTTCCGGATATTTGGGTGTACGGTGTATGTTCATGTGCCTAAGGAGCATCGCTCCAAGTTGGGCTCGAAGTCTCGGCGCATGACTTTTCTCGGATATAGCACTGTGTCCAAGGCATATCGTCTTTATGATCCTCAGGCCGGCAAAGTAGTTGTGAGCCGTGATGTGGTGTTCGACGAGACTCCTACATCTTTAGAGGGGGGTGGTGAGCTTCTTCTTCCTTCACCTCCGTCTCCGTCTCCGTCTCCGCCGCCTCCGCCTCCGCCTCCTCCTCCTCCCACTGCTTTTGTTACACCTCCAATGGAGGATATTGAGTTAGATGATGATGACCCTGCTCCTCCTCCGACGAGTTCGAGCAGATCTGTACCTGGTTGGTATTATCAGACAGTTCGTGATTCTAGGTTACGTGAGCTTCCTTCTGCTCCTCCGCCTGGTTCTCTTCGGCGTTCTTCCAGAGTTACAGGGAAACAAATTCATGAGGGCAACATGTTTGTTAATTATGCTCTTATGTCTACTATCATTAATGGTCCTTCTGATCCCTCTTCTGTAGACGAGGCTCTTTCACATGAGCCTTGGCGTCGTGCTATGCAAACAGAGTTGGATGCTATCGAACGGAATGGCACTTGGATTTTGGTGCCTCGGCCACTGCAGCGTAAGGTGATTGGTGTGCGTTGGATCTTCAAATCAAAGTTCCGAGCTGATGACAGCTTGGACAAGCACAAGGCGAGGTTGGTTGCCAAGGGTTATGCTCAACGCCCTGGAGTTGACTTCGATGAGACCTTCGCTCCAACGGCTCGGATGACTACCATTCGTACCGTTCTTGCACTTGCAGGACACCATAGATGGCCCGTTTTCCGGATGGGCGTCAAGTCGGCTTTCGTGAATGGAGAGCTTACGCAAGAGGTTTATATTGATCAGCCCCGCCAAGATTTGTTGTTCCGGGCAAACAAGATCATGTGTACCGGCTGAAGAAGGCTTTATATGGTCTGAAGCAGGCTCCGCGGGCTTGGTACCAACGGATTGATGAGTTCTTTCAGAAGCTCGGCCTGCGCCGTTCTCTCGCAGATTCGAACCTTTATATCCTCCTTGAGAGGGGGTTGATTATTATCATTGTGGTCTATGTTGATGACCTCATCTTTACAGGTTCTTATTCTGTGCGGATCCGTTCTGTTATGGATGCTTTGGAGACAGAGTTTGAGATGACGGATCTTGGCCTCTTGCATTATTTTCTTGGCTTTGAGATTTGGCAGACCTCGAAGGGCATTTTCTTCTCTCAGCAGAAGTACACTCGGGAGATTCTTGACGAATTTCAGATGACTGGGTGCAAACCAGTATCTTCTCCTATGGATATTGGTGAGAAGCTCTTCACTTGATGCTTCTCCAGGGACTGATCAGGGACAGTATCGGGTTCTCGTCAGTTGTTTGGTATGGTTGACCTACTACCGATTGGATATATGCTTCGCAGTCAGTTTATTGAGTTCCTTCTCATCCAAACCCCGTCAGCAGCATTGGCGGTGTGCTCTCAGAGTTCTTCGGTACTTGCGTGGCACTCTGGATTTTGGCATCCTTTATGGCCAAGGACGCACTCTTGTTGGATGATCTGACTCAGACTAGGCTGGAGATCTAGATACACGGCGTTTGACCACTGGTTGTGTTTTTTCACTTGGGTCTGGAGCCCTTTCTTGGAGCACTAAAAAGCAGCCTACTGTGGCGCTTTCCTCTACCGAGGCGGAGTCCAGTGGGCCAGCTTACATCTACCATATATAGTGGGTGCTGGCCTCTCATCATTCATTCAGTCTTGTACATATTTTGCTCCCCCACTTATGAGACTTGTAGTGTCTCTTGCTTGGGACTGTTTTGCTTCAGTATATTCAGCATAGTTTTCTCCATATCTCTCTCTCTCTCTTACTCTCTATTCAGCACATTCTAGTGCCACTCTGCTTCCGCTCTGTGCACTCTTTCATATCTAAGCCTCGCTAGTGCCCCGATCTATTGTTTATCTGCTGCCCATCCGGAATTAGCCTTGAATTAGGCATGTCCATGTGCATGCACATGACAGGCGTGCATGTCTAGCACTATTTGGCCGTTCTTGTCAGGCATAGTCATTATGACCCATCGGTAGTAAGATATGATGTACATGGTAGCCAGACACTTATTAGACTCGGGTGTCCCAGGCAACCACAATCAATTGTGTCACCATGTAAAGATCAAATGTTGCATGTGAACCCTGTGTCCGCAGAAACCTGGAAGCACGGGAAGCCTAGATCTTGAATGGACTTAAGGATATTCAGATTGACACGGCTAAGGATTTCTTAGCACGTATGCAAGAAATGCCAGTCACTGCTTGGGATGCTATCATGTCACGAGCATGCACATGTACATGATGATCCCAAGACTAATTCTTGAAGGGCAACAAGATAAAGAACAAGATTAGAACCAGTTTTGGACTAGATGCAGGAGCATGTGCTGCATGTGTGGGCAGGGAAACCTTGAGGAGGACTCAGGAGCTGTCGGCCAGCTCATGAAGGTGATATGTCTTTGTCGGCTGCAGCTTATGTGGATTTATTGTCGATCGACGTGGCCGACAGGCAGGTCAGCCAGTCCATGAAGATTTTCCAAGGCCTATTTAAGGTGCATATTGCTCATTGTTAGAGGTACTCACTCCTCTAGGGAGTAGGGTCACAGAATAGGATGTAGATTAGGTATTTATACCTTTTGATTGGCAAGCCAAGAATGTACACCTTACTATGAATATACTGAAACTCAGCTATCTCTCTCTCTTCTTTCCATCTCTCTTGCTTGCATTTTGCATCAAGTTATTCCAAGATGGTGTTCAGGGCTAAAAGAAGACTCCCAGAGCTTCCACATGTTACATTGGTATCAAAGCCTTCTTTAAGTGTAACGATTCAGCCAGAAAATCAGAAAAGAAGAAAGAATTTTATTTTCTCACTTGTGTGGTTGGTTTCTAGACTCCGAGGACCACCCCTTTCGGTGTGATTCCTGTCCCTGGTTTTTAGCCTCCGGAAAGTCTCCAACACGCATAGTGGATGGTCAGATTGTGTTCCGGAAAGGAAGTGCATACTTTTGATATAGTGAGCTTCGATGAAGAGAGAGAACAAAGAACTTCAGAACAAGGAGCACCAAGGCAGTCCTTTGAGGACGGAAGACATGAGTGTGCACAACATGTTCCAAACGATGTTGCAAGCAATCGTAGACTAGAGCACCAAATTGGAAGAGCAGAAGGCGCAAATCTTGGCCTTGGAAAAAAGAACCCGTTTTCCAGCCCCTTTTTCTCTGTCTCCTCTCTCCTTCTCTTTCCCACATTCCGATAGCAGATGCTCTACTGGATAACCCTTCTAAGGGGTTACAACCGTAGCCAAGTTCGACCCTCTAGTTGCAGATGCGAGCAATGGAGATTCGATTGATGGAAGATAGTGCGGCAACATACACAAGAAGACGCCAGGTGACCTGTGGAGCATGAAAGATTTCTTGTTGCTTTAGATGCAAGAGCGACACCAATGGCTTCCTTGAGTCATCCTCCCCAAGGGATGAGTTTCAGTAAGTATAATGATAAAATCGATCCCACAACCCTTTATTCTTGGTTGCATCAATTTGAAGCTTATTTTATTGCAGTTAGAAAAATTGATACTGACAGAGTGATCTTGGCTAGTTGGTATTTGGAAGGTGAGGCCATTCCATAGTGGACCCAGTGGGCTCATGCTCACACCTAATCGCAGCGGCCTCTTATGAGCCTAAAGTGCCCGACCGACCACAGTTTAAGTGAGTGTGAACACTTATGGCCATGTTTATAAGTGAATTTCTCTCATAATACAACATACTCTCCCATCGTGCAATTGAGGCTTGCTCTTGCTAATCTCTCTCCCTAATGCATGCTAATGAGTATGTGTGAGTGAAGTGAGGTGAGAGGAGAAACAAGGACCCGTAGTGCAACGCAACAGTGTGACAATGCTCGTGGGAGACGCGGTGGAATTGCTTCTCAAGGAGTTGTAGAGCTTGGAGACCTCAAGGGTTACGAGCTCAGCCATTGGAAAGATCCTCACGACAGTTGCGGTTCACCAGGTAATCTCTTTTTGGATATGTTTAAAGGAGGGTTAGGGTGAGCCATAATATTTTTGGCGCCGCTGCCAGGGAGCCATCCCTTGGCTTTTTCCATTGTTTTGCCTCTAATCTACTTATAACTCATTACCTATTATCTTGATTAATGGTTTCCCATGAAAAACATGTGAATTTGATGGTGATTTGTGTGAGATTTGGTGTAAAATATAGCTCTCTTTTTTGTTTTTGAAAAGAATGATTTTTGCTTAATTTTTAGATTGATTTATTGTTGCTTTTGTGGTTTTTCATGTTCTTAGGACTTGCACATAGTTTGTATTAGGCTTAGTTTACATCCATTGCATCACACAATGCAATAGAATGCAATTCTTAGTGAATGTTAGCTTTCTTTAGTTTAAACATAGAACTAAGATCATTAATTTTAGTTTAATTGTGTGTTTTTTGTTGAAATTACGTGGATTAGAGTGTTAGCAAGTATTAAGAGTAGCTTAATCTTTAAAAAAAATTCTTCAAATCATCAAAAAATCCTTGAATTTGACTAATTTCTCTTAATGGATTGATTTTTGTCATTTAGGGTGATTAATCTTGTTCAAAAGGCCAAAAAATTAGAAAATGTGTTAATTGGAGTCTAAATGGATCATATGAGTAGTTGAAATTAGTGTTTTTGAGTGTTTTGAGAGCATCTAGATGCATCAAAACACCTAATTACATCAATTTTTTCATGAATTGGAGAAATTTGACTCTCTTTGCTTAATTTTATCTTAAAAGAGGAGACCATAATTAAGAGTCTAATTAATCCTCTATTTTAGATTAATTTACACAATTGTTGTGTGAATTAATTAGAGATTAGTGGTTAATTAAAGTCGTTGATTAGTGTAAAAGAGAGAAAGATTAGTAAAAAGATTAATCTTTAATTACTTTTTTACATAACTCATTGAGGCTAATGAACATTCAATGAGTAGATGCTTATGAGTTGTCAAATTATCTATTTTGGGGATCATTTTGAAGGGTGTAAGGGGTGTCATTAAAAGGTTGACTTTTTTTATTCCCACTTACTTTTTTGAAAAAATGCCCATATCCCTTTCATTTTAAAATTAAAAATATTATCTCCCAAGAGAAATTCGTAGTTCCCACTAGACTATTTTTTAAAAAAAAGAAGTCAGGCTGTGAAAAGCCAGGACATGAAAAAGTCAAACCATAAATGGAATTCCGACTGTGAACGGAATTTCGACGAAAATTCCGACCGTGAAAGAAATTCCGATGTGAAAGTTCAGATCGTGAAAGTTTAAACGTTAAAAAAAATCGAATTTAATATTCCGTGGAGTCTGGTTTACAGCGTGAAACATTGAATGTTTCACAGTGTGAAAATCTAAGGTTTCACGCGAAAAAAAAATCGAATTTAATATTTCGTGAAGTCCGGTTCACGGCGTAAAAACCTGGTTTTACTCGAAAAAAAAATTCGAATTTAATATTCCGTGGAGTTCGTTCACAGCCTTTACATGATTGATTATCTGCGGTGTGCAGTTGAGAAAGATAAACGAGCAGACCCTGGCGTTGACACGATCCCACATCTGTGTCTGAGCCTCCCGGTCCTTTCGAATCGACGGTAGCTCCCCTTCCTCTACTTCCGACTGTGGAACCCCAACAACGACGAAATCAACGAGGTCGTAAGACTCCAGAACAGATTCCATCATAACCTTCCATATGCCGTAGTTGTTCCCGTCCAACTGACGGTCCACCGGGAACGTGGGGAGTGTCGGGATCTTCACATGCCTCTCGGCCATCTCAAACAGATCTGCCATTGTGGGGATGAACTCTCAAAAGGGTGGGTGGGTGGGAACAAAGAAGAACTAACACCTGCAAGTGGCTGTCCAGCAAATCAGCCCACCGTCCTCTTGCTTCTCCTCTTCCCTAACAGTCCCAAACAATCCACCAATCAGCAACACAACAGTCCACCAATCAGCAACACAACAGTCCCCCTCTTGCTCACACAAATCCCAAGAACTATCTAGAGCCTAGGCTCTGATACCATGTCAGAATACGCGGCGGAGATGATGACCAGATCTGGGAACACAAGAGCAAAACATAGTGCAGGAAATCACAGCACAAGAGTGTGAGAGATAGAGGCGTGTAACTCTGCTCTATATACACAAGAAGATCCCGGAAATAGTACAGAATGGAATGGGGGGCTGGGGGCCATTTTATATGGCCCCATATACCCAGTCGACCTGTGCTAAAGGCAGCTGACTGGCCCTGAAACTCCACGACCAGCAAATGCAGCCAGTCGGCCAGTTGTGAGCAGTCGGCCATCACATAAATGGAGTCGTGGACCAGTGCCATCAGTTGGCCAGCTACTGGGTCCTCCTGCCATCTCAGGGCTGCCTCCCAAGCCACAGAAAAATGGGAAAAAATGGGAAAAAAATTGCGGAGAGTGGGGAAAAATGAGAAAACACCTCATAAGGGCGGGCACACCCACAACAAAGGCCCTGGTGTATAAAAATAGACAAGAGATGACTTCTAACATATGGCAGTGCAGTATATGATGGTATGTTCGCTCTTGACCCAAGCAGTCCACTTGATGAGCTTACGAAAGAGTTGGCATATGTATTACATGGTTCAGCAGCATATGCTTTCCCGTATACCCCCCCTCTTTCTACCCCTCCTCACCATACGGCCCCACAGAATGGTTGGTACGATGATGAATGTCGCGAGACTCGTGACCGCTTGCAGCAGGAGATCACCCTTGGCATCCACACACATAGACATGCTAGAATGCTCTTCAAACGCCTTGTGCGGAAGAAGAAGCGGGATTACCTGGCCAAGCTTGAGATGGAGATATACCAACTATTTTTGGGGCAGGACAGCAAGAGGGCGTGGAAGATGTTCCATGAGCGACAGCCACCCACACCTATCACAGCACCTAAGGCATGGCATGAATATGCAAGAACTTTATATGAAGTACCAGGGCAGCCCCCAATCCCTCATCCGTCAGCGACTCACCTGGATCATAGTACTTTTGTCACCATTCGGATGGTTTTGGATGCTATTGACAGACTACGTAATGGAAGAGCTCAAGACCAGGATGGTCTGGTGGCAGAACATTTTTCACATGCCAGAGATGTATTGGCACCACTGCTAGTACACATGTTTAACAGGGCCATTTGCGAAGGTTTCCCAGACAGTTGGTTGGCACATACTATTGTACCTCTATTTAAGAGTGGTGACCCCATGATACCAGGGAACTACAGGACCATCATGATTGGCCATTGCTTGGCCAAGATATTCGGATCTATTTTGGATCGAGAGCTGAGTAGATGGGCTAAGACACATGGACTCAGAGCACCTGGGCAAGCAGGTTTCAGACAAGGTTTCACGACTTTGGATCACATATTTACCCTCGGGGCTCTCATTGAGGAGGGATGAGCACGGGGGAAGAGGATATATTGCTGCTTTGTGGACTTCCGCAAAGCCTTTGACACGGTGCCACGTGCCAGACTCATGAGGACATTGCATGACATTGGTGTTCCCGAGGAGACGCAGTGGGGCATTTATGCATTATATGAGGCGGTGATAGGCAGAGTACGGACTCCCGAAGGCATGTCGAATACAGTGACTAGCACCATTGGGGTGAAGCAGGGATGCCCACTGTCACCCACCCTTTTTGGACTTTACATTGATGAGATATCCGACTACATTGACAGGATGGGGGGGCAGGGGGCCAGTCTGGCAGGGGTTTGGATACCCATACTACTATATGCCGATGACATAGTACTTATTGCAGACTCCCCTCAGGGTTTGCAACAGCATTTGGATGCTTTGCAATTGTTTTGTGTAGATAGGGACCTCACAGTGAACCCTGGGAAGACTAAGATTATGGTCTTCAATACCGCACAGGCTTGGGTGACTAGATCCGACCATCAGTTCACTTTTAGAGGTGCATCAGTGGAGTACACATGATCATATGTGTACCTAGGAGTCACATTCAGCGAACCACAGTTCTCTATGAGGCAAGCAACAGAGGCTAGATTGGCACATGGATATGCAGCCCTAGGGACACTAGAGAGACAATGTGCCTACATTCAGTTTCAGGAGCCACGCAACAAACTCTGGTTGTTTGACACATTGGTCACACCTACACTCTTATATGGCTCACCCATATAGGGACCCAACCTCTACCACACGAGGAGGGAGCCGCTTGTCGACCAGGTCGGACCAGAGAGATTTCTATGATGGATGGCAAGTACTAGAGAAACCACTGGTGACTATGATCGCACGCATGATTCGAAGCAAACCATCGGTACCTCATGATATTGTCAGAGTAGAGATAGGAGCCGCACCAGTGGTTCCCGAAGCCCTGTTCCAGTCAGTGACATTTTTTCAAAGGATATGGGAGCTCCCCAGGCAGAGATACCCACACCTAGCACTTATCTCTTCCAAGCAGTTAGCAGCAGACGACGATACATGATGTTGGTACACCCAGATGTGTACCTGGCTGAGATTACATGGCATGACGATTGATGCACTCCCTCCATTTGATTACAGCCTGGACTGCCCCTTCTTGGACCTTAGTCACTCTGAGCAAAATAGGGTGATCAGGATGGACATCGTGAGGCTAGATGCAGAAAGGACGTGGTCCATCCCCCCCCTACCACTAGGCACGAAGATGGCCCACTATTGGGACCATTTTCTACACATCTCCCCAGATGGCTTTGTGACACGGTCTACATACATGGACACCCATCTCTCACATGGCATTCGCAGTGCCATTGGACAGATCCGCACTTCATCACATCAGCTGAGGATAGAGACTGGCAGATACGAGGGCATGAAGCTAGAAGACCGCATTTGTCAGCTATGTCACCAGGACGTGGAGTCAGAGGAGCACTACATATGCCGATATACTGTTGTTGGGGTAAACGCACTATGCCCACCCTTATAGTGTGTACAAGCCCATAAGTTATAGTACATAGTACACTTAGTAATTTTAATGTACTAAGTGCACTATGTGTACTAGTGCAATATACATGTGTGATAGGGGAGTCACACACTCATTCCCATGAGTTGACTTATCCCCACAACTCTCTCTCTCTCTCTCCCTTGTTCTCTCTGTATATGTCTCCCACACATGAATAACTCTAACCCTAATTCTCCCATTCAACTGGTATCAGAGCACAGGCAAAGGCAAGAGCAATTGCGGACTGAATTTCAGTCGCATCTGTTGGGTAGAGTCGCTGCAAAACCATACAGGCGCTGATTTCTCTCCTGGCTGCTGAGCTATGCAACAAGTGTGGCAGGCAGTGCAAGAGTAGCAGCACACAGTGTGTAGACAGCCACACAGCCAGTCGTAGGCTTGCAGCAAGGCGCCTGGCCACCTATGCGAGTGGCGCTCAGCAGCAAGGCGTGTGACCACAAGGTGTGTGAAGCGAAGGCTACGCAGGCGTGTAATCGTGAAGGCCAGCTCGAGCAACGAAGCTTGTAGCGCTATAGTGGGGAAAGGCGTGTCAGCGCTAAGCAGCAGGCGCACTTCAGCGCACCAACAACAGGCGCACCTCAGTCGACAGCATAGGATGGCTGGTAGTGCGAAGGCGAGCCAGGCGGACACGTAAGCCAAGGCGCTGTCGGTCGACAGCATAGGATGGCTGGTAGCGCGAAGGCGAGCCAGGCGGACACGTAAGCCAAGGCGCTGTCGGTCGACAGCATAGGATGGCTGGTAGCACGAAGGCGAGCCAGGCGGACACGTAAGCCAAGGCGTTTGATCGCTAATCGGCTGGCAAGCGTTAGCCACTAGGCGAAGGCCAGCGCGCACAAACAGGGCTTCAGCGAGCTTGGCCGCACGGGGCTACTTGTCAGCAAGCTTGGCTTTGGTGCCTCCCCCCTCGGTAACGTTTTCGGGAACGTGAAGGAGGAAGACGCAATAGCTTCTGTCCACGAAGCAGCTCGCAGCGGCATCAATTTCTTTGACACTTCTCCGTATGGATGACTGTACGGCTACAGTACTCAGCAGAGTACTGTACGAAGCTAGGCGAGCTGGTATACAGCATGTTTAGTACGGGGCTGGACGAGCAGCATGGTACAGACGGCGCAGCAACTGCATAAGCATCAGCACCAAATTCATCAACCCTTCTGCAACAAAAAAATCAGAAATTACAAGGTATTCTGCTTCAATTTTTTTTTTGGGATTTGCAATTGAGCAAGTACAATCATCAATTGAGCAGGTACAGGTGCCGAATTGCTCAATTTTGAGCAAAATTGGCAAAATTGGGTGACATTGGTCACAATCAGGATCAATTTGCAGGAAATTGGATGTCGAAATTTGGGGCTTTTGATGTAATTGTGCAATTAAGCACTCATACATGCTGTATGATGTGAGAAATCGCACATTCGGGCAAAATTGCAGCAAATTGCAGTGCAAATCAAGGGGCTTTTGTGCCGATTAAGTTGATTTGCATGCAGGCAATCGCAATTGATGCTGTGGATAATGTGTTGATGCCTTACAAGCACTCAATGTGCCTGTAAAACAAGGGGCTTTCATGTATTGGATGTATATGTGGCCAAGGGGAAGCATCGCGAAGACTCTGCATGCCTTCATGTGCGTCAATGTACCATGTATGATCAGCAATTGATCTTAAATCAAGGGGCTTTTCAAGATTTTATGCTTGTTGAGCTTGGCAAAGCAGCAGGCAAGACTTTTATGCCTTGAATCCTCAGAAATCAGCTTGCAGTCAAGGGGCTTTTGCCCAATTTCTGTTCGGAACTGTTGTATGCAGTGTTCGAGACTGTAAAAGTCTGATTTTCACTCATTTGGACAGCCAAGATAGCATTTATTGCTACTGTACCTGTTGGTACAGATTTGGCACAGCTTTGTGCAAGTTTTGGCATGGCTGTACACTGATTTGAGTGAGGAAAAGGTTCAATTTCAGCTGCTGTACTTGCCGGTACAGGTTTGGTACATCATTGGTGAGCACTTGGTACTGCTGTACAGTACTTTGGAAGGGCAACAGAGCACATTTAAGGTGCTGTCCAAAATCTGCAGCAACCAGATTTTGGTGATTTCATCACAAACAGTGGGAGAAAAGTTGCATTCTTGCTTCCACAGTGGGAGATAAAGCTTGGGAGAACAACTGTGAGCACTTTGTGTGCTTTTGGTGCAGTGTTTGCACATTTTGCAGGGAGTCAAGCATTGACAGGTTGCATTTTGCTATGGCAACCACAGGTGAGAGCTCTTCATTGCTTCACATCAAGAAGCTTGAAGGCTCACATAACTATGATATTTGGCAAACCCAGTGCTATAATGTGTTGCTCCAGAAGAAGCAGCACAAGCCTATCAAAGAAAGGGGTGTAAAGCCCGCTTCTCTTACTGCTGAAGAGTGGGAAGATATGGATGAGCTGGCAAGATCTACTATCATGTTGTCTGTGTCAGACTCTTTACTTTTCAGCATTCGTGAAGAGAAGACAGCTTGGGGAATGTGGCAGAGATTGCAGGACTTGTATGCCCAACAAAGTGCCTCAAGCAAAGTGTATTGGTTGAAGAAACTCATAGGTCTTCAGATGAAGGAAGGGGCGTCCATGACAGCCCATCTAAATGAGTTTAATGGTATTGTCAGCCAGGTCATTAATCAAAAGTTGGCAATGGACGATGAGTTCAAAGCCACTTTTCTGTTATGCACTTTGCCAGAGAGTTGGGACACATTCAGGACAGCCACTAGCAATTCGCATGCTATGCTGTCATATGCAGATGTTGAGGGTGCTCTTCTTCAAGAAGAGATGAACAGGAAAAACAACTCTGTTGGAAAGTCCAATGCAATGAATGCACGTGGGAGATCCCAACAAAGGGGAAAAAGCCAAGAAAGGGGAAGGAGCAAGTCTCGCTCCAAAAAGGACTTGGAATGCCATTATTGTGGCAAGAAGGGACACATTAAAAAGCAATGCTACAAATGGAAAAATGATCAAAAGGAAAAGGGAAAAGGCAAAGACAAAGACAAAGATGAAGCCAAAGATGTAAAGCCAAAGCGCAAAAGTGGAGTCAAGATTGAAGAAATCAATGTGTCACATGCAGGTGGCAGTGAGGATGAGGTCCTATTTACTTCTTCACTTGATGCCCATTCACTTCTTACAGGTGGTCATGGTATGCACTCATGGATCATTGATTCAGGTGCCTCCTTTCATGTCACAGGTTGCAGAGACTTGTTTGTCAGGTATACTGCTAGCAATGAAGAAGTGGTTTATTTGGGTGATAACCATGCATGCAAGATTCTTGGCAGAGGTGATGTGAGGCTTGTGTTTTCAGATGGCTCACAGCTTATGCTCCATGATGTCAGGCATGTGCCTGAGATCAAGAAGAATCTGCTTTCTACTGGACAGCTTGATGATGCTGATTATGTTACCACATTTGGTCGTGGAAAGTGGAAAATTAGTAAGGGCTCACTGGTTGTTGCCAGAGGCTCTAAGGTGGACACTCTTTACTTTATGCATGCAGGTGTTTGTCACCATGCTAATGTAAATGCAACCGAGCTGCCGGAAATCTCTATGTGGCATAGCCGGTTGGGACACATGAGTGTCAAGGGAATGGAGCAATTGTCTCGTTTGGGTTACTTGCCCTCTCTAAAGTTTTCAAGTTTTCAGTTTTGTGAGCATTGTATATATGGTAGGCAACTACAGTGCCCCCACAAGAAAGCTCTTGGACAGAAAGATGCTCAGTTAGAGCTTGTGCATACAGATGTATGTGAGATGCCTCAGCTTTCTTTGGGAGGGGCAAAATATTTTGTGTCTTTTATTGATGATGCCACATGCAAGGTGTGGGTCTATCCTCTTCGTTTGAAGAGTGATACATTCTCAGTGTTTCAAAAGTTTGTTGCTCATGTTGAGAATCAAACTGGCAAAACACTGAAGGCTTTGCGTTCCGACAATGGTGGAGAGTATATGCCCAAACAGTTTCAGGACTTTTGTGATGCTAAAGGCATCAAGAGGGAGCTCTCTACTCCTTATGATCCTCCACAAAACGGGACAGCAGAGAGGATGAACAGGACCATTCAGGAGAAGGTCCGTTCTATGTTGTCACATGCTGCGTTACCTCATGGTTTTTGGGCTGAAGCTGTTATGACAGCCGTTCACCTTATAAACAGGTCACCTAACACGAGGCTTGGTGGGAAAGTGCCAGAGGAAGTATGGACAGGGAAGCCTCCGTCATACAAGCACTTGAGAGTGTTTGGTTGCGTTGCGTACGTGCACATACACAGGGAAATGCGCACCAAACTTGATCCTAAGTCTCACAAATGCATATTCCTAGGATATGGTGACAGAGGTGAAATGGGGTATAGACTTTGGGATCCTGTCAATAGAAAGATTATACGCAGCAATGATGTCATTTTTGATGAAACATGCATGTATAAGGAGCCTGCAAGGCAACAGGAGCCTGGCAGAGTCATCTTTGATGATGATGGACATCATGGACAACAACAAAGGTGTGAGTGTGAGAGACGGTGTGGAGCACACGAAGAAACAGAACAAAACGTGTGGAGGCAAGGAGCAAAACGATGGAGCTCAAATAATGAAGATAAGTTTGTTACAAAACTTAGGGCATATAATAGCCCTAACTGGTGCCCGTTTCACATAACGGTAAGTTGGGCGCCTTATTGGGCGCGGGGAAAAAACCTCACTTAAAGTGAGTAAAAAGTGCCCGGCCGGTCCTAATACATTGGCCACTGCCCATAATAATGTCAGGACATTATTTCTAACACCCCCCTGCAGTGCCAATGTGGGTACAAGGCATGATGTCAATCACCAAAAGGAAGTAAGCCTAAAGCTTTGCGGAAAGCTTCAAACTTTTCTCGAGGTAAAGCTTTGGTGAAAATGTCTGCGACATTGTCATGTGTTGGACAATAGATCATGCTGATCTCCCCTGCATGAAGTCTTTCTCTGACATAATGATAATGTATCTCTATGTGTTTCGTTCGTGCATGAAACACAGGATTCCGTGCTACTGCAATAGCACTCTGACTGTCAGTGAGAATCGGAGTAGGCTCCTCCAATAAAGGATGAAGATCTGCCAAGAGTCTACGTAGCCAAACACATTCCACTGTCGTTGTGAAAGCTGCCCTGTACTCAGCCTCACAAGACGAGGTAGCTACTGTAGATTGTTTCTTGCTCAACCATGAAATGCATGAGTGTCCCAAAAAGAAACAATTACCACTGGTAGACTGCCTTGTGTCGAAGTCACCAGCCCAATCTGAATCACTGTATGCATGTAAATGCAAGTCACCCCCCTTGGGAAACATCAAGCCATAAGACTTGGTGCCTTGCAAGTAACGAAACACACGCTTTACAGCTTGCCAATGAAGCATCCGTGGGCTGTGCATATATCTGCTCACCTGGGATACTGCATACTGAATATCTGGTCTGGTGTTGCACAAGTAAATCAGGCACCCAACAGCCTGACAATAGAGAATAGCATCAAAAGATTCACTGCCATCATGTACTGTAAGTTTCAGCCCTGGTTCCATAGGAGTGGAAATAGGCTTACAATCCTGAAATTTGAATCTTTCCAACAGTCTCTGTACATACTTCGACTGTAACATAACGATACCCTTCTCACTTTGTATGAACTGTATGCCCAAGTAATAGTGCAACATACCCATATCTGACATCTCAAAAGCAGATTTGAGTTCGGATTTAAAATCTGAAATTTTATCCGCATCAGTACCTGTGAGCAACATATCATCTACATAAAGAATGATTATCAAAATATCCCCCCCATCTTTCTTGATGTAGAGGGTGCTTTCAGTTGGACTGTTGGTGAACCCCTGGCTAGTCAAAAATGCATCAATCTTTGCATACCAGGCACGCGGTGCTTGTTTTAAGCCATACAAAGCTTTCCTCAACTTGCACACCTTGTGCTCTTGACCAGACATAGCAAAACCAAGAGGTTGTATCACATAAACCTCTTCCTCAAGATCACCATTCAAAAAGGCTGTTTTTATATCCAACTGATGTACAAACCAGCCATAATGTGCAGCCATAGCAACAACAACACGGATGGTGGTCATCCGAGAAGTGGGGGCAAAAGTTTCTTCATAATCTATGCCCTTTTTCTGAGCATAGCCCTTAGCAACCAGCCTTGCTTTGTACCTATCAATGGTACCATCTGGTTTGCGTTTAACCTTATAAACCCACTTTGTACCAATTGCCTTCTTGCCAGGAGGCAAATCCACCAAATCCCATGTATGATTCTTAACAATAGAATCCAATTCAGCTTGCATGGCCTGCATCCAATGCTGATTTTCACTTGCTTCTTCAAAACTCTCAGGTTCCTCTTCATCCATAATAGAACTCACCCAAGCTGACTCTGAAAAGTGAGAGCTTTCAGCCTCACGTGTACTCCTACGTGTCCTACCTGGTAATGGAGCAGCAAGTCTACTCTCTTGAAGAGTCTGTATAGCCCAACGAGGAATGGTTCTAGCTTCTTGCAAAGCTGTCCTCTCTTGTACAACAATATCCTCTTCTGCTTGCTGTATGTTAGGCTCAGCCTGGGGCTGATTTAAAGCATCAAACACACGAGGTGGTGGCTGCAAATTCTGAAATTCAGCCGGTATATCAGCTGTGGTTCCTATGCCAATGGGTATCAACCCTTCAAATACATCAAAAGACTCCTGAGGTTGCTGAAATTTAAATTCAGCAATGGGTTGTGCTGAATTCTCTGCAAAAACAACATCTCTGCTCACAAAAATCCTGCGTGTGACAGGATTATAGAGACGGTACCCTTTACTTTGACTGCTGTAGCCAACAAATATGCACTTTATGGCTTTATCATCAAGCTTCCCACGAAGCTCCTGTGGTACATGTGCATAAGCCAAGCAACCAAACACACGAAAATAATCAACACTAGGTTTCCGATCAAACCAAGCTTCATAGGGTGTAACAGATCTGAGTGCCTTTGTAGGGCACCTGTTCAACACATGAGTGGCACACATAAGAGCTTCCACCCAAAACTTATGTGGCAATCCCTTTGCTTTCAGCATACACCTGGCCATCTCCATGAGTGACCTATTCTTTCGTTCGGCCACACCATTCTGCTGAGGTGTATATGGTGTAGTACACTGGTGTACTATGCCCTTCTCTAAACAAAAAGCATCAAATACTTTAGATAAGTATTCCCCCCCTCTGTCAGTTCTGAGAGTCTGCACTTTTTGTCCTGTTGCATTTTCAACCATGTTGACATAATGTCGGAAATGCATAAAGACATCAGATTTGTTCTTCAAAGCATACACCCAGGCATATCTGGAAAAGTCATCAATAAAAGTAACAAAATACCAATGACCTCCCAAGGATTGTGTCCTCATTGGACCACATACATCACTGTGAATGAGCTGCAATTTGCGGACAGCTCTAACAACTCTATCCTTTTTGAAAGCCTGACGATGCATCTTTCCCAAAATACATCCCTCACACACATGTCTGGGAGGAGTCTCTAAATTAGGTAGGGCATCTACCATTTTCAGCTTCTGAAGTGCCATGAGACTGCCATAATTTACATGCCCAAACCTGGCATGCCACAACTCTGCATCCTGCATAGCAGATGTAAAGGTAGAAACAACACATGCACTGTGCCTCTCATAAGGATCAAGACGGTACAAACCGCGACATAAGGTCCCTGTAGCAACCAAAGCAAAGTCACTTTCCCTGTCACGGACCATACATTTAGTATCCTCAAAGGAAACAACCAGCCCTCTCTTTGCAAAAGAAGACACTGAGAGAAGATTCTTCTTTATCCCAGGCACATACAATACATCCTGAAGGAGAAATTCGGAGCCATTAATGGCTGTAAGCATAACATCCCCTGTGCCCTGAACTGGATAAGAAGCATTATTTGCACACGTAACCTTTCTGCCACATGAAGAAGGTACCATCTTGCCAAACAAATCCTTTCTGGACGTGATGTGCCTTGAGGCACCACTGTCAAAGAACCATACATCACCACTTTCACTCACACTGAGTGAATGTACCTGATTTGAGGGATCATAGCTGCAAGTAAAGAAGCACCAATCCTCTTCCACAAGATTGACTGTGGCATCATCTTTCTTGTTATCCACATCTGAAGAGTCTTCAACTGAATTACCAGACTCTTTCTTCTTTTCCTTGGCTATCCTCTTAGGACATTCATGAATATAGTGACCTGTTTTCTTGCAGTAATGGCACTTACCCTTCTTTTTAGGTTTCTGTGCATCATCCTTCTCTTTACTAGATGGCTGTCTTGATTCTGACTTAGGCTTATATGCACCAGATTTTCCTTTGCCCTTGTTCTTGGCAAATAATGCTTGCTCACCACCTCTTTGCATGACATTTTTCCGAGTCTGCTCTTCCTGCAGCAAAAGTCCAACCAAATCCTGAAAGGATAGAGGGACTGGATTACCCCTCATGGACAAGTGAAGAGATGTATGAAAACCCAAATAAGAGCTCGGCAAAGAGTTAAGTGTAGTGGTGACCATCTCAGCATCAGAAATGATTTCATCAATATTCAAGAGCTGTTCTCTCAAATCCTGAATCTTCGTAAGATGATCCTGCATAGAATCACCCTCATCCATGCACAAGTGTGATAGTTCCCGCTTCAAAAAGGCAACTCTAGCCTCATTGCGAGCCTGATACATGTGCTCCAAAGTATCCCATGCAGCCTGAGATGTCCTGCATGAACGGATATGCGGAATAATGGACCTCTTAACTGAAAGTGCAATCAAAGAGAGTGCCTGAGCATCCCTGGAATCCCACCTAGTTTGTTCCTGTGTAGGTGCCTGAGGAGCTGGTGGTACAACCTGCTGCCTGCCATGTTGTGGAGGGGTAGCTGGGGCCACATGCATAGGCCTTGCCTCAGCTCCACTTACATAATTCCACAAATTCTTTGCAACTAGCAGATTCCTGATCATAAAGCTCCACAGAGAATAGTTGGTTCCATCCAACTTATCTTCCTGGGCTAAAAACCCAAACACATCAGCGGTGTTCTGTGCCATGAGAGCAAACTGTAACCTGCAAAAGAGACTAACTGCACAAGAGTCCACAAATATTGCTCGAGACTGTCTGTTTCACACAGATAGACAGCACAGCAACAAAAGCCCCAAATTTCTGGTGGCTCAAATTTCTCTGATTCCCACAAAAAACCTGTGGGAGCTGTCACAGATTGTGCAGGCAACACAAAAACAGCAAAAGCCCCAAATTTCTGACTTGATTTGCTGACAAAATTCACAGTTAAGCTCCAAAATTCAGCAGGTAGACTCACCCGAGTTGCTGCTGCAGATTGCTGAGGTAAGAACTGATGCAGAAGACGGTACAGAAGGCTGTACGGACAGAAAAATAGCAACCAGCAGGTGCTGTACAGAATTGTACGGACAGAAAACAGCAGATAGGGCTGTACGACTGCTGTACGACTGCTGTACTATCAGAAAACAGCACCAAAACTGGTCGTACAGACCTGTACGGACTGAAAAACAGCAACCAGCAGCCACACGTGCTACACAGATGCTGTACGGCCTGTAGAAAAACGACCAGCACTGCTTTTTGCACCAGAACAGTGCCCGAGACACACAGAAAGCAGTCGCCCAGGTCTGTAGAAGGAGGGCGACCTGTTTTTCAGCACCAGAAGCAGGCGACCAGCACAATAGACCTGTTTCTTCGCGACGAAAGTGCTTCACCAGCAGTAGGGAAGGCGGGAGCAGGAACAACAACCTGCTCTGATACCAATTGTGAGTGTGAGAGACGGTGTGGAGCACACGAAGAAACAGAACAAAACGTGTGGAGGCAAGGAGCAAAACGATGGAGCTCAAATAATGAAGATAAGTTTGTTACAAAACTTAGGGCATATAATAGCCCTAACTGGTGCCCGTTTCACATAACGGTAAGTTGGGCGCCTTATTGGGCGCGGGGAAAAAACCTCACTTAAAGTGAGTAAAAAGTGCTCGGCCGGTCCTAATACATTGGCCACTGCCCATAATAATGTCAGGACATTATTTCTAACAAAAGGGCTGTAAATCAGCCATTACAGCAGGAAAACCAGCCCCTAAATGGTGCTGAAAATGGTCCAAATGGACAGCCAGAGATGGCAGAAGATATCCCTATGGATATACCAGAGATACCGGGCATGATTTTTCAGCCTTATGGCATGGAACAGGAGCCACCAATGGGTGATATGCAGGCTGGACAGCAACCTGCAAATGATGGTCATTGGGTACGGAGGTCCACAAGACCCTCCAGAGCCCCTGACAGGTTTGTTCCAGGGGTTGACTACTTGATGCTCACTGACTGTGGGGACCCCTCATGTTATAAGGAGGCTTTACAGAGAGCAGACAAGGCTCTTTGGGAGCGTGCCATGAAGTCAGAGATGGATTCTCTGCATAAAAATGGAACTTGGAAGTTGGTGCATTTGCCTGTAGGCAAGAAGGTTTTGCCATGCAAGTGGGTTTACAGGCTCAAAGTTGCACCAGATGCAAAGCCAAGATACAAAGCCAGGTTAGTGGCTAAGGGCTTCAAGCAGGAATATGGTGTGGACTTTGATGAGATCTTCTCTCCAGTGGTCAAAATGACCACACTTAGAGCTGTGTTGGCTTTGGTTGCGCATGATGATCTGGACTTGATTCAGATGGATGTGAAGACTGCTTTTCTTCACGGTGATCTCCATGAGGAGATATATATGCAACAGCCAGAGGGTTATGCAGTAAGTGGAAAGGAGAAGCTTGTATGCAAGCTGAAAAAGAGTCTTTATGGGCTCAAACAGGCACCAAGGGAATGGTATCATAAATTTGATACATTCATGAAATCCCAGAAATTCAGGAGAAGTGACATAGATCACTGCTTGTACACCAAGAAAGCTTTGGATGGCAGTCTATTGATCCTCATCTTGTATGTTGATGATATGTTGATTGCCGGGAAATCTCGTAAGGAGATGGATACCTTGAAGCAGAGGCTGCATCAAACCTTTGATATGAAGGATTTGGGTGATGCAAATCACATCTTGGGTATGCGGATACTTCGGGACAGAAATCAGCATGTGTTGTATTTGTCTCAGAAGGAATACATTGGCAAAGTCTTGCAGAGGTTCAATATGGACGGGGGGAAGAAGACTAGTACTCCTTTGCCTCCATATGTGAAACTCAGTGCTATGGACAGCCCACAGTCAGATAGAGACAGGGCTGATATGGCCAAGATTCCGTATGCTTCAGCTTGTGGCAATCTCATGTATGCCATGGTTGCTACTAGGCCGGACATTGCATTTGCAGTGGGAGTGGTTTCTAGATACATGGCCAACCCTGGCAAGAAGCATTGGGAAGCAGTGAAAGGTGTCATGAGATACCTGAAGGGCACACAGGATATGTGCATTTGCTTTGGCAAACAGGATGTATTAGTGCATGGTTACACGGATTCGGATTATGCCGGTCATCCAGATAACCGGAAGTCTACTACCGGTTATGTGTTTACATTCACAGGAGGTGCTGTGTCATGGATATCCAGGATGCAGAAGTGCACTGCCTTATCTACTACAGAGGCCGAGTATATTGCAGCCACAGAGGCTTGCAAGGAGGCATTATGGCTATCTCGGTTAGTGGTTGATTTGGGATATTCCATTGTTGCATTGTGACAGTCAGAGTGCCATCCAGTTGGCAAAGAACCCTGTCTTTCATGCAAAGACGAAGCATGTGGATGTGAAGTATCACTTCATCAGAGAGGTGATAGAGAACAAGCAAATTCAGCTTGTTAAAATTCATACGGATGACAACCCGGCTGATCTGTTGACAAAGAGTTTGCCTCCGAAGCGGTTTGCTCATTGCAGACACTTGATGGGCATTGGATGAAGCCAGTTTCAGCCTTGATATGGCCTTGTATATTATCATGTACATGCTGATTTTTTCTTTTCCTTCATTTAAGGACACTTTGCCTTTAAGTGGGAGGTTGTTGGGGTAAAGGCACTATGCCCACCCTTATAGTGTGTACAAGCCCATAAGTTATAGTACATAGTACACTTAGTACTTTTAATGTACTAAGTGCACTATGTGTACTAGTGCAATATACATGTGTGATAGGGGAGTCACACACTCATTCCCATGAGTTGACTTATCCCCACAACTCTCTCTCTCTCTCTCCCTTGTTCTCTCTGTGTATGTCTCCCACACATGAATAACTCTAACCCTAATTCTCCCATTCAACTGTGTACTATGAGATACGAGGGAGATACTGGTGTCTCTTCCAGGAGGGTTTTGGACCATTACGACATGTGATGGAGTTTGAGGGTCAGACGTGTTTGGGGCTTTTCTTATTGGAGCTCAAACGCCATCAAGAGGCTCTCCTACGAGCCAGGACAGCACACCAGGATCCACCCCGCCAACGAGCCATGACAGATTTTTTCAAGGCCAGGACCACCTCGGCAGATACGACCAGGACTTCCACCACCCCCTCGACGAGCCAGACGTCCTTCGGAAGGAGTCACCCTTGACAGAGCCATGGCACTTTGTCGAGCGAGACGCCCACGCTTACCAAGACTTCGTCCACGGCCACTTCATCACCGGTGGATTAGAGCCATCATCACCCGCCAACCACAGGAGACGACTGCCCCACCACTTAAGTTTCTCTATCTTACAGCACCCCATGAGAGAGATACTGAGATGAGCAGATTACACCAGTCTTATGCGAATTGTAGATATTATACACTTTTGTTGTACCTCAGTAGGAGTATTTTTCTTTCATAGCTGTTTAGGACTTTTTTAGTCCTTTTTGTCTTCCTTTTGATGAGACACCATCAGCTGTGTACTATGTTTTGGTCTCATAGGCCACTTTGGCCTTTCGTAGACGTTAATATATCGAACAAGGCACTCAATAAGCGAACAGTTAAGAATAGATTCCCCATGCCCAAAATAGAGTACATCCTAGAATGATTCAATGGTGCAAAAATTTTCTCTAAGATAGATCTTAAGAGTGGCTACCATCAGGTTCAAATCTTTGAGGCCGACATTCCAAAAACCACCTTTAGGACCGAGCATGGCCACTATGAACTTGTGGTGATGCCCTTTGGACTCACCAACGCACCAGCGACGTTCAACAAAATGATGTCTCGGGTTTTCCGGGATCTCATTGGCAAATGCATCTTCATCTTCTTAGATGACATCCTTATCTTCTCAGGTACTACAGAGCAACATGAGCGAGATGTGACACAAGTTTTGCAACTCTTGCAGGCCAATGAGTTTTTTATCAATGCCAAGCAGAGTGAGTTTGGAGTACTCAAAATCCATTACCTCAGGTACATCATCAGTTCATCAGGTATTAGCCTCGATTCTGGAAAAGTACAGGACATTCTCAGTTGGGATGTTCCCACTACAGCACAAGAAATCCGCTCATTTGTGGATCTTTGTCAGGCCTACAACACACACATGGACAAGTTTTCTGACCTTGGAGCACCTCTCACCGACTTGCCTAAGGGCGTAAAGACTTGTTGTCAGAAAGTGACTGTCATAGGGAAAACTCTAGAGGCATTCCAGTCAATGAAGAAAGTTGCCTCTAAGTCAGCATTTTTGAAGTTGGCGTCATGGGATGATCCTTTCGACATGATTACTGATGCAAATAACTTGCCATTGGAGCTGTTTTACAGCAAGATGGTAGGCCAATGGCTTATTATAGCCGCAAGTTGAATAACACCAAGAAGAATTATTTGGTGTATGACAAAGAGCTCTTGGGGGTGATGACCGCTCTTAAACATTGGAAGCACTTCCTTTACAGGAGGGACTTCACAATTAAGACAGATCACCAGGGACTTAAATGGTTGCAAACCATGCCTAGTGCCCAAAAGGGTGACAGGCAATCCAAGTGGAGTCAATTGTTCCAACAATTTGGGGGAATGATTGAATACGTCCCTGGTAAAAACAACCCTGTTGCCAATGCTCGTAGTCGAAAAGGCACAATCCAAACATTGCAGGAGTCCACTATGCTAAAAATTCAAGGCAAAGACTTGAACAGTATGAAGGCATAGTATCAATATTCGGAAGAGTTCGGGACTAAATATAAGTTGGCCCTCAATTCAAAACCGCGCCACAAGATGTTTGGTTGGTTTTCAAGAACCATCTTTGTGTACTCAAAGAAAAGCGTCAAGTCCTTCTCCATGATGCCCATGATTCTCTTGTCGAAGGTCATCAGGGTATCAATAGTACCTTGGAGAAGTTAGAGAGGTCATTCTATTGGCCTAAGATGCGACGGGATGTCTACCAACATGTCCAATCATGTCAGATATGTCAAAAGGTAAAAGTTCCTCATACAAAACAAGCAGGGTTACTTCAGCCTTTGCCTATTCTTGAGGGACCTCTTCATGACATCAATATAGACTTCGTATGCCCTCTTCCTAGAAACACACAGTGTATGACAATTGTGGACAGATTCGATAAGTTTTGCATGCTCATTCCATGCAAGCAAACAGCCATAGCCAAGGACATAGCTCACTTGTTCATTCGGTTTTGGTATCCCATTGGTGGTTTGCCACGGACTATCACATCAGATAGAGATCCAAAATTCACGTCCCATTTTTGGAGAGCATTGTTTGACAACTTTGGGACTAAGTTGCAGTTGTCCAATGCATTCCATCCACAAACAGATGGCCAAACAGAAATATACAATCACTTGGTCTTTGACGTTCTCAAATCATACTGCCATGACCAGCAGGCAAAATGGGAACAATACCTTCCATTAGTTCAAGCAATCCTAAACGATACTCACTCATCGAGTATTGGCCAAACGCCGTATGAGGCAGCATTAGGTCGTTGGTTCTCATCTCTTTTGATGAGACAGGTGTCACCATCCCTTGAGGCCAATGAAACCACTGAGACATTCTCGAAAATCATGGAGTCAGTTAAGAAACGCCTTGCCAAAGCTCAAGAACTATATATACCCGGCAAACCAACAAATCCACACGAGATGTCAACTTTAAGGAGATTGGGTATATCTCCGCATCATGAAACAACGGCTAAAGCAAGTGGGCAAGCGTTGTCCCAAACTTTCATTCCGAAGTTTCAGCCCATTTCCCGTCATTCAAAAGTTAAGTGATGTCTCTTTAAAGTTAAAGTTCCCGGAAAGTTGGACCATGCACAATGTCTTTCATGTTTCTTGGTTGAAGCCATATGTAAGTTCAGCATTGAAGGATATATCACAAGAGCAACAACCAAATATAATCGATGAGGTAGAAGTCATAGAGCCAGAGCAAATTCTCCTCCACAGATGGAAGCAAGGATCCAGTCGAAGAATACGACTGTTTTATACAAAGTTTAAAGACCGAGGAACCCATGAAGTACTATGGCTGGATGAAGAGTTTTTTCAAGAGTACCCCTAGTTGTTGGCAGACTACTTGGAAGCCCTGAACCTACCACCAAGTTAAGTAGGAGGGAATGTCACGTGCACCCTACACTAGAGTACACAGTGACACACTAGCATGATCATCAGTGCAACATTTTGTACAAAAGTAGTACGTTTTGTAGGAATATTTGTCGTACGTCGTGACCCCATTGTGAGCCCTCGATCCAGGGATAGTCAGGCACGAGCTACATAGGTCAATCTTCGAGCCTTAGAGGTCAGTCGAGCCTTAGAGGTCAGTCGAGCGTCAGTCCTCTCAACCCACTCGGAGAATTCATCAGATAAGTGCATGTAGAGTCAGCCTTAGCCTAGGTTTTGCACTAGAAGCATGTAAATAGCATATTTGACCAGCCCATGGCTGGCGTTTCATTGGCAGGTTAAGGGCTGTTTTACAACCTTGAACCTCTTCTTGAGGCAGCCGACAGCATGAGGAAGCCTCGTGAGCCCTGTCAGCCAGTACCTATGTGTCCCCAAGGTCGTGGAGCAGTCGGCCAACAGTAGTGTGGGCAGCAGGAACTATGCACAGCATTTAATGCTATTTTTAGGCATTTTTCATGTCCAGCGGAACTGGCCGAGAGATACCATCTAGCCGACCAGCAGACTAATGACATGTATAAGCAGTCGCCTCATTCCTCTTTCATCATTCAGTAATTCAGAAAAGTGTACAGCAGTTCAGCATCCTTTTCTCTCTAGGCTAACAAGGAAGAACCTCTTCAGCATTCAACCAGCATATGTGCAGTCCTACAGCTATCTGGACTTGCATCAATGGCCCGAAGAGTCTTTAGCAGAGCCTTGGACACAGGAGACTCTAGCCTCATCGTCAACAACAATGATGAGTCTCAAAACCATAACCTCAATGCCAACCAATGTCAAGGAGGGCCCCAAAACTTCCACTCCAACCAAAAATAAAACTCCACCAAGATAGCCAAGATCAAGATATCTTAATGGTATCAAAATGTGGGTGGAGAAGCAGCTACTTGTAGCTCAAGGCTACTACGAAGGTGCCAATCAAATTTAGGTGCCTCGACAGTCAAAGCCTCTTCCTTAATACAGCACTCAAAGGCCAAGCAAAAAGAAAGGTACTCCACAACACCGTCCACAAAAGCCTATGTGAGTTCCTCAAAGAACTCTAACATCTCAACGAGTGTCGGTACCAAAAAGATTACTGCAAGCACAAGGGTACTACCAAGACAATACAAAATCTTGGATTCCAAAGCGCATCAAAAAGTGCCCTAAGCATGTACAAAGAAATCTCAATACGAAAGGCATCAGCACCAGTTTATAATGTTGATCAACTTGTATTCGGCATTCATATCGCTTGTTTACTCAAGCATTGTACAGCATTCTTCAAAGAATAATATAAGCAAATACTCTTGCTTTCAAGGGGGGGGGGGGGGGGGGGGGGGGGGGGAGGAGACTAGTGGGTATTTGGGACCCAATAAGGTGTCGTCTACTTCACACTCTCATTCTCTTCTCTCTCTATTCTCTGTATTGGATACTAAAGATTCTCATCACATAAAGGTATAAATAAGGCCCTGTTGTTGTGCGCGTTACCATGATCAGCCTCCGTGCATGTAACATTCAAGGATGCACTCTCGCTTGCGCAGAGTGCTAAAATGAAGTACAATGGCAGAAAGCCCAAGATTTCCCAACCTTCCACTCCCAAGGCACCTGCCTCTAGGGGAAAAAGGCCAGAACAAGATAGGGTCTTTCGCAGGGCAGAGCACAGGAGCCTCTGGCTTCAAGAACTCGACCAAGGCGCCCAAGCTTACTCAACACCAAAAAGCTTAAGCAGGTAAGACCGAAGGGAAACTGAGTGCAAACGAGACAGCTCAGTACAAGAAGGAGGGTAGGTGTTTCTTTTGTCACAAAAAAAGGACACACTTCTAAGGATTGTCCAAAGAAGACTACCACTCCGCAGATGACCACCCCAGCCTCCACGGCTTCCATGGTGAGCCTTGCTCCCACACAGACCCCAGCAGTCGTCCCTAGTTCTTCGGATCCCAATTCTTTGGTTGGTGCAATTGTTAGCCAAGAGCTCGAAGATAACCAGAAGGACGTTCAAGACCAGGAGTATGAGTGCAATGAATTGCTCAAGACCTTTGGCTACATAGGTGGCCAGAGAGTCGTTGACTTGTTTGATACAACGGCAGCACGGAGAATGTGGGCATGGAACAGACCGCTCAACGCGCCCATTTCCTGTTGACTTCGGTAGACAAGAAGGTTGAGGATTTTAGCACAAGCAAGACAATGAGCATCAAGTTTGAAGCTCAAGGTGCCAAGCTAGTGATCCAAGGCATTGGTTGCCCCGCTTGCAGGAGCAGACATAATCTTGGGAATTCAATGGTTTCACAAGTTCCAACCAAATATTAATTGGGACAAGCACACTTTTCGGATTACACTGAATGTGCCCAAAGCCCCAGTGACCGTCAAGTGTGAGCAAGAAATCCCGAACTTTCCTCTCATAAGCCACTTGCAGGCTAAACGAGAAATCTGGAAAGGCGCACAATATGCGATGATTTATATCCAGATATCCAAGCTGCCCAGACGATGCCCCATGCTTCCGAGAAGTACTAGACTCTCCATGAAAAGTTCCATAATATTTTTCTTCAAGACAACCTCCCTCCCCAACTCTCCCCATCTAGACCAGAGGACCACAAGATAGACCTCCTCCTACCCAAGCAAATTTCCATACCGCCTGTCCAAGGCAATGGAATCGGAGTTGGACCACCAACTCCAAGATCTGTTGCAATCTGGCTTCATACACCCTAGTGTGTCGCCATTTGCAGCCCCGATCATGTTTGTTAGAAAGAAAGATGGGTCTTCCCAATTGTGTGCCGATTATCTTACACTCAATAAGATGACTATCAAGAGTAAGTTCCCGATGCCTTGAATAGATTACATTCTCGAGAGGCTGAATGGTGCCAAGGTGTTCTCGAAACTGGATTTAAAGAGTGGCTACCACTAGGTTAGGATTGTTGTGGGGAACATCCCAAGACAGCCTCAATAAGATGACTATCAAGAGTAAGTTCCCGATGCCTTGAATAGATTACATTCTCGAGAGGCTGAATGGTGCCAAGGTGTTCTCGAAACTGGATTTAAAGAGTGGCTACCACCAGGTTAGGATTGTTGCGGGGAACATCCCAAGACAGCCTTCCGTACGGAACGGGCTCACTAATGAATTTGCGATCATGCCTTTTGGCTTGATGAACACCCCAGCACATTCAACCGCATGATGATGTAGATCTTCAGAGACTTAATTGGAAAGTGTGTGTTCATATTTCTAGACGACATACTGGTATTTTCAGCTACGGTTGAGCAGCATGACATTGATGTGGAGAAAGTCTTTAAGTTACTCAAAAGCAACGAGCTCTATGTCAATGAGAAGAAGTCGGAATTTTATCGCTCACTACCTTGGATACATAATCAGTGCCAAAGGCATCCGACTTGATCCGGCCAAGGTGGCCGAGATTGTCAATTAGGAGATATCTAGCATCTTCCCCATTCACCTCCGACTCTCCTCCGTCCTCCGCCCTAGATGTCCCATACCACCGGGCCTTGGAAGACATCACATATGTGCGAAGGCCACCCTTTGCCGATGTCGAAGGCGGAGGCCTATGAACTCCAACTGCTCGGCCCCGTCCATGCCGACTCCTGGTGCTGCGAGTATCTGCTGCCACAAGCTCACTATAGAGCTCCATGAATATTGCCTCCTCCTCCTCATCAGGTTGTTGATTGACACTTGCAAAGTTTTCACTTGTCAACGTGAAAGTGTCAACATTGACCCACACATTAAGGCACAAAAGTTAGAGTCTGTACAGTGTACACAAAACTTAAAAGTTATGAGTCATGACAAGTTAGAGTCTAGCTTGGGACTACCCATACTAAGAATGCCCTGCATCATGCGCAAGTTAGTGCGGCAGTAGACCAACCGCTCCAACTGTCGTGTGCTCAGTCGATTGCGTATCCTCGTGTGTATGAGAGAATAGGAACTCCAGTTCCTCTCACATGCACCTGTAGAACAATCCTGGGCTAGGACCCTTAAGGCTATGTGTTGGAGATGCTCTAGTCCATACCCAAAATTGTCCCACCAAAAAAGGGGCTTCACAAGTGACTCCCTCCTCTAGCAAGTGGGAGACGAAAAGGAGGTTTGACCTCTCTGATCAACATAACAGCCCAACTCCTCTAGAAAGGCATTGTGCTCATCAACTAGCACAGCTCGAAGCATATATGCATCCCGATCTTGTCGAAGCTCCCTATCGGTGCAAACTACTGGAGACTTGTAGGCTGGATGTACCAATGCTGCAAACCCGTGGATTGGTTTGTGCATCCACCTCCATCTCTTCTTTGCAATCTCCATGATTTGTGCTCGCTCGTCAAATGTAATGTCTGTGCAAGCCTCCAACTCCACAAGGGCAGCTCTAAAGAGGTGGACAAGAAGGCCCATGGTGGACCCCTCGCAATCTGTCATCCGCAAGAGCCTATAGAATGGAGTCATAGCAATGACAATTACTCGAACTCTAGTCCAAAATCTCTCCTCTAGGCAAAAGCGTTGCATGGCTTTGGCCTCTTCAGTGACGTGCTCATCCCATTCGTTCCACATTGTTGGGGTAAAGGCGTTATGCCCACCCTTATAGTGTGTACAAGCCCATAAGTTATAGTACATAGTACACTTAGTACTTTTAATGTACTAAGTGCACTATGTGTACTAGTGCAATATACATGTGTGATAGGGGAGTCACACACTCATGCTTTTTTTTGAGTTGACTTATCCCCACAACTCTCTCTCTCTCTCTCTCTCCCTTGCTTCTCTGTGTATGTCTCCCATGAATGAACTCTAACCCTAATTCAGGTTTCTCCCCATCAACTGGTATCAGAGCCTCTGCCCTTTGAATCTCTCTGCTGCATAGCTCTCGTTTCACACAGCCTTTGCCCTTTTGAATCTCTCTGCTGCATAGGCTGCACTGTGGCCAGATAGTGCTGCCCCATCACCCAAGTCAAGGCCATCCAGCCAGTAGCGTGGGCTGCCCATCCACTCAGGCGCAGCCAATCAAGCGAAGAAGATAGGCGAGCGAACTGAAGCGTGGAGTTCTATCTTGGTGGCGGGCGTTGAATCAAGCCGTCAACTGGCTGCTGGGCATAGAAGGCGCTAGGCGAATACACTGGCGCTAGGCGTGAGCGAAGGCGAATACACAAGCGTTGGGCGAAGGCGACGTGTTGGCTGGCTACCGGTCGGAGGCTGCGTCAACAATAGCGCTAGGCGAAGCGAGTGGCGTTCAGCAGCGAGCGCATAGGCTAGATAGATTGCGTACCAGCGCACACAAACAGGCAAAGTCTCACACAACTGGAGAAGCCTGGCGATCGCAGGTCGCTCGCCCTTGGCCGTATTCATACGCTCTCTGATGAGCTCATCAGCTACGTCCTGGAGCTCCTCGCAGCTAAATACTTGGCAATTCTCTCTTGTGTCAGCAGCGTCTTCTACATATTTTGCAATGAAGATCCATTATGGATGAAGCTGTGCTTGCAAGGTCACGAGGGATTACTTAGATACACTGGTAGCTGGAAGCATACTGCTTTGAAAAGAGCTTCAAGTTGCCATGAGAGCTCTTGGGTTTGAAGCTGGCACTGAGAGCATTCATAAGCCCGTGCATCGGCTACAGCTGCAGAAGCATCAGCATCAGCATCAATAGCAGCACCAAATTCTTCAACCTTTTTTTTTTTTCTGCAACAACAAAACCCGCCTGCAAATCAGAGAAAAAATCAGAAAACAACAAGGTATTTTCCTCATTTTTTTTTTGGGATTTGCAATTGAGCAAGTACAATCAACAATTGAGCAGGTACAGGTGTCGAATTGCTCAATTTTTGAGCAAAATTGGCAAAATTGGGTGACATTGGTCACAATCAGGATAAATTTGCAGGAAATTGGTCAAATCAAGATCAATTTGCAGGAAATTGGATGTCGAAATTTGGGGCTTTTGATGTAATTGTGCAATTAAGCACTCATACATGCTGTATGATGTGAAAAATCGCACATTTGGGCAAAATTGCAGCAAATTGCAGCAAATTGCAGTGCAAATCAAGGGGCTTTTGTGCCGATTTGGTTGATTTGCATGCAGGCAATCGCATTTGATGCTATGGATAATGTGCTGATGCCTTACAAGCACTCAATGTGCCTGTAAATCAAGGGGCTTTCATGTATTTGATGTATATGTGGCCAAGGGGAAGCATCGTGAACACTCTGGATGCCTTCATGTGCGCCAATGTACCATGCATGATCAGAAATTGATCTCAAAATCAAGGGGCTTTTCAAATTTTTCATGCTTGTTGAGCTTGGCAAAGCAGCAGGCAAGACATTTATGCCTTGAATCCTCAGAAATCAGCTTGCAGTCAAGGGGCTTTTGCCCAATTTCTGTTCGGGACTGTTTTATGCAGTGTACAGGACTGTAAAAGTCTGATTTTCACTCATTTGGACAGCCAGGAAAGCATTTATTGCTACTGTACCTGCTGGTACAGATTTGGCACAGCTTTGTGCATGTTTTGGCAAGGCTGTACACTGTTTTGAGTGACCAAAAGGTTCAATTTCAGCTGCTGAAATTGCCGGTACAGGTTTGGTACATCATTGGTGAGCGCTTAGTACTGCTGTACAGTACTTTGGAAGGGCAAAAGAGCACATTTGAGGTGCTGTCCAAAATCTGCAGCAACCAGATTTTGGTGTTTTCATCACATAAAGTGGGAGAAAAGTTGCATTCTTGCTTCCGCAGTGGGAGATAAAACTTGGGAGAAAAACTGTGAGCACTTTGTGTGCTTTTGGTGCAGTGTTTGCACATCTTGGGTGCAGTGTTTGCACATTTGCAGGGAGTCAGGCATTACAGGTTGCATTTTGCTATGGCAACCACAGGTGAGAGCTCTTCATTGCTTCACATCAAGAAGCTTGAAGGCTCGCATAATTATGATATTTGGCAAACCCAGTGCTACAATGTGTTGCTCCAGAAAAAGCAGCACAAGCCTATCAAAGAAAGGGGTGTGATGCCCGCTTCTCTTACAGCTGAAGAGTGGGAAGATATGGATGAGCTGGCAAGATCTACTATCATGTTGTCTGTGTCAGACTCATTACTTTTCAGCATTCGTGAAGAGAAGACAGCTTGGGGAATGTGGCAGAGATTGCAGGACTTGTATGCCCAGCAAAGTGCCTCAAGCAAAGTGTATTGGTTGAAGAAACTCATAGGTCTTCAGATGAAGGAAGGGGCGTCTATGACAGCCCATCTCAATGAGTTTAATGGTATTGTCAGCCAAGTTATAAATCAAAAGTTGGCAATGGACGATGAGTTCAAAGCCACCTTTCTCTTATGCACTTTGCCAGAGAGTTGGGACACATTCAGGACAGCCACTAGCAATTCGAATGCTATGCTGTCATATGCAGATGTTGAGGGTGCTCTTCTTCAAGAAGAGATGAACAGGAAAAACAACTCTGTTGGCAAGTCCAATGCAATGAATGCACGTGGGAGATCCCAGCAAAGGGGGAAAAGCCAAGAAAGGGGAAGGAGCAAGTCTCGCTCCAAAAAGGATTTGGAATGCCATTATTGTGGCAAGAAGGGACACATCAAAAAGCAATGCTACAAATGGAAAAATGATCAAAAGGAAAAGGGAAAAGGCAAAGACAAAGAGAAGGATGAAGCCAAAGATGTAAAGCCAAAGGGCAAAAGTGGAGTCAAGATTGAAGAAATCAATGTGTCACATGCAGGTGGCAGTGAGGATGAGGTCCTCTTTACGTCTTCACTTGATGCCCATTCACTTCTTACAGGTGGTCATGGTATGCACTTATGGATCATTGATTCAGGTGCCTCCTTTCATGTCACAGGTTGCAGAGACTTGTTTGTCAGGTATACTGCTGGCAATGAAGGAGTGGTTTATTTGGGTGATAACCATGCATGCAAGATTCTTGGCAGAGGTGATGTAAGGCTTGTATTTTCAGATGGCTCACAGCTTATGCTCCATGATGTCAGGCATGTGCCTGAGATCAAGAAGAATCTGCTTTCTACTGGACAGCTTGATGATGCTGGTTATGTTACCACATTTGGTAGTGGAAAGTGGAAGATTTGTAAGGGCTCACTGGTTGTTGCCAGAGGCTCTAAGGTGGACACTCTTTACTTTATGCATGCAGGTGTTTGTCACCATGCTAATGTAAATGCAACCGAGCTGCCGGAAATCTCTATGTGGCATAGCCGGTTGGGACACATGAGTGTCAAAGGAATGGAGCAATTGTCTCGTTTGGGTTACTTGCCTTCTCTAAAGTTTTCAAGTTTTCAGTTTTGTGAGCATTGTATATATGGTAGGCAACTACAGTGCCCCCACAAGAAAGCTCTTGGACAGAAAGATGCTCAGTTAGAGCTTGTGCATACAGATGTATGTGAGATGCCTCAGCTTTCTTTGGGAGGGGCAAAATACTTCGTGTCTTTTATTGATGATGCCACACGCAAGGTGTGGGTTTATCCTCTTCGTTTGAAGAGTGATACATTTTCAGTGTTTCAGAAGTTTGTTGCTCATGTTGAGAATCAAACTGGCAAAACACTGAAGGCTTTGCGTTCCGACAATGGTGGAGAGTATATGTCCATACAGTTTCAGGACTTTTGTGATGCTAAAGGCATCAAGAGGGAGCTCTCTACTCCTTATGATCCTCCACAAAACGGGACAGCAGAGAGGATGAACAGGACCATTCAGGAGAAGGTCCGTTCTATGTTGTCACATGCTGCATTACCTCATGGTTTTTGGGCTGAAGCTGTTATGACAGCCGTTCACCTTATAAACAGGTCACCTAACACGAGGCTTGGTGGAAAAGTGCCAGAAGAAGTATGGACAGGGAAGCCTCCGTCATACAAGCACTTGAGAGTGTTTGGTTGCGTTGCGTACGTGCACATACGCAGGGAAATGCGCACCAAACTTGATCCTAAGTCTCACAAATGCATATTCCTAGGATATGGTGACAGAGGTGAAATGGGGTATAGACTTTGGGATCCCATGAATAGAAAGATCATACGCAGCAATGATGTCATTTTTGATGAAACATGCATGTATAAGGAGCCTGCAAGGCAACAGGAGCCTGGCAGAGTCATCTTTGATGATGATGGACATCATGGACAACAACAAAGGGCTGTAAATCAGCCATTACAGCAGGAAAACCAGCCCTTAAATGGTGCTGAAAATGGTCCAAATGGACAGCCAGATATGGCAGAAGATATCCCTATGGATATACCACAGTTAGAGGAGATACCGGGCATGATTTTTCAGCCTTATGGCATGGAACAGGAGCCACCAATGGGTGATATGCAGGCTGGACAGCAACCTGCAAATGATGGTCATTGGGTACGGAGGTCCACTAGACCCTCCAGAGCCCCTGACAGGTTTGTTCCAGGGGTTGACTACTTGATGCTCACTGACTGTGGGGAGCCCTCATGTTATAAAGAGGCTTTACAGAGGGCAGACAAAGCTCTATGGGAGCGTGCCATGAAGTCAGAGATGGATTCTCTGCACAAAAATGGAACATGGAAGTTGGTGCCTTTGCCTGCAGGCAAGAAGGTTTTGCCATGCAAGTGGGTTTACAGGCTCAAAGTTGCACCAGATGCAAAGCCAATATACAAAGCCAGGTTAGTGGCTAAGGGCTTCAAGCAGGAATATGGTGTGGACTTTGAGGAGATCTTCTCTCCAGTGGTCAAAATGACCACACTTAGAGCTGTGTTGGCTTTGGTTGCACATGATGATCTGGACTTGATTCAGATGGATGTGAAGACTGCTTTTCTTCACGGTGATCTCCATGAGGAGATATATATGCAGCAGCCAGAGGGTTATGCAGTAAGTGGAAAGGAGAAGCTTGTATGCAAGCTGAAAAAGAGTCTTTATGGGCTCAAACAGGCACCAAGAGAATGGTATCATAAATTTGATACATTCATGAAATCTCAGAAATTCAGGAGAAGTGACATAGATCACTGCTTGTACACCAAGAAATCTTTGGATGGCAGTCTATTGATCCTCATTTTGTATGTTGATGATATGTTGATTGCCGGGAAATCTCGTAAAGAGATGGATGCCTTGAAGCAGAGGCTGCATCAAACCTTTGATATGAAGGATTTGGGTGATGCAAATCACATCTTGGGTATGCGGATACTTCGGGACAGAAATCAGCATGTGTTGTATTTGTCTCAGAAGGAATACATTGGCAAGGTCTTGCAGAGGTTCAATATGGACGAGGGGAAGAAAGCTAGTACTCCCTTGCCTCCATATGTGAAACTCAGTGCTATGGACAGCCCACAGTCAGATAGAGACAGGGCTGATATGGCCAAGATTCCGTATGCTTCAGCTTGTGGCAGTCTCATGTATGCCATGGTTGCTACTAGGCCGGACATTGCATTTGCAGTGGGAGTGGTTTCTAGATACATGGCCAACCCTGGCAAGAAGCATTGGGAAGCAGTGAAAGGTGTCATGAGATACCTGAAGGGCACACAGGATTTGTGCATTTGCTTTGGCAAACAGGATGCATTAGTGCATGGTTACACGGATTCGGATTATGCCGGTCATCCAGATAACCGGAAGTCTACTACCGGTTATGTGTTTACATTCACAGGAGGTGCTGTGTCATGGATATCCAGGATGCAGAAGTGCACTGCCTTATCTACTACAGAGGCCGAGTATATTGCAGCCACAGAGGCTTGCAAGGAGGCATTATGGCTATCTCGGTTAGTGGTTGATTTGGGCTATACAGGGGATATTCCATTGTTGCATTGTGACAGTCAGAGTGCCATTCAGTTGGCAAAGAACCCTGTTTTTCATGCAAAGACGAAGCATGTGGATGTGAAGTATCACTTCATCAGAGAGGTGATAGAGAACAAGCAAATTCAGCTTGTTAAGATTCATACGGATGACAACCCGGCTGATCTGTTGACGAAGAGTTTGCCTCCTGAGCGGTTTGCTCATTGCAGACACTTGATGGGCATTGGATGAGGCCATTTTCAGCCTTGATATGGCCTTGTATATTATCATGTACATGCTGATTTTTCTTTTCCTTCATTTAAGGGCACTTTGCCTTTAAGTGGGAGGTTGTTGGGGTAAAGGCGTTATGCCCACCCTTATAGTGTGTACAAGCCCATAAGTTATAGTACATAGTACACTTAGTACTTTTAATGTACTAAGTGCACTATGTGTACTAGTGCAATATACATGTGTGATAGGGGAGTCACACACTCATGCTTTTTTTTGAGTTGACTTATCCCCACAACTCTCTCTCTCTCTCTCTCTCCCTTGCTTCTCTGTGTATGTCTCCCATGAATGAACTCTAACCCTAATTCAGGTTTCTCCCCATCACACATGGTGGAAACAACTGTCTGGCGAAGGGTGGGCCTCACATCGTATAGACGCTCCAAAACCAGCCACATGTAGGCAAAGCGGGTGGCCCATAGCTTCTTCAAGTCAAGCCTGCTATGCTCACGAAACATAGCAAGCACCTTCACCTTTAGCATGAAGAAGTTGACAATAGATGTAGCTTGTTGCACAATCCTCTTCACCCACCCGAGCTTCGCCACATCCTCCATGAGTAAGTCAATGCAATGACTCGCACATGGAGTCCACACAATGGTGGGGAATTCCTCCTCAAGCAAGCGGCCCATGCGTCGACAATTTGATGCATTGTCGGTGATGACTTGCACCACGTTTTGAGCCCCAACCTACATGGTAGATAAATCATATGAGTTAAGGGCTTTGCACAAATGACAAAATCAGCCACACTTAAGTAAAATAATGCTTACCTCTATGATCGCTTGCCTAATATGGCGGTAGATGAAACTCCCGGTAGTCTTTCTCCCCCTTCTCCCGGTGTCAACCGCACGCAAGAAGTATGTGCCAAGCGGGCAAGACACAAGGATGTTGATAATGCCACGCTTCCTTTGATCACTCCATCCATCTGTGAGAATAGAACATCCATAGTTCGTCCATGCAGCTCGAATCGGGTCAAGGGCTTGATCAATTCTCTCCTTCTCTTCATCAATCTTCCTCGTGCGCATAGCCGTGTAAGAGACCCCCGTCCACCCCTCACATGGGCCCACATTTGCAATCGCCGTCACCATCTTCTTCCATTGCTCCTTTTGGAGTACATTGAAGGCAAGATTGCATTCAATAATGGTGCGAGCAATCTCTATCTCCCCAAGGCGTTGTCGCTCCTTAAGGAATGCAACCGAACCTCTCACACTACCTGTGACTTGGTGGAGAGAGGGTTGCACGCCTTCACGCTCCACCACCCTTTGCCTTTTGCCCGGTGCGGAGGCGGACCGTGCATCCGCCGTGGAAGTGGCAGTGGAGGATACACCAATGAAAGAGCCGGTGGCTACTTCATCATGTGCCAATGGTGGTGCTGCTGGTGGTGCCGGTGCGTGTGTTGATGATGCTCCTCTACTTGAATTTGAGCCGCCGCTCATCTTCCACGAAATGTCATCGGCAATGCTTTGCGGAATCTCCTTGCATGGGGCAACTTGTCCCCCAATCTTTAAAAGGTGCTGGAGAAGCCTTGTTGTTCCACTGGTGTATGACTTGCCGCAATATCGGCATGTCCAATGATGGGAGTTGGACTTCTTGGTGTCCTTCTCCACATTGAGGCAATGCAAATCAAAAGCCTCATGCTTCTCCCGAGGCATGATGGATAAGAGAAGGGCTAAAGCGTGGAGTAGAGGAGAGAGCGTAGAGAAGATGAAGTATGGGAAGAGCTTGGAGGAAGAGAACTTGGAGTAGAGGCTCAAGTGGGATGGAAGGAGCTTGGAGGAGGGTGGAGGAGGGTGGAGGAGAGGCTTGGAGTAGAGGCTTGGTCCTTGAGGCTTGGAGTAGATGGAGGGTGGTGGAGGAGAGGCTTGGAGTAGATGGAGGAGAGGCTTGGTCCTTGAGGCTTTTATAGAAGGACTCAGGAGAGATGAAAGGAAAACGGCCAGAAAAAACGGGCAAAAAATGGCTACTTCCAACGGCCAGAAACAGGAAAAATTCGTACCTGATCGTACGGATCCGTATGGTACCGTACGGTGCGATTCGTGCGTACGGCCAGATCCGTGCGACGTACGGAACTAAGCATGATTATAGGCCTCCTATAAACCAGGAGCCAAATATAGCATGTTTTATAAAAGCTACTAACCCCTACTTAAGATGCCTACCCCTAGGCTAAGGTTAACCTAACTTGGATTATCCCATATGCAAGAGCATGGGAAGTCAAAGAGCCATATATAGGGTGTGGTGGCACCTTGTCATAGATATCTCCTCTGACCGGGTTTTTGGGGGGGGAGCAATGGCTAGGAGATGGGAGCCCAGCCACCAACGTTGCTCAGTGCCCTAAGGTGGTGTGCGTGTTGCTGCTGCGTGACTTTGACAACTTGAAGGTCTTACTTGGGACGTAACAAAGGCTAGGGGGAGGAAAACAAGAAAGGGCTAGGCAGAGAGGAGGATTGTGGAGAAAGGCCAATGGAAGGAGGGTGGGCGGGCGGGCGGGCGGGCCAATGAAACAGTTGCTGGCGGGATAAGGACAGGCGAGGGGAGCAGCAAGATGGCAGGAGGCGGCCGGAAAGAGACCAGACGCCGGAGGGCTGGCCAAAATCGGGAAGAAGACGCAACGGCAGGAAGACAGCTGCGGGAGGCTCTGAAAAGGGAGGGCAGCAGGCTAGAAAATGGCGAAGGCAGCGTGGAGGGGCTGGGGGCTGAGGCGCATTGCGTGCTGGCAGGAGGGCGAATCAAGGCAAGAAAAGGGGGGGACGACAGGCAGTGACGGGGGAGCCCATCAGCATGTGCATCATGTTGTCTAAATGTCACAATGAAATGTGTGTCAACTAAGGTAATTGATTTAGGAGGAATCACTATCAATATCACAGCTTTAAGGTCTTCAGCAAAGAGCTAGAGATGATTCAAGAGTAAAAATAAATATGATGTAAATGGGTCTGTATACTAACATAGTGCATTTTTGTTTTGGGCTCGATCAAACTAAAAATAAACAAAATGCAAATAAGTCTGTACAGTAGCATGGTGCATTTTTGTTTCCAGCTCTATGAATGTCTAATTCAAAATAAGACTATCCAGTCAGGGTATGGTCAAAAAAATACCTAGATAAGAACTTTGAAAATGTTGATCTGTGAATAGGAATAGGAATAGCACCAAGGAACCAATTTAAGAGCACAAATCCAAAATTCAGCCCACAACAGCATGCAAAATCAGCTTTTTTTGCCATGAACTAGACCTAGCATGAAATGCTGGAATGGGAGTGCCGGCAGGTGAAGGCATCCAAGGTTCTACCCCACCCTACAAGCTCACCGACAAACCCATTCCCATGGCATGACTTTGATTTTTGTCCATATGCTTACAATACCCACACACCGTTTATTTCAGGCTGTGAATTGGCAGCCTGATGTTTCGACCCTATGGCATGTGTTGGTGTATAAGTATGGGATCAAAATGCACAAGAAGATTTACCACAACGATGGGGAAATATGTGGGTGAAAAGAAGCAAAATGCAGAAAGATTGCAGTTGAGAATGGGTGAGAAGACTGTACCATGCACTTCAGGGTCTGCATTGAGCTCCATGACATGATCCAGGATCATCTCTTCCGATGCATCAGGAGGCAGGTCCACTGAGATGGACTTCATGCCCACCTCAGTGCAAGCTTTCCTCTTCATGCGGACATAGGTCTGGGAGTCCTTCCTGTCCCCAACAATCACCACTGCAAGCCCGGGCACCTGCTCTTCAAACAAAAAAAGCAGACATCTGTAAAATCCAAAATCCATTTCTCTTATAGTCCATGTTGCTGTTGCCAAATCCATTCATCCCATAAAACAATTTGCTGAGAGAAGCTGTGTGGAGAGATAAGACCCTTACCCTGCCATAATTGTTCCATAGATACGTGACCTCCTGAGCTACTTCTTGGTGGATCGTGTTGGCTATGGCCTTGCCATCGATGACTGTGGCTCCTTCGCCAGATCCCATGTTCGCAAATAACTAGCTCATAGACCGAGCTGGCTGTGACAGCAATGTAGTGTGATTTTGGCCAATTTAAGTTTATTGTTGCTGAATTTCCAATTAATTTGATTTTGGCTTTTATTATTTATTGCTGCTGAATTTCCAATTAATGTTATTAATGCATTGTTTATGCAATATTCTCTCTCTCTCTCTCTCTCTCTCTCTCTCTCTCTCTCTCTCTCTCTCTTAAAATTCAAAAATAAAACTCCTCTTTTCATCTCCCATACTTGCTTCCCTTCCACAATTTTGGGTGCAAATAACTCAAAATCACCCTTTGACTCGTAGTGCTCGAAAAAAAGCATAATTTTCAACTAATCAAAACAAGGACAACTCCTAAATCTATCCCATTTTTGTTTCCTAAATCTCTACTCTATGCTATATATGAAAAATCATTCCTTAAAATAAGATCTACTTAAAATCTCAGCCAGTTTTTCTTAATTTTTGCCAGTACAAATCACTAGAATGTTGTTCCTACAAATCTACAATGCATGTAAATAAAACAAAGGTATTACATACAAAACTATCACGAGCAAGTGAATGACATTTCAAACTATCACAAGCAAGTGAATGACATTTCAAATAGTGAAATGATTATAAAACTATCACAAACAAGGAAATGGGTCACCATACGTTGCACAAGAAAAGTCAAACTCCCAATGCATGTAAATGATGAAGTTTTAATGTGACTCCCACAAATCTATACTGCCTATTAAAAAAAAGATACTAAATACCAAAACATCACAAAAAGGTAAATGACACTATAAATAAACAAAAATAATGAAATGATTACAAAACTATCACAAACAAGTGAATGGATCACCATACACTACCTTTAGGAGCAAGCAAAGAGAGAGAGAGAGAGAGAGAGAGAGCCAAAAAAAAGTAATTTTTCATAAGAGAAGGCCAAAGTAAGACATTCTAAGAAGTTGGGTTCATGGTTTAGTCAAAGTGTTTTTTGGTCAACATTAATTAATCTGGACCGTTTAATTTTTCTTTGTTACATTTTAAAAGATTAAGATTAGATTATAAAAGCTAAATCACATGCCTTTAGTTGGATTAATTGCATTTTTTGTCATCTCTCAAAGTGGTGGCAATTGAAAATGAGTGTTGATTAATGTAATTTTTTTCTTTTTTTCTCTCTCTTTTCTCAATGCTCGATTTTATCCTTTTTCACGTTTCACTCATTTTAAGGAATTGGAGGGCATTGAAAGTGCCTAACACAAAAAAAGAGTGTTTGGGGGGAGAAGGAAAGAGCGATGACGGGGGGAGTTAGGGTTTCGACCCCTCTCAAAAATGGCTGGAGTCTCCCTCGTTACTCACTATCTATCCCATTAGCCTTCTACGGAACCAAACGTGGGGGAGGTCGTTAGGCGCTCCCCTTGTGTTAATGCCTTTGAATCGATGCCCTAGTGGCGGTCTTGCAGATTCGCCTCCGCTGCCATACTCTGTCATCGCGCGCTCGACATCAATGCCACCTCTCCCAAGTGTGCAATGGACAAGACTCCTGGCATGCAGGGGCAGGTGTGGGATGTGGTGGAGGAGCCCCCTTTTCCCACCATGCAATAGAACCCCATCTATTAAACAACAGCCTTTCTTGAGGAAAATCATCTCAATGTGCAATCTTCTCTGGCCCCATGGCATTCCCTTCCCATCATCCTTCATGTAAGGAGCTAAGCAAATAAGGGCGATGGAAGCCTCCTACCCCAAGACTCCATATGGCTGAGATTGAAGAGCTAAATGAACTTCTGGTGATAAAATGGATGATGTGGATGAAGACACTGTTGAGGTCATTAGGGAAATAGAAGATGAGATAGTGCTTAAAAAGAGGGAAGTCATGGCTATAGTGACACAGGATGAAGAGCTATCCCGTTACATCCTGGACCTCATCAAGCTGCAAGCTACACTCTGAATCTAGGCATAGTGCTGAGTTGAGCTTCTCAAGTCAAAAAGCTTCATTTTGTAATAAGCATAGTCATACTGGTAGAACAAACTTTTCTTTAATATAATTTCAAGTTTCAAAAAAAAAGTGCCTAACACTTGAATTTTGAACTGGCGGGTTGCCAAGGAGAGAAGTTGTTTCAATAAGAAGGCAAGCACGAGTCTTCATAAAAGATTTTGTAGCATTTGCATTTTTTGTTTTGTTTTGTCCTCTACCACATTTGTAGGTAATAGATTGTCACTTCACCTAAATATAATATAATAGCACATGAAAGGAATCGATTAGAATTTAAAGGAAATACAAGAAAAATGGAAAGCCCAATAAGTTGTGAAAAAGAAAATAACGGCCTTCACAAACAAGGTGGGTTGCAATATCCACTTGGCACCTACACACACGATTATCGAGACTCCTTCTTACAACTATGCTAGTGAAATAAATACTATAGTTGAGACTGCTCAGCTTATAACTCTGTAAGTGAAAAAGGCCTTTGCCTTACAAGGTCTTTATACCAAGGCCTCCATCTAGCATGCTAGAGCCCACTGGTTGTTAACACAAAGAGTTTTGTGTGATTTGAAATGCTAGAGGATAATTTAAAGAGTAGCATGGTGACAATGGTGGAGGAGGTAAGCATCATTACGAAGCTGGAAAAAGGCTTTGGCAGATGGTCTTATCAAAGGCGATTATGGCCTTAAGGCTAGTATTGAGGTGCACGCTAGAAAGCATAAGTGCTTTTGCATTGAAGAAACTGGGATTTCTTGTATGAATATACTTAGATTTCTATAGAAAAGCTGAGTTAACTACTTTTGAATCTAGAGTTTTCTTTTGTATCGAGGGTTTTACAGGCCGATTGAGCTAGAGTAAAGCTTTCTTCTACATGGAGATTGAGCTAGGGTTCTCTTTTGCTAGTAGATCTAGCTAAGGTAATGCTTGTTGAAAAATAGCGTTAGAATCCATCATTATAAGGGCATCAATGATCGTAGAATAAAAATCAATTCAAGAAAAAGGGATATAGGAGGATATGCTTTGTCGATGGCTAATCTTCTCAAGGAGAGCCAATATGCAACTAATAGATCATCAGTAGGTTTCATTTTTGCCTATTCATTGTTCATCCCCATTGGGAATGGGATTTGACAAGCAACAAATTTTACACATCAATGCGACAAATGCAATTTTTAGGCTTCTTCAATAGAATTAGTTTTAAAGTATACAACATTGTGGCGTTCACTTATACTTTGAATTGGCCTACCTTGTGACTCATGAGTTTCATAAGTAATTTTGACTTTATATTTCTATGCTTATAATTTCCTTGTTGAAGGAGGTAAGGAGCATTTTCAATTTGACATAATTTTCTTAATAAGCTCATGCTAATTTATGAATAGATTCATGCACATCATGTAAAATTATTCAAGATAAATTTACTATTGGTAGGGCACCATGGAATTTGCATCTTGTTTTAAATTTGGAAAGTCTCTATTTTGAACCATCTTAAAAGGTAGAAAAAATCTATGCTATAGCTAGTTGCACACCAAATTAGTTAACATCAAGAATTACCCAAGAAGAAAGCTAGGATATATCTAGGTAGAATAATAAATTGGTGGTGGTTGTAGCTACAAGGGCTGCACACACATTTCCAACCCATCTAAAAACACACACTTTGGCTATCACAATTAGAAAATTCCTTCATCATCAAAATTTACAATGAAATTGCATTGAAATTCTAGCAATAAACTTTGGGCATGAAGTGGATATTAACTAGGATTAGGAATGGATACCTTACTTTAGCATGTAAAGTGTAGGCCAGGAAGTGCATCTAAGGGATTTAATAAAACCATGCTATGGCTGTGTTTTTTGCATTGGTAACTTGGCAAGGCACTCAAAAATTAAATGAATATGTTGTCCTCACAAGCAATTCTTAAATTCTTCAAGGCATAATGGTAAAGTTGTAAAAGGAATTTCATGTAAGGGGATTGGTGACAACTTAAAGGCCACTGTATGGCATATTCTCTCTTTCAATTTTCTTGCATATATGATCTTTTAAGGAAGAAGCTATGAAGATTACAGTCCCATGAGCTTTAAAGAGAAAGTGTTGCTCCTTCACAAGATTGTGCACAATTTGAATCCTCCAACATAGGAAGACTTTATGGTCTTATAAATCGGAAGGTTTTATAATCTTACACACACAAGCAAGCACGCACACACACACACACACACACACACACACACACACACACACACACACACACAAAAGGGGGGTGGAGGCTATAAGGTCCACAACAAGTGGAGAAGGGGAGGTAGATAGAGGGGGAGATCGAGGCAATGAGCTATAAGTATGACGAGGACGAGATTTTCCTTGCATAGGTCGATGGCTCAAGGTCTTAGAGCCATAGTTTACATTATAACCAAATGTAATTCTTCTAAGGTTATAAATTATATTGATTAGATGGCTGCTAAAAAATGCACCAATGTGATATTAATTTAACACTATGGCAAACAAGTGAGTATGACACTATAAAATCAATCATTATAATGGCTATGGGTACACCATTTTAGAAAAGAAAGGAACAAATTAGCATGAACCTAAGGCAGTAGATTTCCAAGGGAATGGCTAGGTTATACCATTTTAGATAAGAAAGGAACAAAAAACATCAACCAAGAAGTAGATTTCCAAGGAATTGGCATTAATGTTTATCAAAATAGGTATGGGAGGCAACCATCATGGTTTAATGCTAACATGAAAGGACAAAAAGTGTTGACATATTAGCAAAGGAGAAGAAACGCTCACATATTAGCTATTATTAAAGTGATGATAATGACATACAAAAGGAGCCCCAAAATAAGTAGTCCCTTGTTTAATAAGGTTTTGACTTAAACAAACCATCAAATTGGCTTATAACATTGAGTGATCTTAATTCTCATGTACGTAAGAATCTATACCTGAATTTTCACACATGAGAATCATGTACGTAAGATTCTCATGCTCATGAGAAAAACATTCTAGAGAGCCCAAAAAAGTAGTGTCAATACTTCTAAACTTCTTGTGGAATTTGGGTGTCATTTTGCTTGCTAAGAAAATAATATCTATTCTTAGATCCAAGATAGTGATTGATGACAATCCCACTCCAGACAACATTGCATCTCATCATCTCGAATCCTCCTATCACAAAGTAGTGTAGAAGTATGACAAATGATTATGATCCTACCTATGGTCAAGAAATGAGCGATGGTCTACCAAATGTTACAAATGGGTCAGGAACCCCAACTAAACCCCCTCCTAACAATGATAGTGTAGGGCCCAACAATGATAGCATAAGGTCCAACCCTTGATAATGCCTCTGACACATTCCAAATGACTCCTAGGATTAGAGGTGGGATGTCGCCAATGCTTTTTTAAGGAGTGGTAAAGCTTTTTTCCCTACCATGGAGGAAAAAGATTTGGAAGAAGAAATCAAAGCAAAAGGAAAAGCCTAGAAATGAGCAAGGGAAAAATAGAAGCATTTAGAATCTACATGATCCCTTAATAATGTTGGATTTGAATTTGATACGGCTGCATGCACCAAAGCTCAAGTTTTGGCTCAAGCATTTGATGAGCAATGGAAAAATAGAAGCATTTAGAATCTATATGATCCCTTAATAATGTTGGATTTGAATTTGATGCGGCTGCATGCACCGAAGCTCAAGTTTTGGCTCAAGCTTTTGATGAAGGGATGTTTCCTTAGTCCTATAAGATTCAAGAGATAGTTGGGATACATTTACTCAACTTGATGATGGTTGCCACCTTAGTCTTATAAGATTCAAGAGATGGTTGGGATACATTTACTCAACTTGATAATGGGAAGCTCAATTCTAAAAAAATAAAGGAAACCACAAAGCAATTATAGACCAAAACTGACATCAATAACTTGTTGGATATCCCAAAGATTACTGCACACATGCAAGCAAGGCTATTGCAAGTTTAAGAAGAGTCTCGAGTCTCACTAACATAGGGATACAAGTGACCACACCCCTATTGTTTCAAATCTTTTGAATACACCTTAATGCAATCCTAAGCTTGTAAGGGGAAAGAGGTGTATTGGCCCTGATAAGACCAATTCCAAGACAACCATCATAGATAGACCCTGGAACTAGCGGTGGCAACCCCACCTTATTTGTTGAAAATGGATAAAGAAAGAGGTAGGGGGTTTGTGAGGGAGTCCACCAAGATAAATACACATGAATCCATAACTTATTATGAAAGTTTATGGGTTATCGTTTTGAGTCAACTTGCAAAATTTGTGGACCTCTCCAAGCATTGGCTTTGAAAAAATGTATTTATGCCAAGTTTTACACGTATTGGTAATAAATGGAGTAGCTCCATAACATTAAGCAATAAGAGCATGAGCTACAATATTATGTCTTATGATTAAAACATCTCAACTCTTGATTATGTCCTATGTTAAAACATCTAAACACTTGGTGCAAACTTTGAGCTCCATAATATTAAGCAATAAGAGCATGAGTTACAAGATTATGTCTTATGATTAAAACATCTGAACTCTTGGTCCAAACTTTGAGTGAGGTTAATTGATAATCAATTATTGTCATGTCTTTTAAAAAGATCTTGTGACTCAAAGATTTTGATTTATGTGCTCCAGGTTGGCAATGTGGGATGTTGGTTGCAAAATGGTCATAGACTTTGAAGAAAATATGCTAGAATTTCCTAAGCCAATCTTAATCTTTGGTTGCACCATCTTGGGTCTATCGTCATAACTTAGGATCTCATGAGAAGCATGATTGTAGATGAGCTAAGCACAACCATATTAGAAAAGTTAAAGCTAAAAGAGGTGAGAGAACCACCAAGCAATGCACATCTTTATCCCCAAAGAGAGTTAATCTAGTGCTTAATATGTAGACAAAACCATACAAGTATTGAATGCCCACATTTGTGCAGCCCATGTAGTTGCTTTATTGTGCTCATTATATGCATTTTTTGGGATGATCATGATAACACCATGTGCCAGTATCCTTGACCTCAATCACTTGCTCAATTGCTAATGCTCAATTGCCATCTCCAAGGCAACCTTTAGCTTTACCAGCACCACTGGGTTCCGCTAAAATAGAATGTGCAAAACCATCCTAATTTATTGATGCCACCATTGGTCTTACCACCATAGCCACCTACACCAAAGCCGACTTCAGTTAATTAGGTTTTAATTGAGGAGCCACCCAAAGAAGGAGAAGAGTTTTACAAGTTAGAGATAAACAATGACTTTTATGAGGACCACAAGATATTTTGCCAGATTTCTATGTCGTACAAGGTGCAACCATGGCGTAATATAAAGGAAGGGATATTAACTCTACATCAAGGAGGGCTTCATATAATGTTTCCAATGTCATGGACCCCATTGACTAGTAGAATTCCCTCTCTAGAATATTGTGCCAAATCCACCACATGCACACCTTTTACATATTCAAGGTGTGGATTAGACCATCTAATCAAGGAAAATATACACAAATCAATGTGGAGAGACTTCAATTTCAACCTATCCTTTAACAAGCCTATGCATGATTAGTGTACAACTTGGATGAATATCAACCCCATTAAATGTCTTAATTCATGCTGCCCAAGCCTACCAACAATAAGTGTATTTTCACCCATGCAAATTACCTAAGAAGTCTTTACTCTAGTTAGAGATGGCACACTAAAGATGAGGGAAGTACTTGGCATACTCCTTTGGCATAATTATGTAAGTATTGGACTGGGACCTTTTCTCTAGGAATAATATACATTTTTTGTGCTCATTAAACTAATAACTAGAGGAATATTACCAATCATAAAATGATATAATGCAGGCACTTGAAAAATGATTAAAACATGTTTTTTTATTTTGAGAGTTTTTGTTTCGAATGCACCTGGTAGGTTTTGAAGTGTTGAATTTTTTATGTAGTCCACTCGTCGTGGTCTATGCTGAACCTATAAAAAAAACACCCTCACCACAACAATTCATTATCATATAGCTATAATCAATATGTGGGTTCCGAATCAACTTCACTATGTGCATCCTCTTCATCACCATTGATCTCTACTGCATAGGTTTCTTCATTTGTAGTACGAGTCAATGGTGTGAGTTCTTGTCTATAGAATGGCACGGGGACACCTTCAGTTAACTATTCAAGGAATTATTGCAATATGCTCCTAAAATGACATATAGGTGGTAGCATTATTTCATAAAACATTGGAGTTATTGCATATCTTCTATTTGTTCTACAAGTTCTTCTTGTTTAGTTCTTACCTAATAGAGTCCTCCCACTCAGTAGAGTACATTCATGTAATCTTGTCTTTGTGGGGTTTCTCCTTCCAATGTGATTGAAGGAGTCTTGTTCCGTAGCATCTAAAGTAAGTTCTACATTGCTAGCATAATAAGGAATCTACGGGAATCTCACAAACTAAACATGGGGCAAAAGGATGAAACTTTGAACAAAAAAGTTCTATAACACCTTCCTCCTAATGATGCATAAAAGGAACAAGAATGGGTTTGGAATGGAGGAATACTTATCTCCCCTTGGTAGAACCACTCTGTACAATTGGAGTCAATGATTGGGGCACTCGCATAATCTACCCATGAGAAGTCCATCTTCACGGCTTGTAATAAAATTCATAGAAGAATGAAATTTTTTTTAAAGACATTATTTCAATCCCTAGTATTAATTTTCTAGACAATTGTTTTTTATTTTTACATTACATATGTACATTGTTGCTAGGTTTAGAGTTTTAAGAAACCTAAGCATTAAATTACTTACTCATCCATGATGATACTTTAGCTGTCATGGCTGCTAGATTTGTTGGTAAATTTGACTAGACTTTGGCTTTCCAACTCGCAAGATGAATTTGGGATGTGGCACATGGTCATGTCCACTCTCGGCGTGTGAACCCAGCTTACTCACGGGCACTTTTTCCCTGTGGACTAGACATAGGTTTTTTTCCCCATGTGAACACACTTATATGTGTTGGGCACCTAGCCCTAGGCCTTTTAGTACTCACTTGTACTTTCATTTCATATCATTATTGAGTACATCTTTTCCAGCACTCTCACGTTTCTCTGTGCTTGAGGTTGTGTGTGTGTGTGTGTGCAGGCTAGCTTTCCTCCTACCCAACATTGGTATCATAGAGCCTGTTAGGGTTTGCCCCATGCTGCCCTTCAGCGCTTGAGCTTCAACGTATTGGTATTAGGGTTTTAATGCATTAGGGTTTTGCTGTTTAGGGTTAGGGTTTCGCCCTCAGCCACCCTACCGTCGCCCTCAACTGTTCGTCGCCGCCACCACCCTCATCCACCTCTGCAGTTGCCTTTAGATCCATCACCGCCCTTGTCCGCTACCGCCCTCAGCCGCCTTTGTGTGCACCGTCGCCGCTCAAATCTACATCGCCCTCTACGTGCACCGTCGCCATCGTCACTTAGATCTAAGTCACCCTCCCCCTACAAGCAAATAGACTGTTCTGAGGACCATAGGAGCTCCGGATAGGCAAACACTGTGCTGTAAAGCACGCTAGGACCCCTTGAACGATACGCTCGTCTCGAGCTATCACATGCCCTAGTCCAAGTTCGACCATAAGTAAGGGGATTAAAAACGGGTTGAAAACAATATAAAAATAAGTAAAAACAGGGTGCGAAACACCCGAGAAACCACTTGGGTGGGCTTCAAGGGTAGTTACCAACGCCTGTAAGGTACACCCGTCACATGCATCTATGCTCTGGTTGGGTGCTAGAGTCTGAGCCACTAGAAAGCGTTTTAGTTTACGTAGGCTCACACCATCCCTCCACGTTAGCATCTTGGCCTTCAGCTGGAACCCAAGGAAATGCGACCCAAGATCCACGAATAGCGGATAGTGACTCGTCCTCTGACTCAGAAGCCATGGAGGGGCACCTTACCAAGAACCCTGAGGAGGCAAGCCAAAACATGCCAGTTTGGGCTCCACAACCCGGATCTAGCATGTTTAGTCGCCTAATAGAGACCTTTAGTAGAGCTACACGCTTTGAACATGCGACAAGCGAAGTAAATGAAGAAGAAGGGGTTGTGGATTCGCCATTCACATCTCATGTAGACCCTACCTTCCCAAAGAGTGTCCATGTGGATATTCTACCCACTTCGTTTAATGAAGGCCCTACGGAGCTACCACCTTCTGACGCGCTTCCTAAAGTAGAGGTCCCTAGAAGCCAATCCATAAGAAGTGACATTGCATCCACTTCAAGAGAACCGTTGGGACTCCAAGTCTAGATGGGATATTTCTCAATGAAAATTCGGAATATGATCTACACATGGAGACTCTGACTGACCTATACACGGGTTACACATACCATGTAGGTTGGTTAGAAGTCATATGATCTACATCTAGTGCCACTAATCTAGAGGAGCAACAACAAATGATATGTGAGGTTATTCATAGAATTATCCAATTCGAGAGGCAAAATAGGGGAGTGAACCTAGTTTCCACTGGCCCTATGAAATTTTTGGATACAGGCAAGGCCAAACAACCAACCCTGTCACAATTGGAGACTCCCTCGGTGAGTCCCATAGATCCTTCGTATGTTGTTTCGCCTGGAGTTTCAATGCAGGTTGAGCCCACGAGCAATAACTTTAGCTTTCCAACCTTGGCTCAACTTTCCATTAGGGAATCCACAATGCCCACTCCGATGATTAGCATGACAGAAAGCGCACCTGTTACCACGGTAGTTAGTATGACACCGCTATTTAGTGGAACAGTACCTACAACAGTGCGTGCCAGTGCCTATCGACCATATGTACCTATCGCTACTTATGCTCATGTAGCTCCTACGCCTCTTAGTATGCCAATGGCGTATGCTCCACGACCGCCTTATCACAACCCTTATCCAAGAGGAGCTAGGCCTAGTCACATATCATATCCTACGTCAGGTGCATACATACCAAGACAAACGCCAACTCCTATCAACCAGGCTATCCCAGAAGTGCCTCCACCGGCTATGCGTGCTCACCTAGGTGATCTTGCAGCGTTTGCTCAGACGATCGGACAATCTATTGCGGAAAACATGTGGGGCATGCCTGAGAGAGAACCCAGAAGCAAGGCGGTACAAGTGCCTAAGCTCACTCAAAACTTCAGTGGGGTAACGAGGATGTTAGGAAGCACATTGAAGTTTTTGAGCACGTGTGTGATTCCTTGGAAGAGCACAATGAGCTACATAAATGTAAAGCCTTAGGCTTAACCTTGAGTGGAAAAGCCAGAGATTGGTATCGAACCTTAAGGGTTGAAGAGCGTACTCACTATCCCACTCTCAAGAGATTATTCTTGAAAGAATACATACATGAGGGTGTGCTTTGGGGAGTAGCATCTCAACTCCAAAAAGCTGAACGTGAGAAAGAGGAGTCAATGAGAGACTTTATTAGTTGATTAAAGCATCTAAATTCTCGCTGCACTCCCGATGAGCGCTTCAATAACAACCAACTGCTTGATAGATTCATCCGAGGATTGCGCCACGAGGACATATACAATGGCCTAGTCATTAGAGGTCTTACGACGTGGGAAGCAGTCACTGCCAATGCAATCCAATTAGAAGACAACTTGATGATTGCAGGTAAAAAGGTGTCTTCGGAGACAAAATTCGTTAGTTCGCAAGTATCTGGGCACGAGCCAATGACGGTAAAACCTATTGCCAAGGAGCCCAAGATATCCGAAATGTCTATGACCGACCTTACTAAGGCTCTCCAAGAATACTTTAGGGGTAATAGAGCTCCTCAAAATAGCCATATGTACCCAAGAAGAGAGCAACAATGGTGTTCGGTTTGCTTAGGACCACATAGTACGAGTGAATGTCCCACATTCAGAGTTAAATTCAATGGGAATTGTAATGCATGTGGTAAGTATGGCCATCAGTCTAAGGATTGCCTAGTACTTAAGCGTATGTTGGCGAATCAGGCACCACTAGCCTGGTCAAACACACCTCAAGTACCCGCGCTGATGCCTGCACCACCTGTTGAGCAACCGTCACAGCACATAGTTCCAAGGAACCCTAATGTAGTCCAGTCTGTGCCGTTACCACCGCCAATGCTAGGACCACAACCTCCACATCCAAGGATTACCCCTGTAAACCGGATGGGTTGTGAGTCACATAGTGCGTGTGGGGATTATGAAGAGGAGATAGACCCCACTATTTCATATGGGATTGATACGTTTGAAATGACTCCCCAATACTACATGGAGAATCATTTCGGGCAAGTCAAGCCTGTATATTATGCGGCTGCTCTCGCCACAAGAGGGCAAAACCTTAATACCTTGGCAAGGAGACCACCTCTTCAATGCTACGATTGTGGTGGACCGCATCGTGTAGCGGAGTGCCCTAATAGGCTACAGAAGATCGCTACTCAAATGCAACCAAATCAAGGGAGCACATCGAGAATGCCAGTACTTACATGTAATTGTTGTGGCGGCATAGATCATTTGATTGCTCAATGTCCACATAATCCTAGTGCACCCAAGATTACGCCATTGAATTTGGTTGAGGTCACCAACCAGGCACAAGGAACCACACTTGTTGTACCCACGAATGTAGTTACACGGTCAATGCTTCAAAATCAAAACTACATTCTCAAAGAGAGGGATACTGCATCAATTGCTCGAGCAAAGAAAAAGAAAACGCGGCCGAAGAGATCACTGAATGCCATGAGCTCCAAGCCTAGTTCAAAGACTAACATAGGAATAGGAGACGACCCCATGTATATGAATGATCTTGAAGATGATTCTGATTCAATAGAAACCATGGGGACCAAAGCCACTACCTTAAGGGAAGACCCCACTCGGGAGCTCAATGAAGGAGAATCAGGCGAATACATAAATCAGGGGAAACAAAAGGAAACTTCCTCGACCCCACAACCAAGTCAGCTAATGCCCTCTCGGCCACCCAAACTGACTGAGACTCCCCAAGACAAGCCACGTGGGCCAAAAATCCTCAAGAAAAAGATTGGAACTTACCCAAACCCAGTTGAGGAGATTGAACAAGTGCAACACTTAAGGGGTTTGGTGGAAGAAACACAAAGAGAACTGGAGCCAGCAGACCCTAGAAGAATCATTATTCCAGACACAGTGTTTCCTACACAAGTTCAGCCTCACAGGAGCTATAAACCGTTAGCTATATCTAGTATCATTCGGGAAGAAAGTGAGGATAGGACATCAGGAAGTGGGCAAACACCCTCCTTGCTGGAAGGAATGTTTAGTGAGGGAATGCCTGACCCCGTCGAAGAGAAAGTGATTCCATCTTCACCAATCCCTAGTCAAGGGGCGATATCTCAAAAAGTACCGTTGAATGTGTCCAAGATAATGGATTTCATGCCCTCTGAAATAAGAACCATGATCATCTCCAAGTTATACGGAGATCCTGAGCTATTCTCAGCTCTTCGGGCATTTCTCAATGGAGAACTGAAGGTGGGGTTACCACAATTTGCAAATATGGATAGACCCGACACGCTTCAAGATGATGGGGAACATTAGGATCTACAACCCAACCTAGATGAAGACTCGGTCATTGAAATACATGTTAACAAGTTGGGACAATACTTTGAAGGTGACGAATCTAATGCAACCCTCCCCATTACTACCAAGGGATTAACTCTAAAGGGAATCCTCGATGGTGGTGCTGGAGTGAGCATTGTGACTAAAAACTGTTGGGAATCGATGGGGAGACCTCACCTCGAAGTCACAAACATAGTGGTTAAGATGGCAAACGGAACTATTGCTAAACCTATTGGGATGTTAAGGGACCTTAAGATCAAGGTTCTGGGATACAAGGTAAGACATACCTTCATTGTAATGGATTTCTCCAAGCATCCTATGTCATATCAAATGATCTTAGGATGTCCTTTCATGAGGGAAGCACAAATGGTACATGATTGGTCGAAAAACCATGTCTACCTACAATTCCAAGACTCTGTCATTCAAGGATCTTGAGAATGGTCGCACGCATCCTTTAGGAAGCAAGGTTATCATCGATAATCAATCGGATACCACTATTCACTCCGCCCCATTAAGGTATCGCTATACATGCAAAAAAGAGACTGATGATGTGAAAGATTCTCCTTATATGGATGTCCTACGGGGTATGACTGAGTCGGATAACGTGGATTGGGTACACCTAGCGGCAACCATAGACACATGGGGAAATAGAGGCACAAGTTGGGTAACGCCTGAGGGGCAAGATATGCCACCATTAGTGCCAATAAACATGAAAGTGGCAAACTCCCTTAACACTGATAGTAGCAAAGACTCTGACCAATGCAACTCTGAGTCGTCTGAATCTCAAGAAGAAACTGACTCTCAGCCTAATGGGGGGGATGAATAAAATATTCACCCAAGTGTGGAAGCAATGTGCTCAAGGCCTAGGACAGTGACCTCCTGCAGTTCATTCGAAAGTGAGGGGGACACAAGTGAAGATCGACCAAGTGAGTCCGAATCTGACAGAAACAAAAATCAAAAACTTGGTAAGAAGAAAATGAGACATAAGCAACAACGCTATCGAGCTAATGTACGAACTGCAAAATAAACAAAGAGAGATCCACTGCACATAATGGCTTAGTTATGTAGGAGCTATTGATGCTCATCGAAAGTTGGCGGATAATTGGGGACAATACCTCCAAAGTGTCATGTGGTGTATTCCGCAACCTCATGACGTCGCCCAATTAGAAATCGAAGAGAAACCAAAACTAAGTCGTACTTCCAGAAGGCGCAAAACCAAGAGTTGGCTCAGCAACAAAAGGATGCGGAATTAAAAGAAAAAAACCTGGCACAACAGGAACCGATAGACTTACACCCCGCACCCGAGCATTTCAAATCATTTACCACAGGGGAACGTAAAGTCGTCTACACAAAAGCCCAATGAACGCCTACCAATGGGAGTAGCGGTGTCTACGATGGCCCGGCAATAGTTAAGGAGATAGAACTAGCAGATCCAGGTGAGAAGTCTAACCCAGTTTTTATTGCTGAAGACCTCACCCAGACGGAGGAAGCTACACTCAAGAAGCTTCTTAAGGAATTCAAAGACATATTTGCTTGGACATATCATGATATGAAGGGTGTTCCACCCTCGGTGGTGCAACACACGATTCCAATGATTAGCACTGCTAAATCAGTCCAACAACATCCCTACCCAATGAATCCTAAGTACGCAAAGATTGTACAAGAGAAAATTGAAAAGCTTATAAAATGTGGATTCATATACCCTATTGAGCACTCAGAATGGGTTTCTTCGATAGTCATCGTACCAAAGAAGAATGGGAAACTCAGAGTGTGTGTTGATCTCAAAAAGGTTAATGCAGCCGCCAGAAGGGATCATTACCCCTTGCCGTATTCTGAACATGTGCTTGAAAGAGTTCCAGGCAAGGAGGCATATAGCTTTTTAGATGGGTACTCTGGTTACAATTAGATCACAATTGCAGTAGAGGACCAAGCTAAAACAGCATTTATCATGGAGTTTGGAGTGTTTGCCTTTCGCGTCATGGCTTTTGGCTTGACCAATGCACCTGCAGCATTCCAACGATTGATAAACACAGCCTTTAAGGAATATCTAAGGGACTTTTGTGAAGCTTTCTTAGATGATCTTTGTGTTCATTCCTCTTGGAATGAGCACTTGATGTGTTTACGAAAAATATTTGAAAGGTGTAGATTATATCGCATCTCCTTGAATCCTTTCAAATGCCAATTCTGGGTTAAACACGGAGTTATCTTAGGGCATATAGTGTCCAAAAATGGGATTTCCACTAACAACAGTAAAATCAAGGTCATTCTAGAATTGCCCCACCCACCAACTATAAGGGAGTCCAACGCTTTATGGGCCATGTTGGTTATTATCGAAGGTTTATTCTATTCTTCGCCGAGATAGCTCGATCATTGTATAAGCTTCTCATTGAGTTTATTTGGACCGAAGATTGTGATCGTGCCTATGAGCTAGTAAAAGAAGGCCTTGGCGAGTGCTCCAATCTTGCGAATGCCTAACTGGGATTTAATCTTCCATGTGCATATTGATGCATCAAACTTTGCTATTGGGTGTGTGTTAACTCAATCTGGAGAACACAAACTAGACTACCCCATTAGCTTTGCCAGTCGCCAGTTGAACGATGTTGAGATGAACTACACCACTACGGAGCGAGAAGGGTTGGCAATGATATATGCAGTAAGGAAATTTTGTTATTACCTCCTTGCCACACCAAGTTTGTTTTCTATGTGGATCATCAAGCATTGTTGTATCTGGTAAACAAAGCATGCTCCACAGGAAGAATCACACGATGGTTATTAATTCTTCTTGAGTTTGATTTCACTGTTGTTGTGAAACATGTCATGGCTGATCATTTGTCTCGCATACCTAATGGTGAGGCTCCTACGGGAGTTGATGATGACTTACCTGACACTTCCCTGTTCATGGTGGAGACAATGCTTGAATGGAGTGAGAAGATTGTTAACTTTTTGGTTAATGGCTTTCCACCCAAGGAGCTTCGTAAAGATCTAGCTCAAAAACTGATCAAGGAATGTGAACCCTATTGTCTGATAGCCGGGACTCTTTATAAAAGAGGAAAGGATGACGTTCTTAGGCGTTGTGCCCGAGAGGATGAGTATCTATACATTTTGCAAGAGGCACATATGGGCGTAGCCGGTGGTCACTTCTCAGGAGACTTAACTGCGCGAAAGATCTTACAATCAGGGTATTGGTGGCCCACTATGTTCCAAGATGCATCACTTTTTGTGAAGGGTTGCGATGAATGCCAACGATACAAGAAACCCCAGCGGAAAGATCAGATGCCCTTGCACCCAATTAAAGTAAACCAACCATTTGAAAAGTGGGGTTTAGACTTTGTAGGTCCAATTAGCCCAGTGGCCCACAACACACAATCTCGCTATATTATTGTGGCCACTGACTATATGACCAAATGGATTGAAGCGAAAGTGACACGTAAGGCAGATGCAAGGACAACAACCAAGTTCCTCTTTGAAAATATAATCACACGCTTCGGTTGTCCTTTTGAACTTGTGAGCGACAATGGTACACATTTTATAAATGAAGTGATTAAGGAGCTCACAACAAATTTCATGATATCCCATCATAAATCTACTCCTTATTATCCGCAAGTGAATGGCCAAGCCGAGAGTACCAACAAGACCTTAATCTCTGTTTTGACAAAGACAGTTGAAGCTCATCGCACGGATTGGGATCTAAAGCTTACGACAGCTTTATGGGCCTATCGTACTGCATATAAAGTGGCTATTAACTGCACACCATTCAAAATGGTATATGGCCAAGAAGCAGTCATGCTGTGGAATTGGATTTATGGCATGTGATAGTCCACTGGGCTCTAGACTACTTGGCCAATACCTCGAATACCCATTAGATGTGAAGGTAATCCCTTAGTAGAGCGTCTATATATCCTTGAGCGGCTAAACGAAGAAAGACAATTGGCTGTGTACAATGCCCTTGTGGAGAAGGATAGAAGGAAAAAATGGTTTGATTGCCACCTGAAAGACAAGGACATCAAGGTTGGGGATAAAGTCCTGATGTATGAAGTGCATAACGAAAAGAAGAAGCTCAAATATGCTGGTAAGGGACCGTATAGAGTATGTGAAATTACCTTGCAAGGCACCATCCGAAAAGAAGAAGCTCAAATATGCTGGTAAGGGACCGTATAGAGTATGTGAAATTACCCTGCAAGGCACCATCCGAGTGGGGACTCTCGACGGAGTTGAAACCATTGGATTCCTTAATGGGAGTAAATTCAAAAGATACTATGACCCCCTAAGCCAAGAGGAGTTACATGCAATCCATCAAAAGAAGGCAGCTAAAGAACAAGCTGAGCTTAAGAAGATACAAGCAAGAATTGAAACCAAAGAACGTCAACAGCGTGCTAGGCGCCAACGAGAAGCCAACTTGGGAATTACGCAAGTATTTTTCGAGGAGACAGAGGAGGATTCACTGGAATCTGACCCGCCTCTAAGATACCCAATTGAGTTACAGAGTCCTTACGGGGAGGTGCTGTATAATGCATTATTGGATACAGGAGCTCAACACGATTTGCTATCATATGGCGTGTGGTGTCAACTTGGAAAACCACCTTTTATCCAAGAGTGCTATCCAAATTAAAGGTATCAACAAGAAGAAAACCCCTATCTTAGGAATTCTGCACACTCCGGCTGCCTATGACAAGGGGATCGTAATTCAAAGCTTTTTGGTTATGCCTGCTGGTACCATGGAAGGGACTATAAACTTAGGGTGAAAATGGATGTTGGCCACCAAGTGCAATATCGATTGGGCAACCAGACGAGTCACAACGCAAGAACCAACACTTAGTCTGACCGCTCAAAATCCCGCTCCTAAGCCATCGACTCTGGACAAAATGCTAGATAACGAAAAATCACAAAGTCAAGTGGCAAAACCATCTTTGATTGTTTGCCACCCCTCTAATGCTTCAATTCCAAGAGTGGAAACAGGTAGTGTGGTCTCCAAGGCTCCGCTTACTATGCCAAAAAGTACATACAAATGGGTCCCAAAAGCTTCGTTAACAGCTACCCCCCCTGCTCAATCTCGTTCAGACAAGAAGCCTCGTAGAAGGAAAGCAGCTACCCGCACGAGAAAGCGCAATGTAACATCACGATGGATTCCTAAAAAATTATTAGTAGCCCAAGGGTACTACAAAGGGAATGACCAGATTTGGGTCCCTAAGCATAAGCTGAATCCCTCTATATCACATGTAAAACCTTGCAAACCAAATGTTGCCACCCCAACGACAATTCAAGACCGTGGTAAAGGAAAGGTAACAGAGTGCTCCGCATCACTTCTTCCAGAGCTAGTTTGGATTCCCAAACGATATCGATCAATACCACCTAGCTCAGGAAGGGGGGAGCCACATGAAGCTTCTAGCTCCTCATGCTAGGAACACATTGATATAGAAGTTTCTTCATGCACTACACCTACTCTTGTCAACACCCAAAAAGAGACCAATGAGTCTATGTCTTCCTTTGTAAAAGTATCGTCGGAAACGATTTCCTCCATTCATCAATGGGAGCGTACACTACCATCTCTGCAATTTGATGTGGCCACAAGGGTCATAAAAGGCTATCTGCCCACATCACCACCTATGACCGTTGGACAAATTGGTTCCAAGAGGCTGCAACATCATTGCAAAAAATATGATCTACCCAAGGAAAGGGGGAGTATGTACTCACGCTCCACATTCTCATGCTTCCTCCCTAACCTTCTCCCCTGACCATGTAATTGCCAAATTCAAGGGGATGTATATATATAGCTTCATACATAAAAAAGAAAAGAAAAGAAAAATAAAAAATAGTAAAAAGAGCAAGAGCACATTAAGAGGAGAAATATCCGTATACAAATAGGAACTAGATTGATCTGTCATAAACCTACTGATGCTATATCTGTGTTGGCAGATATGGCAAATGCAAGAGCATCACACACTTTATCCACCTTTGGTGAGAGGTATCATTTGTACCTTTCTCAAATATTTCACATGTGCTATCCTGTGATTAAAACCGAATTGGATCATATAGATGTACTAGCCAGAGAGGAAAATGTTGAGGAATTAGAATGGCTAATTTTCCTATTGACCATGACTAACCCCTACTCCGTAGAGGACATATCCTCGATATATAGCCCAAGACTTTCCTTTTCCACAAGATGACTATCCTCGCATGGTTACATTCTTGATGAGTTTATGTGGATGGGAAAACGAAAACGATATATCTGACGATGAATGGACGGATGAAACTCATGGCACTACTGAGGCTGACTTTATTTATTTGGATGATGCAGATAGAGGCTTAGCCTTAGGGCTAGAGCCAGGACTCTACAACATCCTCTTACCATATCCTCAGTAGTAGTGTGGTGACTGGTAGGTAGGTTAGTGTTTTCAAGTTGTTTCTAGTTTGGAGTCCTTAAACGAGTCTTTAATTTTTCACACTGATGTGTCTCTCGAGGTATAGTGCTTGTTAGTTGATTGTACAGGTTGAAAAGTTTGAGGTGGGTTCGCTTCCAAGTCCTGAGACTGCCGCAATGTTCATCAAAATATATCTACATCAAATTGCAAGCTATCTCATCAAATCAAGGAGATCTCCAATTTCAGGTGTAATTCTTCGATGCCCACTCTCTTTAATTTTTACTGTTCGATTAATTGCATGAACTATAATGCATGACCACATGGAAATTGTCAAAGTACTACTTAGTTTTTGAAGTTGCCTGACGTGTTAGTATAAATCATTAATGAGCTTAACCTTATTGGATATATTCTTGAGAATGCATGAAGTCTTTAGTTAACATTGGAATACGATTGTCTTAGGTCTAGGGTCAAACCATCTTAATGTTTGACACCTGGCCATGTGTGTGTTGACCTCTAAGACATACTTACCCCTTGGTCAAAAGGATGTAAGAACACATTATAGTTCAGGAGCAAAGATCAAAAGAAATAAATTTTTTAAAAAAAGCCTACAATAAATGGCAATGCAAGTCTATTATGTGCTCTAATGTTGGCTTATCGCTTTATTGACACTTGGTAGGCGAGGAGTATTCTACTCCAAAATGATGCCCTAGGTTGGTAGGGGGTAGCCTTGCCTAAGGTGAACTAATAGCTTCCTAGACAATGCCTTGTGTTAAACATGGTACCAAGATTGATGTTAGTATTGCCTTGGGGAGGTTGCCATTATGTGTAAAAATGTCACGTGCATAAAGAAATAAAGGCAAAAGGCTCCTGTAACTCTGATGTTTCTTATGTCCCTAGGCTCGTGGTATTAACTTGTTCTTAGCGCCCTGGTTCTTAGCGCAGACACATTGTGGTCATCTATTTATTTATTAAGCTGGGTAATTTTCCTTGACTTAGGCCAGTTATAGACCTTGATTAACCTTCGACACCTTGCTAACTCTTGATTTACTTTCAATATTTTTAAACTCCTGTTAATTTGCTACGCTAGCTCATTCATGTGACCCCTTAAACTAAGTTCTCATGGCAACATCCATTGTGGTCTAACATGCTTGAATTTATTAGACTTTATATCTTTTAAAGTCTTGCATACCTTCACTCTACTTCCCTGTTTTGCAAACGGTCTACCACAACAAACCCTATCGAGCTTACCATACCATAGCTTCTGAGGACGGAATCTACATCAGGAAAGGGAGCATGTTAACCTATGACGGACATTGAGACGTACTATGTTTTACGTCATGTAATTAATTTAAGTATTCTGAGTCATGGGCCGGGCTTGTCGGCACCATAGGTAAAGGATAAAGGGATTGGGTGATCCCCGATGAGAGGCGCACCTTGAATATTAGCAGGATAAGGGTTAGGATCGGCCGGCCATGTATGGGCATCCATGTGTGAATGGCTAAGTCACCTATAAGAGTCAAATGTAACCCTAAAACTCTCATTCTCAATGTGTTGAATACAAAGTGTACTCTTGCCTTATCTTCTCGTTCCCCTTCTCCTGCGTATGTGTGTGTGTGTGTGTGAGAGAGAGAGAGAGAGAGAGAGAGAGAGAGAGAGAGTGATCGAGCACTATGTGACGGCACGGCAGCGGCGAGGTGGTAGAGCGCGACGGCAGCTCCTTCTTCACTGCGACGCGAGAATCCTTCATGGCGGCGGTTTAAGCGGTGAGTGACACACCTTTGCTTTCTGTTTGAGCTTGCTAGGTTCTGGTTGTATGCTTGCAGCCATTCGTGGCTCGCATACAGTGTTCGACAAGTCCCCACAGCTCCGACTTGTACAGTAAAAGCGCACATTGTACCGCCTTAGATCTATCCAAAGCAACTTACTGGCCCAATTGTATACTACCTGCATCTCAGATCTGCCCAAAGCAACTTCAAATTTCATATCTGCAAGGTTTGTGAGATTTACAAATTTCTGACTTAAAATTGCACATTCTGCTTGTTTTGAAATTTGGGGCTTCTCACCATTAAGCTTGTAATTGCAACATTGGCACACATTGGCATTGATTTCAGTAGATTTGGTGCATAATTGCACTAGAAATTTGGGGATTTTACAAAAATTGGCACTATTTTGTAGAAATCAGCACCATTTTACAGAAATTGACACTATTTGCAAGTAATATTTTGGTATGGCATTGGGGCATTTACCCCAATTTTTTGGGTATTACAGGCATATTTACTTTGCATTGGGACATTTTCCCCAATTTTTTGGAGCATTACAGCATTTGGTACAAGTGACAATTGGTTTAGCAGATTTATAGTTGTAGATCCGGTTCAAATTTGGTCTAATTGGCTGCTTAAAAATTAGGGCTTTTCTACATTTAGCCCATTTTTGGAGCATTCGATCAATTTACCTTCAATTTGCCAGGATTTGAGCACTTGTAGCTTTTTCAAGTGTCAGCTGATCGTGTTTTTCATGGTACATGTATACATTTGTGGTTTGCTACAGTATATGTATGCCATTGTGGACACTTTGACAAATTTGTATCATCATGCAGTACACTTGCAGATTTGGGACATGCATATGTATTTCTTGTGGTGGTGAAGGAGTTTCCCTTTTAGTCCATTGATTATCCTGCTATTTATCTCCCACATTCTTACAGTTTTGTTGGGCATTGCCTACTCGTGGGGTGACTTGTGATAGATTTGTTGTGTTATCATGGCCAACAATAATAATAACCTCTTTGGAATGCTATCTCAAGAGGAAAAGCTCAATGGGCATAACTACCCTATGTGGGCTTATATGGTGCATCATGTATTGGTTGCCAAGATGTGCGGCTATATGTGGATGGCATTGTGGAGCGTCCTCTTGCACCTGCTCCAGTGGAAGGTGAAGTGATTCCCGCATTCCCGCTCATCCTCCTTCAGGTCCACCTCTTCGTCTTCCTCCTACTCAGCAACAACGTACTTAGGATGCTAGGGATGCTCAGGCCCATGCATTGATTGCTCTCTCGTGTTGCAGGCATATCATTCCGCACATTCATTCCTGCACCACTGCAAAGGGTGCTTGGGATACCTTGGCGGTGTTGTATTCAGGTCGTAAATGAGGCTCGTGTAGCTTACCTTTGAGACTAACCGCATGCTTGAAGGTGACTCTATCGATCAGTACCTTACGCATGTGAAAGACCTATGAGAGAAGCTCATTAATATTGATGAGGTCTTGATAGATAGCTATCTTGTTCAGACAGAACTGCATAATTTGCCTGACTTTTATCAGACATTTGACACCACTTTGTGGCTGTTGGCTGGCAATGCACCTAATGCGCTCATTTTTGACAACCTTGTGACTCTCTTGCTCAGTGAAGAGAAATCTCATTCCAATAGGAACAACATGATGTCTGCTGAGTCAACAATGGCTGCTCCCTTCGTGGGGATAGATGTGGGCCTAAACCTAGCCTATTGAATCCTTCCAAGACAAAGGACAAGCTCAAAAAGAAAAAGTGCTTTAACTATTGTAGGAAAATAGGGCACACCATAGAGAAATGCAGGAAGGGTATTGAGAGTGAAAAAAAGAAGAAGCTGGCATCTTCTTCCACAGGTGCAAATCATGCCAATTTGGCTACACATGTGTCATTGATGCCTTGACCCTTACATCATCGCCCAGCAGAGATGTCTTACGATGCCATTGCTTTTGATGACTATGCTCTATAGTCTATACTCCATGGTATGGAATGTCTGGTAGATGCATTTCAAGGGGGGATTTTACTTGCCCACATGCAATTGGTGATGCCTCATGGTCACTTATGTTTATTGACCCTTATGCTTGTCTATGCTAGACGCTTTCTCTTATGTGATATCTACTGGAGATGCCTTTTATGCTATTTTCCCTTGCAGTGGGATTGTTTCTTTAGTGTTGACATTGTCACTTTCTCACATGTGATGTTTATTGGGAGTGCCTTTTACACACTTGGCCAGCGTTGGCTTGCTCTCATTGATTTGACATGTCACATGTATATTATTCATTGTGGGATTATGCATCTTTACACTTGCCATACATGCCATTGATCATGGCATCGCTGAGAGTTTACCTATCCTTTCATAGCATTGGTTGATGCCCGCCTCGAGCCTCCATTTTTTCTCCCCATTTTCAGCTTTTCCCATTACTGAATTTTTACTTTTATCAGCCCTACCATTGCTGATTTTTCCTCATCGAATCCTCCATTGATGAGTTTCACTCTTGCAGCTTACATTGCATGTCTCACAAGCACGACTTCTGGATCCTGTTGCCTTTACACATGCGTATATCTGCTACCTCTTCTTATGCTTATCACTGGTGCAGTTACAGAGCATTCATGTGGATTACATGCACTTTAGCTTGGCATTTGGTACTTGCCTTCAAGGGGTATTATGCGATGCCTCTTGATTTAATGCAATTAATGTACACATGATCTTTGCCATGCGTTTCTGGTGATGCATTTATGTACTACTGTGCTCTAACATTAGCGCTATGACATTGGGGATCCTTTTCCCCGTCATATAGTGCTTGCTTTTTCCATTGGCATTGTAGTTCACTCTTACTATGGAGCATAGTGCATGGCAGCATTCACAGCTTTATCACTCTACTGCTACCCGTTCACACCATTCACTTGAGGGGGATTTGTTGGTCATGTCCACTCCCAGCTGGAACCCAGCTTACTCATGGGCACTATTTCCCTGTGAGACTGGACACAGGTTTTTTCCCCATTGTGAACACACTTGTGTGTTGGGCACTTAGCCCTAGGCTTTTTAGTACTCACTTGTACTTTCATTTCATATCATTATTGAGTACATCTTTTCCAGCACTCTCACGTTTCTATGTGCTTAAGGTTGTGTGTGTGTGTGTGTGCAGGATAGCTTCCCTCCTACCCAATAGCACATGGGCTTTGTGTGGATTTTGGTAAATTTACATGTTGAAGTTGATGATGTGGCTCTATGACGATAATAGAGATGGGTATGGATACTTCTAAATTTTTTGCAGGTATTTGTAGCTGTTGTAATGTTAGTTACATCCTTATCAGACGCCAAATGGGTGTGATGTTGTGTTGCCAAACTCTTTTTTCCATATGGCCCAAGGGGTCCTATATACAAAAAAAAGAGTGAGTTTGGGTAGGACATCACACCCATCGAGCATCCGACGAGAGTGAAACTTTGCAAGTGAGAGTTTGAATAAAAGATGCCCACTTGATACACCCATCTAAAATTAATGGCTGAGAGATAATAAGTGCTTAATGCTCTGTTGAGAGGATCAGTCTGTATCATAAATTTTGATCCCATTAAGATAATGCTAGCATGTACCACATCAATTAACTCTTTATCATAAGTACTATATTTGCATTGTGTTGGTCTTAACTTGTGACTCTCTAAGCAAAGCGATGTCGTCTTACAAAAGAATCACTCTATCCCATAACCATTAGCACCAGTTACAACAACTACAGAAAAGTGTATACGAAAGTCAAGTAGTTGCAAAACTAGTGCATGAGTAAGAGCTTTTTTTAAAGCTTGAAAGGATCTATCTTGGCTTTCTGTCCAATGAAATTTCTTGCCTTGCTTTGGATAATGTGACCTAAAAACTCAATCTTATCTTGGAAGAAACTTCTCTTCTCAAGGTTGAGATAGAGCTAGTTTTCCTTCAAGGGTAAAATACTAGCTCGAGATGATTTTCATGTTCGTGAATGTTCTCTCTCACTGAAGACTAATATATCATCAAAGAGTACTATTATAAAGGATTGATACTTGAATAATATTATGTTCATCATATAATTAAAGGTTACAATAATCCGAAGAGCATAGTTGTAAACTCATAATGATTAAGCTGGATCCTAAGTGTAGTCTCTTATAAATATAATCTTCAGTCTTTTGATGATACCCAGACTTATAAATATTATCATTTATGTTAAATTTACAGTAATGTGATGAGCTATGGTGGATCAAATGCAAGAATCAACATAATTAGCATGTGATTAAGATGAGATTAGTGAACAATTAATGTAATACGATAATGTAGGCATGGGTACTCAAAAACCAGTAATTTCTCATTAGGCCAATGCCTCAATTTATAGGTTGTACATCTACAAGATGCCAAGCATCTAATCCCACTGATTTCTCCTGATTTGTGCCACCTCCCCTACATCTGGGACACTTTTCCTAGAATCTTTCCACACCCCTATATTCACTCATGCTACCCTTGGTTCTCTCATCGATAGATTTTTCTTACCTTTTCACTGCTACTCACTCGATTACAGACTCCCTTTTACAGTCTCTTGCTAAGGGCTTGTTCTCGCATACACCCATTCACTTGCATATTTCAACACCTCCCCTCAAGTGAATAACTCTAGCACACTTGGACCCTATACCAAGTTTCCCTCTTACTTGGTAGCCTATGACCAGTGCCTCAAGTCCTTATTAACTCATAGTCCTTGACACTCTCTCTTTATGTGTCCAAGGCTACTACAAGTGCCCGTGACCCCGTGACTAAAGTGCTCACACATACATCTACCACATGACCTACATCATCGGTGGCTCAGAGGTGGTTTTACTCTATTCGGGCAGGTTACATTGGGTTGTGGGGTTTCTCTCTCAGAAAAGATGTCCTGACTCCTCTTCCTTAGGAGTCTCAATGAAGTTTGCTAATGTAGATCCCTCTTCATTTGGTTTATTGTATCAATCTCTAACCATGTGTCTTGGCTTCCCACAGTTTGTGGCAAGTGAAAGTTCTTCCTCCTCCCCTGCCTCTTCCTTGTGAGAATCCTCCTCGAGTGTAGGAATTCTCTTTCCTCTTCAGTTGTTGGGTCCAATCCTTTCTTCTCTTTGACCTTGTTTTCTTGCTCTAGTAGAGCTCCTTCTATCTCATGCAGCGTCAATTCTGGTACATTCTTTAAGGTTGCCACAATGTTCTCATATTCTCCTTTGTCCACACTCTTCAAAAGCATTGCTAGTGCCTCATCATCCTCTACCTTCTTCCTAATGGCTACCAGTTATTGTTTAATGCTTTTGTATTTGTTCAAGTGTGGTTAGAGATTCACTTTCCTTCATGTCAAGTTTGTAGAATTGCATTACCAGATTTATCTTTGAATTTTTTACCTGAGTGCCAAATAATTTATTAAGTTCATCCCATGCATCTTTAGCCCGTTGTATCCCTGCAATTATCCCTGCAATGTGGTAAATGATTTCATCATTTAAGCTAAGTGCAATGAGTCCTAATGCTTTCTCATTCCTACTCTTCCACTCATTCTCCCCATGTTCCTTTGGACATTCATCTCTTCCTTGAACTAGCCCCCATAGATTCTTCCTCCATGAGCAAATACATGGTCTTTGTTTGCCATGTATGGAACTGCTCCCCATTAAATTTAGCTATTTCTTGTGTAGTGCTCATGATGATGTAAAGGGGATCTTACCTCTTAATCCAATTCAAGATTCAAGGGCAGTGTCTACCCTTTTACAACTCCAATCTGACGTTTAATGATAATTACAACAAGTTTATCACCACCATGAGTTTACCAAAAAATTACATAAAGCCAAGGGTAACTAATATGTACTGAATGGTTGGGATATCAAACCATCTTCGAATTTCAATTTGAAGTGATAGAGATCTGTATCAAATACCCAATGGTAAATTTGAACCATCAATTGCACCAAAATGTAATGATTAGTGCTAATTAATCATTGATTAGTGAAATAATCTCCTATTTTATGTGCAAAAAAATGGAGTATGCAGGGAGGCTAGATCTGGTGCCTTAGAGTTCAAATGAGCTCAGATCCTTTGAAGAGAATCAATAGCAATTATTCTAGGAGAGGATCAAGCCAAGAAACAAAAGATTTGACCAAACATTGAATGCTTAATCTCTATTTTACCAAAGTCACTTGTAGATTTGATGCAGAGCTTAATGCCATGTCTCCTTGAGGAATTTCACAAATTTGAGATCACCAGCATGTTCAGAGCATCCAAAAACCTCTTGGTCTAGCTCCTTTGCTCCCATTCCAAGCAGTGAAGAGCAATTTGAAGTTTTCCTCAGAAAATTAGGCACTAGCGAAATCGTCGATTTTTGCACAGCTGCTCGCAGCAACGATTTGACGCATTGATTTGATGGACTGGACTATAGGCAAGGTGGCTATGTGTGCCTAAGATCTTGTTGCCTAATGTTAAGCCTGGAGGGAGATTAAGCCCCTCCACAAATGGGAGTGTAGGTAGTTAGTTGAAAAAGAGCTACAAATTGGGTTAACTCTTAATTATGATTCGTAGAGTAATTAACAAGGTAATTAGGCTCAAAAATTAGATGAATCCTAAGCTTGGCTTTGATACCATGTTAAATTTGTAGCAATGTGATGAGCTATGGTGGATCAATTGCAAGAATCAACATAATTAGCATGTGATTAAGATGAGATTAGTGAACAATTAATCTAATAATGTAGGCATGTGTACTCAAAAACCAGTAATTTTTCATCAGGCTAATGCCTCAATTTATAGGTTGTACATCCACAAGATGCCAAGCATCTAATCCCACTGATTTCTCCTTGATTTGTGCCACCTCCCCTACATCTGGGGAGCACCTTTTCCTAGAATCTTTCCACACCCCTATATTCACTCATGCTACCCTTGATTCTCTCATTAGTAGATTCCTCTCACCTTTTCACTCCTACCCACTCAATTACAAACTCCCTTTTACAGTCTCTTGCTAAGGGCTTGTTCCCGCACACAACCATCACTTGCATATTTCAACAAGTTGTACTATATTGTGAGGTCACTAAAGACCTATTTAATTTATTACAATACGCATGACAATGTGGCAGATCTTTTCATTTATACTATATTGTGAGATCACTAAAGATCTATCTGAACTATTATAGTACACATGACAATGTGGTAGATCTTTTCACATGATAAGGCTTTAGTGAAAGGATCTACCACATTATTATCATGTACACTACAATAGATCAGATAGATATCTCCATGATAGAGTCTCTCTCTAATATAGTGATACTACACTTGAATGTGCTTGGTACTAGCATAAAAGATAGCCTTCTTTAAAACTATCATTGCACTTTGGCTATCAGTGAGAATAGGAGTAGGGGTGTCTGAAGTGACACAAAGCTCCTTCGTCAACATTCTCAACCATACACATTCAACTATCACAATGAATGGTACTCTGTATTTAGCTTGACAGAGCCATGTTGCCATAGTTGGTTGCTTTTTACTAGTTAAGATATGCACGAATTGCCAAGAAAGAACCATTTTTCAGATGTGGATTATCGTGTATCATAATCACCTACCCAATCTGAATCACTAAACGCTTGTAGTTGTAAATCACTACCCTTGGCATAAAGCAATCCAAAATCCTGAGTGCCTTGCAAGTTTTGAAAGATAAATTTAATTCCTGGCAATGCTTTGTTCCTGGGCAATCCATGAATGTTGAAAGTTATGACATACCATATTGGATGTTTGTTCATGAGTTACACAAATAGATTAGGCATCCACCAAAACAACTTAAATGGTTCATCGACATCCTATAGACTAAGTTTTACACCAAGTTCCATTGGTTTAGAGATTGATTTGCATCTTTCCATGATAAAGTATAAGTGGTTATGTTGAATGGTTCATCGACATCCTGCAGACTAAGTTTTACACCAGGTCCCATTGGTGTAGAAATCGATTTACATCTTTCTATGTTGAACCTCTGGAGTAGTGCCTTAATGTGCTTTGACTAGTTAATGACTATACTATCATCTTGTTGTCTAAATTGCATACCTAAATAGTAATGTAAAAGACCAATAGCCTTGAAGGCTACACTGGAATCCTCATTGGTTTGTCTTACTAGCATGCAATCTACATACATAATATCAACAAGAAAATCCTACTTATCCTTTTTTATCTACATTCAAAGTGCTTCCCGCATGACTATTTTAAAATGCATGTCTAGTCACATAAGCACGAATCTTCAAGCTTTGGGTTCTTGTTTCAAACAATATAGAGCTTGTATACCTTATGTTCTTGACTAGTTTGGGCAAATCTAGCTAGTTGACTTACACGATCTTCTTCCTACAAGTCACCATTCAAGAACGTTGTTTAATGTCTAGTTGGTGCACTTTCCATTCATGATGGGCCATCAAAGCCATAACAAATCAGATAGTGGTCATATGGGAATTGGGAGCAAAAGTTTCATCATAATCGATCCCTTTCTATTAGGCATAACCTTTTGCAATAACAAAATTTAGCTTTAAATCTATCAATAAATCCATCTGTATTTTTCTTGACTTTAAAAACCTACTTAATACCAATAGCTTTCTTGTCAAGTGGTAGATCCACTAATGAATGGAATGAATTTCATCTGATATGGATTTCACCCAATTTGGATCTTCTTGATCCTCTTCAAAAGACTCAGATTCATCTATATCAGGTTAAGAACTAAGAAATGTAAACTTAGTAATATCTACTCTGAAGGAGTGGCTCGAGCACCAGATTTGGTTATATTGTAAAGTAGACAATTTTCTATCCCCTCCAAGGTGCTTTTAACCCATTTAGGCATAACCCTATATTCATTTATTAATGATTAATTAACATTAACTGCATCTTCTAGCTCATATGAAGTTGGTGCATCAAATATTTGAGCATTCCCCCTTGCAACAAACAAGGATTAGTAGGCAAAATTTACTGATGATTGGTAGAAATCGACACAAGTAATAACAAAATCAAACATGTCAATTGAATTAGCATCAGCATGCTTATTGAATTTCATTATTGGGTAGAGAGAATCCTCTACAAAAATGACATCCCTATTGACAATAATCTTCTTAGTGAGAGGATTTTACAGACGATAACCTTTGCTTTCAGCACTATTACCAATAAAAACTCATTTCACTACCTTGGCATCGAGCTTAGCTGCTTTGTGCTAGCACGTGTGCATATTCCAAACAACCAAAAACATGCATGTGTTCAACCATAGGTTTTCAATTGAACTAAGACTCATAAGGACTGATAGTCTTCAAAGCTTTAGTGGGGCACTTGTTCAACACATAGGTAGCACAAAAAATAAATGCTTTCATCCAAAACTTGTGTGGAAGTCTCAATAACATGTTTTTTTTGGGATGTATAAGGAGTTATACATTGATGCTTAATGCCTTTCTATGCCAAAAAATCTTTAAATATATTAGACATGTGTTCCCCTCTTATGTCGGAATGGTGAGTTTGAATTTTTAAGCGAGTTTCATTTTTAACCATAGCAACAAAGTGTTGAAAATAATAAAATACCTCTAATTTTGTTTTCATAGGGTAAGACCAACCAAATTTGCTGTAATCAAAGAATTTAACAAAATATAAATTTCCTCCCAAAGAAGTAGTCCTCTCATTGGACCACACATATCACTGTGTATGAGCTACAACTTTTTATTAGCTCTATTGGTTACATTCTTTGGGAAAGGTTTATTAGCTCTATTGGTTATATTCTTTGGGAAAGGTTTGCGAGGAAGTTTGCATCTATCACACAAATATATCTTGGTGGGGGTGGATTAAGATGAGGAAGATCCTCTAAGATCCCATGTTATTGTAAAAGCATCAAACCACCAACAAAAGTGTGGCCAAACCTACCATGTCATAACTCGGTATCTTTTATTGCATTAGAAGCGTCTATACTAGACAAGCAATATCATAATTGTCATACATGTCCAATTTATACAAACCACTCATGGTTTAATAGTTTAGTAAGCACACTCTATTTATCGAGCTCTTTGTCACTCCGACAATGCATTTATCATTTATAAATTCAACATTAAGACCTCCACGTACTAGAGTGGCACAGAAAGCAAATTTTTAAGAATTCCTGGAAAAAAAAGTGCATTCATGACAAAGGTCCTCACCACTAACAATAGTGAGAGCTATCTTACCAATACTTTTTATTGGGTAAGAGGCATTATTAGCACACATAACCATGTGACCACTTTGTGGATTCTCCATAGGTTTGACCAACACTACAATAGAATAAGGGTATAGCAGTGAAAATAGTAGTGTTTTTATAACTACAAGTCTTGGGAAATATCGGTGCGGCTCGCTGCTTTGAGCAGCGATTATAGTAGTGAAAAGCGATTATAGTAGTGAAAAGCGAAATATCACTACTGGGTAGCGATATTTTATTGTTAGAGTAGTAGTATTTCACTCCTAGGCAATGATATTTAGCTACTAGGGAGCAATATTTTGCTTCTCAGCTAGCGAAACAGAAATTTATTTTTTAAAAAGTGGGGCAGACTAGGGTCATGACAGGGCTCCCAAGTTTGTCCTAGCTTTTTTTTTAAAAATATATAAAAGAGATAGGAACATAGTAAAACTTAAAAACCTAAAAGAAATAAGTGAACATAAAATAGTTTTTATTCATCGATAAATTGAAAGATTTATATACAAGGTCAATGGTAAGGCCTTTCGCCATATGGCCATATACAAAATAAAGTATAATGAGAAGCTATGGAGTTAGGGACTGCATCGAGGTCCTCATCTCATGCATTCCAATTATTATTGCCCCTTGTAGCTTCACCCTTTTCTCTCATATTTCCATTTCTTTTCACTTGCACATGGGCACCATTTCATACATAGAACATATATATTCTTTATGCATGCATAGTAGAGCCTTGCACTAGGGTGTTGGACCAAAAAAAGAGTAGAGGTAATGCATAGGCATAGAGGCCTCTTATGTATTCTCTAAGCATGCATATTATTAGAGCTTTGGATGTTCTATGTATGCATATTAGAGCATGCATAAAGCATACATATGGACCAAAACAAAGAATGCATAGGCATAGAAACCTCTTTTGCATTCTCTAAGCATGCATATTATTGCTTATGCATTCTCTAAGCATACAGTAGGGCATACATAGCTCTAATATGCATGCATAGAACATATGTATTCTCTATGCATGTATAGCTCTAATATGCATGTATAGCTCTAATATGCATGCATAGTGCTAGCCTGGTTAGCCTAGAAGCCCCCGATGTGAACAGCCCTACACACGGGCACTTTTTACCCTATGCTGGTAGGGAATTTTCCCCCCATGTAAACACACTCTTGTGTGTTAGCCACATCAGCCACAGGGCTAGGGATTTTAGTTGTACTCTTGTTTTTCACTCATTTCTTATTATTATCATTCAGTACTTTCTAGCATGGAGCTTCGTCTCTCTCACTCTCTAAGCTTGTCTATCACTGTGTGTGCATGTGTGTCTGTATGAGTGTGCAAGGCATCTTCTTCCTCATCCATCATTGGTATCAGTCAGAGCTAAGATTTACGGCCTCGGTTTTAGTGTCTTGGTTTTGGAGCCTACACACATTTTACAGTCGACACCTGCCATCGACATTTGCGCCTCCTCCTCATTAGTGTGGCCACCGGTTGGCTTTTCAAAGCCGATTTTAGAGCTTGGCTGCAAAGCCAATAGCTCATTTCCATCGGTCTCTGAAAGTGGTGAATCAAGTGTACATTCGTTGGCCTTCTTAAGTTTTGCCATCGTACGTCCCTTCATCTTTGTCGACGCATAGCTCCTGGGTAAGCTCTTGCACTTCTTACTTTCCACAGATCTAGGGTTTCTACCTCCTCTATACATTGGTTAGCTTTTCTTTATGATGTCATACATTTTGGCCAACCCCACACACTAGCAATACACTTAGCTCAAGCTTTCATAAGCTTTCGACATTGAATTTTAACATCCGCTGAGTTTTATTGTTTCTGTTGTTGTTGCTCTGCTATAGAATCTGAATACTAGCATTCAACTTTCGGCATTGGACTTTTGAATCTGTTGATTTTGCGTAGTCAGTCATTTAGCACTCCTTTAGGCATTGGACTTTTGTGTCTGCCGTCAATTCTATCTGGTCAGCCATTAAGCTACATCCTTCACCTTGGCCTCGTCAATAAATCAGTCTTTGGCTTTTCTCAATTAGCACTTAAACATTCAACACTCCGCTTCAGCTTCAGTTATACTTGATCATTGATCAACCATTCAGCTGCTTCCGTAAATTTTATTCATTAAGCTACATCCTTCACCTTGGCCTCGTCAATAAATCAGTCTTTGGCTTTTCTCAGTCATCAGCACTTAAACATTCAACACTCCGCTTCAGCTTCAGTTTATACTTAATCATTGTCACATGTAGGATTGTCAATTGTTGGTTCATTTGATGCAAAATTGCATGATGCTACTATGCGTAACATTGATCTTGGAGATGATCCATACTCTGAATCAGGATTGTCAGTTAGTCCTATGCTTGACATTGATCGTAGTGTTGATTTATCCTAGCTGATTATGCTTTATATCAGTTCTCATTAGAATAGTGTTTATGGCTTTTGCTGTTGAGTGAGGACACATGATGTGTATTTTTTATGGTGTTCTGTGGTGGTCACTTATGCACTTGACCTCTAAGTTGTGTTCTATCTTAGAGACATACCTATATCAATGATGTTTTACTTGCTGGATGTATTAATTATGCTGAACCAGATGTTTTACTTTCTGGATGTGTTACTTATAATGAACCAGCTCCTTATTTGAGTTGCCTCCCCTTTGTAGCTCATTGACATGGATGCTAATGGAGTCAAACTGTTACATTGTCTTTAGCTTGGTTGCCTTGTCACTATACATAATTCAAGGTTTCTTTACATCAATTTGTGTGGGATAATGCATCCTTTTTACATTTCCATACATAATTTAGGGTTTTTACATCAATTTGTGTGGGATTACGCATCCTTTTTACATTGCCATGCTGAGAGGTTGCTTTATACTCTCATGGTTTGGTTGGATGTATGCCTTGCTACCCCACTTTTCATTCAGATTTGTTTTATCAGTGCACTCCGTTGTTGATTCCACCTTATCGGCTTATCCATTGACAAGGTTATTTTTAGATGTATTGGCATTTAGTGGACCTTGATAGTTTATCTCTTGCTATTGTTCATAGTGCTCGCATTATCTGTTTCTTATTGACTCACTTGAGCATGTTTATGCTTTGAATAGGTCCTCTGCTCTACTGATGCCATTGAGTCAGATTCAGCAGCCCAACTTTCCCATATTGCTCTAATGCCATGGGTGATGCAGCCATTAAACGCGCACTGCCTCTAGTCATGCATCTTCTTTTACTAATTCCACCCTTGTTGCTTCCACATCCACCTTCTCTTCTTGATGTATTGGAATCTGATCATTAGGTTACAATCATGCATTCAGCCTTCTACTCCTACTAACATCCAATAGATTTAGGAGAAATTGGCCTTCACGATTTGCTCATTACGTGTTACAGCATGCATTTGACGTTCAGACACTGGGGTTTTGAATAATTTAAGTATCTAGTTCATAGCAATCGAGGGGGGCGTCCTGCTACCTCCAATGAATTTTTTATGCTACCCCTTATCAGCAAACTTTTGGATGCCTTATTAACTATGCACTACCCATCTTGTGTTCAGTATGTAGTGTCACCAATTGAGAAGATTATAGCATTGCCCTAGCTTTGGCATTGGCACGCAATGAAGTAAATATGCATTTTCTTTATGCTTGCCGCCTCCACTTGCCGCCTCCACTGACAGCTATTGGGCATGATGTTCTCACACTAAGGTGTCCAACAGTGGTAACTATTTTTGACAATAGCCACTTCAGGTTGTGAAGCTGGGTACAACGTAGCATTCACAGCTATTGTGGAATGTGTATGGCTTTGCCGTCTATCGATAGATCTTGATATTGGACAAATATCTTCTACTACCATTTTTTCACTGATAGTGCATTTGTAGTCACACAGACATGGCACATTTAGGTGCATTATTGTTATGTTAGGAAAGGCTCCATGTAGGAGAGATTGCCTTAACCTATGTGCCTACACAAGCCAATGTAGTAGATGGGCTTATCAAAACTCTTTCTCCACGATAGTATATTATACCCTGTACACATTTATACCATTCACACTTCAGGGAGTTTGTTAGCTTGGTTAGCCTGGAAGTCCGTGGTGTCAAAAACCCTACACACGGGAACTTTTTACCTTGTGCTAGTAGCAGGGTTTTTTCCTCATATGTAAACACTCTTGTATGTTAGCCACATCAGCCCGAGGGCTAGGGCTTCTATTAGTACTCTTGTATTCCACTCATTTCTTATCATTATCATCTAACATCGAGCTTTGTCTCTCTCCCTCTCTGAGCTTGTCTGTCACACTGTGTATGCACGTGTGTCTGTGTGAGTGTGCAGAGCATCTTCTTCCTCATCTAACACATAGAACATATGTATTCTCTATGTATGCATACATAGAGAATACATGCGTAGCTCTAATACGCATGTATGCTTTATACATGCGTAGCTCTAATATGCATGCATAGAACATATGTATTCTCTATGCATGCATACATATGCTTTATGCATGCATCTTACATACTTTATTGTGCATGCATAGAGTATACATATGCATGCATGCATATTAGATCTACGTGTATGCTCTAATATACCTACATATAGGCCTCTTATACATAATATCTCTATGCATAAAGTCATCTTTATGCATTAGAGCCCTCTATGCATAGATGCCTCTTTATGCATTGTGCCCTTTATATACTAGTAACATGGAAAAAAAAACTCGAGATTACATAATTAATAAAAAGGGTTTAGGGTTAGAGCTTTCTTGAATATAGGAAGGACAAGGTGTTGGACAAAAAAAAAATAGACCTACAAACACATGAACCATAAACATAAAGCTTATTGTGGAAAAATGAGAGAGGGTTACTCACCTTATTTGAAAATATACTTTAAAAATAAAAGAGTTCAAATATTAGGTGAAATAAAACATAAAGTTACATATGCTCTGGTTATTAGTAGACAATACAACACGTCGAGGGTATTAGCCTAAGCATAAGACTTATGTATAAACCTCATGCATTAGGGTAATACATGAGGCCATATGCATTAGGCTCATGCATAATGCATGAGGCATATAATGCATAAGACTCGTGCATTAAGCATGAGGCTCATGAATAATACATGAGGCTAATGCTTGCCTATATGAATAGAAGCTCATGCATAGAAACTCATGAGCTTCTGTGCATTGATGTCCCTATGTATAAAGGCATTTGCATAGGGACATCAATTAATAATACATGAGGCTAATGCTTGCCTATATGAATAGAAGCTCATGCATAGAAACTCATGAGGCTCTATACATGAGTTTCTGTGCATTGATGTCCCTATGCATAAAGGCATTTGCATGAGCTTCTATGCACAGAAACTCATGAGGCATTATACATAGAGGCTTGTACATAGAGCCTCACGAGTTTCTACGCAGAGAGGCTTATGCATGAGCTTCTATGCATAAAGACTATGCATAGACTTTATGCATGAGGCTTATACAATCATTAGCCTCATTCCTTATGCACTCATGAGCGTAATAAGCTTATACATTAGCCTCATTCATGAGGCTCATGTTTTAGCCTAATACATGAGGCTTATGCATGAGTCTCATGCATTAGGCTAATCCATGAGCCTCATGCATGAGGTTAATGCATATAAGCTTAAGATTCATGCATTAGCCTAAGCAAAATGCATTAGGCTAATCCAAGAGCCTCATGTATGAGCTTCTATGCATAAAGACTATGCATAGACTTTATGCATGAGGCTTATACAAGCATTAGCCTCATTCCTTATGCACTCATGAGCGTAATAAGCTTATACATTAGCCTCATTCATGAGGCTCATGTTTTAGCCTAATACATGAGGCTTATGCATAAGCCTCATGCATTAGGCTAATCCATGAGCCTCATGCATGAGGCTAATGCATATAAGCTTAAGATTCATGCATTAGCCTAAGCAAAATGCATTAGGCTAATCCAAGAGCCTCATGTATGAGGCTAATGTATAAGCTTAAGCCTCATGCATTATACTAAGCCACTTGCATTAGGTTAATATATGAGCCTCATGCATGAGGTTAAGCCTTGTGCATAAGCCTTAAAACATGAATAAATACTAAAACATATAAAAATCTTATTAAAAAAAACACAAGATAAAAGAGAGATCTCTTACCTTATGAGGCTTGTAAGTCTTCACTCAAAGATGTAGAAGGAGACTCTACAACCAAAATAAAAAAAATGAGTATACAATATTAAATTAGTATAAGTTAACAACATTTTATTGCATGAGAACTGGGAGAGGAGAAGTCTCTCTAACCCTAATCTTAAGAGAAGAAGAGGAGAAGTCTCTCTTACGCTAATAGAAAGCCTCTGGCTTATATAAAATCCTAACCTTAGATTTTAAATAAAAACCCTTATAGAGAGCTTTCCATCAAAGCTCTTTATTAGGCTTTCTATGTAGGAGCTAGGGTTAGGGTTAAACTTCAAGAGAGAGGGAGAAGCTTTCATGGAAAGCTAGTTTGCACAAGAGAGAAGGATGGAGATGGAGATGAAGCTTTTATGGAAAGCTTGTATGCATAGGAGAGGGAGATGAAGAGCACATACCTTACTTGAGCATAGGATGGGAGAGGTGGAAGATATGGAATAGGTACATATCTATACAAAAATCCTAGAGGCGAAAGACATTTTGAATGACATTGTCCTATGGCAACGGTAATGAAATAGACGGGAGTACACTTTTTGTAAGTCGCTACTATACTGGACATTAAAATTTTGTTACTATTTTCACGAAAACACAACAAAATTTCACTGCTCAGTAGCATTTTTCACTGATGAGCAGCAAAAATAGATGTGAAATTTTACTACTCCGCAACGTTATAAAAGGCCCCAATATCCCTAGTTGCAAAACACTATTGTGCCCCCAACGTGTTATGGTGCAAACTTCTTTGAGAAGTTGTTCTTAGAAGCTCAAGTGTCAAGAAACCAACTGTAAGTAACAGTTACAATAAGACAGGCCTCTTGTTTAGGATTATACTACAAATAGCCATAAGTGAGAAGTCTTGCTGGATAGTGACATAAGCAGAGATCTTTCTTTGAATTGTGATTGTCAAAGGTAGAATTGTTGGATTCTTTCTTTTTTATTTTATTTATTTTGAAGTTTAAAGAAATTTTCAATTGCATGGCCGGGATTTTGACAATATTGGCAAGTAATCTTATTTGGCTACTCGAAATCACCCTTAGACTTAGAAGTTTTACTAAAATTGATCTCTTCTACTGAAATTTATTACCCTTATACTTGGTTACTAAAGCTCTCAAAAACATTTTTCCTGGACTATTCTTTCTGCAATAGTAAGCTAACAAGCTCTAGACAGGTAAGAGGGGCTGTATTGCCTCTCAAGAAAAAGATGGAGGGAAGTACTGAAACCCACATAAGATTTAGGCCAAGAAATAAGGGTGATGTTAATCATATCCTTTTTAGGAATGACTTCATTAATATTAAGGAGTTATTCTCTCAAGTCATGTAGTTTTCTTAAATGTTCATTCATGGACCCCTTTTCTTACATATTTTCATTATCAAGTTGACTTCTAAGATAGTCAATCCTTAAATCATTTTTAGCTTGATACATAACTTCTAGAGTGTTCCAAGCAAGCATGGATGTTTTACAAGAGTGAATATGGCCCTCATTATTGCATTTGAACCTACTCACATAATACGAAGTTTAAAATTCTCCTAGTTAGACTTGTTATTAGTGTTAACCTTCTTGATATTATTGCTATTGTTGTGTTGACGATGTTATTCTTGGGCTCGTCAAATGGTCTAGAAAAAAATCCACAGACTTTAGAGTTTAGAGACAACATGATACTTAGGTAGCTTGTGATCCTTTGGGATACCATTCTTCCTCTTACAATTTATGGCTAGATAGATAGTAAAGCTAACAGAATTTGTTAACATAAGTGTAGAGACAATCTCTTTCTTGAATTGACAAAGCATATCCCAGTACTCTAGCTCTAGCTTTGCACTAGGGTGGTAAAAGTTCTTCTTTATGAGCCTTTGGAAAGGTTGCCAAGTGTAGGGTTTTGTCTACTCTCCTTGGTATTATTCCAAGTGTAGGGTTTTTATCTACTCTTCTTCCACCATAGAATAAGAGCTCCATAGAGTAGCACTCTCCACTAAATGATTGCTAGCATACTTGATCTTATCTCTTTCATAAATATTATCTCCCAAAAAGTAACAATCAAGCTTGCTAAGCCATGAAAGTACAACTTGAGCATCCTTCTTCCTATAATAATTTTGGAAAGTGAAAGCTTTACAATTGATGTTACTCACCATCTTGGAAACTTGTGCGTGTAGTGTAGCTTTGATAGTCCTTGGATAGTATAACTTGAGCATCCTTCTTCCTATCATAAATTTGGAAAGTGAAAGCTTTACAGTTGATTTTACTCTCCATCTTGGAATCTTGTGTGTGTAGTGTAGCTTTGATAGTCCTTGGATGTGATCTTCTTCAAATTCAGATGATTTTGAACTAGCATGTCTTCTACTCCTTTTTCTATGGGTAAAATGGTGCTTTAATTCCCTCCTCTTCTGCCTCTCTATGACTACTTGTGCATGAAATGCATTAAGTTGGACTTGAATAGCGGGTGGTTGTGGATTATTCACCATAGTAGTAAGAATTCAAAAGAGAAAAAGAGAAATTGAAGTGTTGAAAAAACAAATGCAAAAAGAGAGTTTCCTTATCTATTACTCAAAACCATGGAAAGAAATTCGATGCCTTGCCTTGAGTCGAAAAACTTGAAGTCATAATTTACACAAGGTCGACGGACAAGACGGGTGTTAAAATACTCCACGTCCAATGGTCAGAGTGGTGATAAAATAAGGTTGCAACACTTCAATTCAATTGTAATTGTAATTCAACTTTCAAATGCCATAGAGAACCGAGGTAGAACACATGGAACGTCCTCGTGTGCTTGTCTCCCACTTGTGAGAAAAGGAGACTGTTTTTGGGCTTTGCACATTTTAGAAGGGTATGCAAAGGATATAAGGCTAAATCAAAGTCTTAATCCCCAAGCTGTTGATCAAGAAAACATAAACCACTCTGGAGAAAAAACAAAAATGTCACTTCTTTGCTTGGGAGATGTGATCTTGATTTTCTGCTCTAAATCCACTTGTGCTTGCATATATGGAGGCCACAGTGATCAACCCTTTGTAGTCTACTTCAAAAGAAGTAAAGAAAATATATTTTTGTTGCCAATTCTCTTACACATGAAGTGATACCACTATGTGATTGCCCACAAAGCCTCTTGTTTAGGCTTAAGATTTAGCCTTTGCTTACTCAAAGGTATTTCCCCTTGCTCCTATTTTTCCCAAAGCTCCAAACAAGCACTTAAACCTTGGTTTTTGTTAATTCCTAGATTAATTTCGTTTATTCTCCACAAAACCCTTGAAATTTAATTTTCTCCATGAAGCTTTTGAGAAGTGGTTTTTTTACAAGCTCTAAACTCCTTGAAAAATATCTTAGCTTTGATATCAAGATAAGGAGATATTAATCCACCACATACATGTCTATAACCATAGTTTTAATATTTGACATAAGCAAATTAAAGAACCCAAGCCAAAGTATGAACCAAAGCAAATTAAACAACCCAACCTAAACCAAAGTATGAACAAAAGCACAAGATAAGAAAGACCAAAGCTTTGATATCACTAACAGGATCTCGAATTAAGAGATATTAATCCACCACATACGTGTCTACAACCATAGCTTGAATAATTAACATAAGCAAATTAAATAATCCAACCCAACCCAACCCAAACCAAACACAACCCAAACCAAAGCATGAACAAAAAAACAAGATAAAAAAGCATTGGGTGCAATCTATCCCCTCAACCCCCTTCTCACGTGGGTATTTAAAATTGTGTTGTGAGAATTAGTCCAAGGAGCCAATAATAGTTTTCCTTATCAACATTGGGCTTCCCTTTACAAAAGTAACATGCATATAAAGTTTTTGCATAAAATAAATGGCCAAAGCATGTAACTTTATAAATCAACACCCCAACCATACAAATTGGGTGGAAAATATATGGAATCCAAAAATGTGGCACACGGCCAACCAAAATAATACTCCATACGACACCATAGTGGGTGTTCACGTGCTATGTACAAACCATCATCAATGCAACACCTTAGTGTGGGTGCCATCACACTGCTCACAAACATCAACCATGTCAGTTTATAATAATTATTTGGAATCCACACAATTAATCATGACATGAGAATGTAAAAATAGGTATAAACACACACAGTAATAATACATTAGCTTAGTATTTAACATGGAGATCACCCGCAATACTAATAACACTAGCATGGCCCTAAACACATACATTAATTACATTGAGTCACCAATATCAAGTGGTCTCACCCACGATACCAACCCTGTTAGCATGGTACAATGGTTACCCATGCATTCTCGAATCACCATAGAAGGATGAGATCTAACACATAAGGTCTTGATTGAGATCTCGGTCTTAAGATTCATAATATGCCCAATTGAGTAGTTTTTTGGGAACACTTGAGCTCAGGTCTCTTGGTAGAGTTGAACCTTGAATGCTCAATGGACTTCGATAGCCAATTGATGCCAAATGAGTCTCTTAGTGGATAGAGAAAACTCTTGTAAGAAGCTACTTTCTATCATGTCAAGATAAAAGAAGACATGGTATCCCAAAGTGTAAAGCTTTTGACTATTAAAGACAAGGAAACAATTGTTAAAAGGGGAGATGTGTTTCTTTATCCCGTGATAGTTGGCTTGCTCAGTCCACTATTCTAAGTGCCAAAGTGTTTTAATTATTATTTATTGTTGGCAAATAGTTATTAGGGTTAGAGTTTGGATAGCAATGGAACACACACACACACACACACACACACACACACACACACACACACACACACACACACACACACACACACACACAGAGGAAGCAAGCTGGAGAGAGCAAGAGTGGGAGAAGAACATGCACGTATATTCACACAATAATGATAAGTGGTATAAGTAAACCTCGCTAGGTATAGTTTCACTCTGGATGTTTAAGGGGAAAAATCGATAAGACAAAAGTGCCCTTGGAGTTAGTGCCATATGTAGCACTACATAAAAGCATATGCCTTCAAGGATGTTACATTTCTATTTGGCCTTGGTAGGTTCTTTAAGGGTAACTCTTAAGTAGAGTTAGGAATTAGTAGGATGTATTTACTATTATCATTGAGAGGCAAGAATGTATGCACATAATGAGCTTAAGCGACTTTATTACGTAATATTGAGTTTTACTAGTATGTCTATATTAAACACGTAGCTCTTATAGCCTCTCTTATAGCCTCAGTGACTCTAATCTTGAGGATTCACGAGTCCACATGTGCCTACCGAGATCATGCTCATGTGAGTTAAGCACTTTCTAGAGAAGACCAAAGCCTTCCTTGGAGAGTTTGGTGGGAATGGGACATGCTAGATCTACCATCTTACACATTGACTATGATGCATAATGTTATAATATGTTTTGCGAATGCTTAGGGACGATCGCTTGGGATGTGCTAGATCTACCATCTTACATGTTGACTATGATGCATAACATTATAATCTATTCTTCTAATGCTTAGATGATCGCTTAGGATGTGCTAGATCTTACATGTTGACTGCGATGTAGGACATTATAATCCATTTTTATAATTCTTAAGGGGTTCTTATTTGAAACCATGGCTCTAGGTTGGGAGGTGGATTAGAGCCAATTTGAGTGATTTGCCACCCCATTTGCCATTGTCTGAAACCCCTAGTAGTGCTTGCTGTGAGTTGATCTCAAGTCAACCCTTGGTTCTCGTTGTTTTAAAGTCCCATTTACCATCGTTTAAAACCCATAGTAGTGCTTGAGGTGAGTTGATCTTAGGTTAAGCCTTGGTTCTTGTGATAGAGACTTCACAATTTCTACCCATGGCACGGCAAACAAATGCACCCATGGCACGGCAAACAAATGCATCCAAAGCACATTTTGAACCAATCTTGCATGTCTATGAGGCATCTCCATTACCTGAGTTTGTGAAGTCCCTAAGGTTGGTGGTTACATAGAGCATGCCTAACCCCTGCCTATGCTCCTTTTGAGCTAACACATTTGCAAAAAAAGGGTGAGATCTCTCTTGCCCATGCATCATGGTGGATGTTAGGGAGTCTCTTCTGCCTATCCTCATTTTCAACTAACACTTACAGTGGGGGTGGCATGAGTATGTAATATGTACTTCACCTTCATCTGCGACGTGTGAAAGCCCTCCCCATGAACTTCTACGATGGCAATAGAGATGTGTGTAGACACCCTAAAGTAGTATGGCCGTTAAAAGTAATAGTAGCTAGAAGTAACTCGTGACAGCAGATTTTTCTTGCAGCTCTCCTTCCATAACAACCACAAGAGGAAGCACGCAGAGTAAGCTAGGTTTGAACTCGTATCAGCAGGCCCTGCAGGTGCTTAACAGACAATGGATTTTCTGGTAGTCGAAGAAGCAGGAAGAGACCCGTTGGAGAGGGCAGCCATGGCGCTGGAGGATCTCTACCTGGTCCGTGACACCTTCTTCTCCAGCGATCCATCGGTCAAGAAACTGCGCCTAGAATCTGGGGCATCCCAAGTTGTGGCAATACTGGACAACATACCTCCTGGTATCACAACAACACTCATCCGCCTCTATCACGTATACACGCATGCATGCAGAAACATGCTTATATACATGCATGGTACACACATATACATCATTTTATGGATGTATGCTCATTTATACATTGCATATGTATATGCATGCACGTTGCATACATACGTACAAACAAGGTGTGTATGGATGCATGCATGACATACAATAGTGTATGTATGTATGTATATACATATATGTATCTCTATTACACACTTGCTCATGTACTTTGATGACAAGGGTCATGTACTTTGATGACAAGGGGATGAATTGACATTACATGCACATAGTAGCAATGAAATGCGTTTCACTCCCTAGGAATGAAACTTTTCATACCATAAATGTTTTTTAATATCTTTTCTTTTTCTTTGGTTTTTGGGCCGTGCGACATTTTGGATTGTATACTAAAAAAAAGGCTTGCTAGTGAGAGGATTATTTGTTGATATCCATTCCCATTCTCCCAAATCCCAATGTAAGTATTTGATAGAGCTTCCTCCAACCTACACTCCAGTCTGGAGTTAGGATCCTAGTTCCTATAGGCAATAGGTTGCATGTCTATGGGTGCCAAAGCGTAGCTCTATGAGATTTCCACAAAATGGATAGACCGAAGGTACTCCATTGTCTTAAGGTTTTGGTGGTTTGGATGACTAGACCAATTTGTGGAAACCTCTAGCTAAGCGTGCATTGGCGTGAACACAATTGGGATGGGTGACCTTGGCCTCCCACCCAACATGGTATCAGAGCCATGGGTTGAAGTGTAAACTCTAAACCACTATAGAAGCCAAGTTGAGCCTTTGAGCCACGAAAACATAGACAAGCTCAACCTTTGAGCTATAAAAAAGTGGACAAGTTGGTACCAAGGGGGGTTGTTGAGAAAAGTGGTGCCAAAGTGTAGCACTAGGATATTTTTCACAAAATGGATATAATAGAGGTTCTCCATTGCCTTAAGGTTTTGGGGTCTGGATGGTTAGACCAATTTGTGGAAACCTCCAGTAAAGCGTCCATTGGCGTGAACACAACCGAGATGGGTGAGCTCTCCGGACTTGGGCCCTCACCCAATTTCCAACGTATGGTTCTATTCATTGTTTTAAGTCGAAATAATGTCTATTTCATAGTTTCTATGTTTTATACAACACTCTTGCATAAAATAAGAATCATATATAGTTCTTTTTTGTGAGTTGGTATCCCTCTCCTTGTATGACCGAAATCCCAATGTAGGTATTGTTAGAAATTGTGCATCTCAGTGTATTTATGGGGTTTGCTTATTTTATGGGCTTTGATCATTTTCTCCTATTTTTAGTAAGTCATAGGCAGTCGGTCTGTTTCTAAAGGCAATCGGCTAGTTCACATATGCACTATAAAAGGGGTCTTCTCATATTCACTTGATGTAGTTCATTCCAAGCACAGTTCAACACTACTTGCTGGCTATTGCCATTGTAAAGCTTCATGCTATTATAAAAGGTGGTCTTGTCCATAAGCTCTCTCTCTCCTTTGCTCCCTCTTCTCTCTCTTGTTTTGTCTACGCTTCCGAGTGTGCATGCTCCAACATGGTATCAATCGCTTAGGTACGTGGCTGCCTTGTACTGTTAGCAGTCATCTCCTATCTGCACAATTAGGGCCATTGTTGTGGGTGTGCTCGCCCAGAGCCTTTTCTCATTTTTTCCATTTTCCATGTTTTTTTTCCCCCTATTTTTACTGGTCGTTGGGGGCTGACTGTGCTGGCCGACTGAGCTCTTGTACTACCCGACTTTTCATGTGGTGGCCGACTGGATTTTACGAGTCGTGGACATGTGAGGCAGCCTGTCGGCTGATTTAGAGCTGGCCGACTGGTACCATAGGGTGCTGTAAATATCACTCTTGTCCCCACCTCCTATCTTGTATCGTTTTCATGTGTATATAGCAGAGTTCTCACAAATCTCTCTTGTGCATCTGTGTTTGCTCTTCTGCAGTCAGTTTTGCGTTCAGATTTAGGCTGGTGGTTCACTCCTGAGTGTGCTCTTCTTTTAGCGTATAGTCCTGTTGTGTGTGCTCTCAATTTTCTGTCCCATATTTGTTGCGTATTCCGACATGGTATTAGAGCCCCAGGTGGCTTGAAGCTTGGAGTTATTGGAGAGCTTGCAGGACTGTTGATTTCTCGAAGACCTTGGTGTAACATGCGGAAGCTCTGGGGGTCTTCTTTCACACTCCTGGAAACATACTGATGCAAAACGCAGATATGGAGAGAGAGTAGAGAGAGAGAGAGATATGCTGGAAATTCAGTATATTACTATAGTACAAAAAGGTACTCTTTTATAGCCCTAGGCTGTCTTCATAAAAAGGGTGACAAACACCAAAATTCTGGTCCCCACTTGGACCCCAAGGATCCAATACCTAAAGGATTGAATGGTTACAATGAGGAGCCTCTTTGCCTATTTATAGGCCTTTGGTTTTTCTTGGGGAACTGGCCGACCAGCAGTCGGCCAGACGACTGGATACTAAATCCAACCTGAAGATGCGCCTCCAGCCGCCTCCTGCGAGACAACTCCTGTATCCTTCTTTGGTTCAGCCGACAGCTCCTGTACACAGCCGATAGCATCTCCAAGTCCCCACTTCACACAGTGCTCAATGTCCTAGTCTTTAATCTCTGAGAATGTCCATGGCATATTCATGCACAATGATATCCCCCTCCGCTAAACTTGATGACGGGATTCCAACCTATTCTTGGATGACTGTCATCATCCCACTCTATTCCTAGAGTTCCTCTGTCATCTATCCATCACTGGCAACCCTTTTCTTTGAAAACCCGGCTCGGTCTCCAAAACCACTTTGTCTCAGATTAAGATCTATGCATCTGTTCCCTCCAATCCCCAATCCATTCTTGCCCTGACTCTGAACACTGTCCTGGGGAGGAGATCTAGACACTGTGAAAATATACCCAAAAAAAGCATTTATTCAGCCCAAAAAGGGCCGACTTCTATGCTGACCACTCAAACTCTCATATAAATATGAGGCTCTTCTCATGTTCATAACCACCAACCTACGTGGACTGGGCGCATCTGCGTTTTTCCGCACAGCAGCGTTTACATCGCCTACATCAGGCTGACTTCATCATCTATATCAAGCTTATATCAACGCTTTCATCAGGGTCACTCGAGCTCTGTTAACTGCGTTTTATGGGACAACAGCTCTCTCTTCTTATTCGGAGTCTCACATAGAGCTCCTGCAATTGGACTTCATCTTTTATATTCACATCACCATTGCATGCTGTGTGTTTTACTGTGATCTTTCATATATTTGGTCCTTTGGTCTCTTTTGCCCTCACATGGTATTAGAGCAATCGTGAGCAAAGGGATTGAAGACCTCGAAAGTACACACCATGGATCGTCTACCCTCAATTCCGGAGGATCAGCTTTTCATACCAGATACTGACTCCCCTTATTCTGATATAGATATCACGGAGAATGGAACTCCTAATTCACTGGAGAGTCCTTTTCGAGGTCTTTCATTGGGAGATGACCAGCTGTAAGTGTTGAGGAGAGAAACCTGACAGTCCACCAAGACCAGGCATGGATGAAGGACCTGTCGAGGGTGCTCCATAAGATGGAATCAAGTTTTGGGTACTCTGCATAGGAGGAATACTAGGTTGAGGCACGAAACCTCAAGAGGGCACATAATTGGGAAAAACGCCATTGCCAGAGATGGGTTGGTAAACCACCTGATACCCTGGAATGCTGGGTGGGACCGTAGTGCCAAAGGGCGTCGTGTTAAAAGATAACTGGGATGGGTAGAAACCATATGCAGGACCTAAAAGAGGTGCAGGCAATGATGACTGCATGCCAACACTAGTTGGAAGAGGTATGGGTTGGGAAGGAGGGTTTTGAGTTTGAATTTGTGCAGTATTCCATAACACATTAGGAGTTGGAACAGAAAGTGAACCAGAGGAGAAAACAATGTTACCTCCTTGGACACCAGACGTCGGAGAGTGAGTTATACTCCTAGACCCTCCTATATTAGGGTTCACAAAATGCCAGGGATCGAGGGTACCGTTTGTTGAACCTGTGCCACAGAAGAAGATACCCATGCAGAGTTAGGAATATATGTACTAATAGGCACATACGAACCTGGCGCGTTCACCGACAGGGAAGATGATGGATCTCCGAACGATCGAGGAGGTATGTGTCCTTCCTGAGAAAAGGTCCCATACTGAAGTCTAGTTTGTTGGCTAGAATGAGAAGTAGAGCTCTGTCGTTGAGGCTGAATACCTGGGGTCCAATACTGGCACACTGGCTGTGGGCACCAGCCTTCCTGGACTCCCGCACCATCTTCCTGGACTCCCGCACCATCTTCCTTTCATGTTTCTATGTCCAGAAATGCTTTCACAGAAAAGACTCGTTTTAACGGGTCTAATTATACAACCTGGGCTAATCTTATGGAACAAGTTTTCACTTCCCAAGGTTCCTGGAACCTAGTAAAGGGCCTTGAACCAAAACCCACCTTTCTCTAGTACCTCCTGAAGTCATCAGCCATTGGGAGGCTAGAAATGCCACTGCTATAGTGGAGCTCATGCAAGGCCTCCTGCCCGAGTTTCATTCACAACTCCAGCAGTTTCTCTATGTCTTTGACAGATGGGCACACCTCGCAGAGAGATGCCGCACGTGATCGTATGCATCGCATTGATCTTGAGCATCAAATTCAAATTTTCTCTATCAAAGAAGGGGATGACCTGACTGTCAAAGTTGCTGAATATCGGCGCCCCAACATCGAGTTTGCCACCACTGGCTCTGCCAAGTCCTAGGAAGATCAGGTTATCACTCTTCTAAACAAGTTGCCTCCTAGCTTCTTTTCTTTTGTCACACAGACCATTAGTTTAGAGCCTATGCCTAACCTATATGAGTGTGAATGCCAACTCTTGTGTTTCGCTAGGTTGCATGACCAATTTCATCCCTAGAAGTCATCCTCTCCCTCCACTCAAGAGGGGGCCCTTGTGTCCAATACAACCTCTACTCAAAAAGGACAGCAAGGAAAAGGGATAGAGAACTTAGGAAATCAAGGAAAATCTCCCGGCAACCACACTGATTCCAGAAATCCTCATCTTCGACACTTTCCCCTCATCTTCTCTCATGATCCCTTTTTGGTTTGAGAGGGGGGGTGTGAAAATATACCCAAAACAGGGATTTATTCAGCCCAAAAAAGACCGACTTCTATGCTGGCCGCTCAAACTCTCATATAAATATGAGGCTCTTCTCGTGTTCATAACCACCAACCTATGTGGACTGGGCGCATCTGCATTTTTCCGTGTTGAAATTCGTGGTGCTTATGCTAGATCAAGATGAGTGGAGGAGAGAGACCCAAAAAATACAAGAACAAATCTTGTTTATTAAGTTGCTTATGCATACAACTTGGCCTTTGCACATTACATAATGCCTTCTAGCTTCATCTTTAAATAGGTGAACTAGTGGACCATAAGTCCATTCACACACACATCCTTCTCCTACCCTTTTACATGACCTCAGTCTTTTAATACTCTCCCTCAATACCAACTATGAAAGAGTTGGAATAGGTGGTATTGGACATAGGTTGCCTTTATGTCATTGGGCGTACAAGGTTTAGGAATATAGGTGTTGTTACATTGAGATTTAAAACAAGTGCTCAGTGGAGTTAGAGGTTGATACAAAGTTAGCCTCTGACTCTTTGTTAGGACATTTAGAAGTGAGATGTCCCGTTTGTTTACGCTTGTTACATTTCATCTTGTTGGGATATTTGATCCGACAATTATTTGCAAAATGACCTACCTTTTTGCAATGGGTACACCTTACTTTGCAATGGGTACACCTTACTTTGCTCACTTGATGTGACAAAGCTTGTTCAATATTCAATGGAGTGGTTACACTTGAAGATTCAGCTCCCCCGTTTGGCCTCTTTTCTTCATCAAGACAAGATTGAATGACTCCTTCAAGGGTGGGATTAGGTATGTTCTTCAGGGTGGTGACTAAGATGGGGTACACCTTCTTGACTGCTTTTAACAAAACAGCCACTGCATCATCTTCATCCATTCTCGCATTCACTGATGCAAGTTGAGCCATAAGGCCCTTCAAATGACAGATAAAGGCTCCAATGCCGTCTCTCTCTTTGAGCTCCAAGCTGAAAAATTCAATTTTAAGTGAGATCTTGGAATTCTTACCACGAGCTCCATAGAGCTTGTCAAGCTTATCCCATTTCTCCTTTGCAGTCGGAAGCTGGTCCACATGATGAATAAGAGCCTCATCAAGATGGAGCATGATGATGGCTTGTGCCCTCTCATCATCTTCAATATCTTCAGCCTTAGTTTGATCAATAACCTTAGTGCCGGAAATGAATGGCCAAAAACCTTTGGACATCATCTTATACTTGACAAGAACTTGCCAAGTGTGGAAGCCCTCTCCTGAGAACTTCTTAATTTGGGTGTTTTCCTTTGACATTGGGTATTGAAGGGGTTAATGGGCTGATTTATGAAGAAGAAAACCAGAAAATTTGTGATGTTTTGGCTAAAGTAGAAAGAGAATGGCTTATGAGAGTGCAACAACCCTTAATCAAGCCAAGGACGTTGCATAAAAAGAGATTAAGTTGATGAAGCTTATGGTTTAGCACTTATGGTTTGTGCCCAACCACAAATTTTGATGGAGATGAGCTTCCTTAGTGTCAAAGAACACTTTCTTTGGTGATTAAGATCACCATTAGTGTTTAGCAACACTATTAGTGCTTAAGAGCACATTTTTTAGTGTCTAATGATACTTGCATTGGTGATTAGATGCACCATTAGTGTTTAAGAACACTCTTAGTGCTTAGAAGCACTTTGTAATGGCTCCCCTTGGTTGGATTAGTTGCATCATTAGTGTTTAATAACACTATTAGTGTTCAAGAACACTATTATTAAGCTTTTGAAGAAGCTTTCATGGCAGAACAGGAGCAGCCTGGTTTTTTGACTCCCACGCTCGATTCAGGCCGCCATTAGGGCCGAGATTTGAGATACTAAGCCCTTAGATCATGGGCTTTAAAAGCCCTAACTTGCCTCAAGCCAGTGGTGCCCACAGGCGGCGTATTGCTGTACGACATCAGCACTGCAGAAAAACGGGCGTCGGCCTGCTTAGAGCTCAACGACGCGGCTCAGAGAGATGAAAGCCAGCAATTGCCTGCATGAACCTGAGCGCTCGGAGGTCCTCTTCAACTTCCTAGTTGAAAGCACACCAAGATACGGCCTCCAAAAGCAGCTGGAAGGCCTCCACTGGCTGGGGGTAGATAAGATGCACTCAAGAAACAACTTTTTGACCTAGTCTACACCTTGCAAGTTGCCTAGCTCTAGATACCATGTTGAAATTCGTGGTGCTTATGCTAGATCAAGATGAGTGGAGGAGAGAGACCCAAAAAATACAAGAACAAATCTTGTTTATTAAGTTGCTTATGCATACAACTTGGCCTTTGCACGTTACATAATGCCTTCTAGCTTCACCTTTAAAGAGGTGAGCTAGTGGACTATAAGTCCATTCACACACACACACACCCTGCTCCTACCCTTTTACATGACCTTAGTCTTTTAATATTCCGCACAGCAGCGTTTACATCGCCTACATTAGGCTGACTTCATCATCTACATCAAGCTTATGTCAGCGCTTTCATCAGGGTCACTCCAGCTCTGTTAACTGCGTTTTATGGGACAACAGCTCTCTCTGCTTATTCGGAGTCTCACATAGAGCTCCTGTACTGGACTTCATCTTTTATATTCACATCACCATTGCTTGCTGTGTGTTTTACTCTAATCTTTCATATATTTGGTCCTTTGGTCTCTTTTGTCCTCACAGACACAAGGAGGTCTACATCAGGCTACGGATTTTCCCTTGGCTCAGGAGCTATTTCATGGAGCAACAAGAGACAGCCAACTATTGCCTTGTCGTCTACAGAGGCAGAGTACCAGGCTTGTCTATAGAGGCAGAGTACCAGGCTGCTTGTGGTGCTGCTTGCGAGGTGGTGAGGTTGCAGAGGTTACTTGGCAAGATTGGGTTTCCAGTGTGGAACCCACGGTCAACTAGAGTCACTTTGTTCGTGAGAAGTTTTTTGCTTGTGACATCTTGCTTGTTTATTGTTCAATGGAGAACAATGTGGCGGACCTCTTCATGAAGTCTCTACCTCAGGCTATGCTCTGGCAGCACTCCAGCTCACTGGGGTTGGTTCCACATCCAAGAGCTGAGAGGGGGTGTTAGTTGTCATCTTGTGTCTGTACAATTAGGGCCACTGTTGTGGGTGTTCCCGCCCAGAGCTTTTTCTCATTTTTCCATGTTTTTTTCCCTATTTTTATTGGTCGTGGGGGGCTGACTTGGCTGACTGAGCTCTTGTACTACCCGACTTTTCATGTGCTGGCCGACTGGATTTTACCAGTCGTGGACATGTGAGGCAGCCTGTCGGCTGATTTAGAGCTGGCCGACTAGTGCCATAGGGTGGTATTTAGTGGTATTTAGTGGTATAAATACCACCCTTGTCCCCACCTCCTATCTTGCATCGTTTTCATGTGTATATAGCAGAGTTCTCACACATCTCTCCTGTGCATCTGCGTTTGCTCTTCTGCACTCAGTTCTTCATTTAGATTCAGGCTGGTGGTTCACTCGTGAGTGTGCTCTCTTCTTCAACGCAGAGTCCTGTTGCGTGTGCTCTCAGTTTTCTGTCTCATATCCGCTGCGTATTCCGACATCTACATTGTGAGTTTGATCCTTCCCCCTTGCTGCATTTTCTGGAGTTCACATCAGTGGCTGCGTTTGCTGGAGTTCATAACAGTGGCTGCGTTTTCTGGAGATCAAAACTGTGGCTGCATTTTCTGGAGATCAACATAGTGGTTGTGTTTTCTCATCATAGCTGTGTTTTCTTTCTCCCGGGGGCTTCTCACTTCTGTGTTTTCCTCTTCAGGCTGCCGTGCTCTTGTACTTGGTTAGCAAGCATCAATTGCAAGCTTCTGTTGGCTGCGTTTTGCTTCTACATGCATTTACAGTAGTTGTGTGAGATTTAAGGCTGTTTTTACAGCGTGGACTGCAGTGGAAGGTATTTCTTCATGTGTAGTGCATCTCGACAAGCGGCCCCGACACCTCTGCTTCTTCCCCTTGAAGTTCCCCGGCTTCCCCTCCCTCCAGTTGGGTGTTTCCAGTGAGTTTTTGGTGGACTGTTTTGCTGATGTCTAGCCTCTTTCTCTCTCAGATTTGATTGGGGGTTGATTTGTCCTGGTGCCTCGCTTCGTTGGAGAGTGCTCGAGAGGAGTCTTGGAGTGCTGAGATTTGTGTACTTTGTTGCTGTGGATATGGCTTCCCCTGTACGAACATAGAGCTGTGCTAGGTCACAACCACTCAGTTGGATTTTGATGACCTTAGCTCCCTTCTCTTGGAAGAAGAGTCCAACCTCGTTTCTTAGGGTAGGATGAAGGTGTCGCTTAACCGTTCAGATCAGGCATTTACTTCAGTACAGAAGAAAGGTTGGAGTCATTGCTTCTCATGTGGGAAGAGAGGACTCAGGACATCTGTCCAAGGATTGTTTGTCCAAGAAGAAGGACAAGACCAAGGGCAAGTCTTCATCTTAGACGAAGGGCAAAGACACGACACACGACAGTGATATAGATACTTTCATTACACATCTAGAGCTCCGAGGGCGTTTCCGGCTCAAGAGGACCAAGATGGTGTACTTCTCTAGTATACATGTAGTTTTTCCCATGTGCTTCTAGCCAAAGGAAGCTTGTGGGTGGGGGAGGGGGCTGGTAGGAGCTCCATTTGCTGATGCATGGGAACCGTAAGTCGGAGTTCCAAGCATTATAAATCTGGCAGAACATGGTCATCTTTAGTGTAGTAGAGATTATGGACTGGATTTGTTTCGAGTTCATTGTTCGAGGCTTTTTGGGACATGACGAGTTCACATTCCAGTGTTGGGGATTATGAGCGTGGTGTGTAGAGCAGCTCATCGTCTTATTCTTGGAGTTCACTGCTCATTTGTGTTGGAATTCAGCCAAGCAAAGTTCCTTGCTGTTCGTGGTGGCATTTTGTTTCAAGGAGACAGGTTGGGGGGTGCTCTCTCTCAGGTGATTCCGGTATCTGCAGTACTGGAGGGTCCATGGTTGCATTTTCATCAGCTTATCTTCTTCAGACTCTTGCACACTATGAGCTGCAGAGGGGGTGTTAGAAAATGTGCATCTCAGTGTATTTATGGGGTTTGTCTATTTTATGCGCTTTTATCATTTTCTCCTATTTTTAGTAAGTCATGGGCAATCGGCTTGTTTCTAGAGGCAGTCGGCCAGTTCACATATGCACTATAAAAGGGGTCTTCTCGTATTCACTTGATGTAGTTCATTCCAAGCACAGTTCAACACTACTTGCTAGCTATTGCCATTGTAAAGCTTCATGCTATTATAAAAGGTGATCTTGTCCACAAGCTCTCTCTCCTTTGCTCCCTCTTCTCTCTCTTGTTTTGTCTACACTTTTTCCTGTGCATACTCCAATAGGTATTTCATAGAGCTTCTTCCGGCCTACACTCTAGTTTGGAGTCTTGACCCTAGTCCTTGCAAGGCCACCAACCTGTAGGCAGAAAGTTGCATGTCTATGATTCTATTCATTGTTTTAAGTTTAAATAATGCCTATTTCATAGCTTCTATGTTTTATACAACACTCTTGCATAAAATAAGCATCATATATAGTTTTTTGGGAGTTGGTGCCCCCTTTCTTGTACGACCCTGCACGAAACGTGTTTTGTAAAAGTGGCCAGATGTATGAAACCCATGTGAAATGTTTTATGAAACGCTTGGCAATTATGTATTTGCAATCCTAGATGCAAAAGGCAATGCATTACACCTATCAATAGTCTATCTTCAGGCATAGAGATGTTTGAAGAATCACATGTCTAGTTTATTTTTTGTTGATTATTCTTCAAATAACTGCATTTTCTTTGACATGATGGTAGCCATGTTGATTCTCTCAGCTTGGAGCATGTATGTAGGCATCTCGAGGCTTGAAGAGGGTGATCAAGAAATGGTTCTAATCATAGGAAGATCTCCATCCATATGAGGGGCTTTTTGGACCTTGAGCAATATGTTGATTGCTTCATAAATCCTCCAAGGCAATTCTGTTTGAGAAGAAATGTGGATAGCTATATAGATGTGGTGTTGGGAAGCTCACCTTAAATAGTCATCCATACCAAGTGAGTGCTAGCCAACGAGGAGGTTATGGCTCTGGCAAATGGCCCTCTGGGCCCTCTTAACAGGGTATTCATTCACCTAGTAGCTCTCAGTATTACTCACCAATAGTCTTGGAGGGGAAGGAGGATGAGACTTGACTTGTAGGATGTGCAATCATTGAGAATCAATCTTGGATATTGAGGATTGGTGACATTTTTGATAGGCTTTTTGGGTTAGCCTGTAATTTCAGCCTTATTGACTCGAAGAGTGGATATCACCAGGTACAGATGGTTTTGGAGCATGCGCATCAGACAACTTTTTGACATTTTGAAGTGTTTTTTAGTACCAGCTTTTCAGGCCAAGTACACATGCACAATGATGGATGGCACCTTTGATGATATTTGTGTTTATTTACGGACGAAGTAGGAGCGCAAGGAGTGAGTTTCTTGTAATACTGTTTGGTTAGACTATTTAGGAGGGACAAAGTTAATTGAATTATGGGTGGTATGGTCATAAATCACAAGTACCTTCTTTGATGATATTTATGTCTATTTAAAGAACAAGGGGGGTTACATGTCTAAAAAAATGCCAGATATGTTACTTATATGCATAAAAAGAACTTGGCAACTATGGCCTCTTTGCAGAAAGGGGGAAATTCGGGGCAGCCTGGTTAAGTGCCCAAATTTCAAATCTGAAATTCGCTTATAAATTGGGCAAAATTAAAAAACCAGTTGATGAGGTATGGAGCCGAGTGGAGGGTTGTTTGTATTTGAGCACATAGTTGTGCCATTGCCTAACCTCAAAAAGAAAGAAGCGATCCGATGGTGATATTGTCATGAGTCCAAACATTTCCCAATGTGAAAGGGTTTGGTGGACTCGAGAACGTCTAAATATTTGGAAAGTACAAGCTTTGTGTGTCACATGCGGAAGCTATAGGAGTCTTCTTTGAGCCCTAAACACCTCCTTGGAACAAGCTGATGCAAAACGCGAGAGAGAGAGAGAGAGAGAGAGAGAGAGAGAGAGAGAGAGAGAGCTTTGGCTAGCCATAGGGTGCCCTTGAAAAGGTGGAAAACACCTACCTAATCCTAGTCTATGATCCAATCCCAAGGAGGGATTGAATGATCACAATGATTCTTGGTTAAGCCTATTTATAGGCTTTGGGAACACCACCAATGCCTGCTGATTGCTGTCGGCCCGCGCAAAACACATAATATGTTGTATCTGGCGTCAGCCAACGCAGTAGCACCAACAAATGCCAGCCAAATTGATCCAGCACCCACGAGAAGCCTCTTGGGATTCCCTCTGCCCTGCTTTAGCCCTAAAAGTTATGTTTTTCTTGCTGCCCCTTGTGTGCACGATAAGTCGCGAAGACTTGGGGAAGGATTCGGGATTGAAACTTGCTCTTTTATGGTGGTTTCATACATATTATAAGTTGGGCACCCAATCTTTTATGTGATGTGAAACAAATTGCACACCATTGGGACAAGTGTGTTTTAACATTTGACATGTGGTTTATGGTGGTGTGGACACACATTTGGGGCAAATTTGTGTGAAAGCTCTAGTTTTGGCATCACTTGGTGGTTCTCTATTCCATGGTTAGGGCTCTCTATCCTCCCATGATGAAGAGAAATCAGATGACATGTCCTCCTGTGGTGCCTCCATGACATTAGACATTGAAGATACTCCACCCAGTGCAGAGGGCAAGTGACAAGAGTCCTCTTGAATGACCCCATGATCTGAAGCGATTGTCATCGAAGCCAAAGATTCTCCATTGAGTGCAAAAGGCAACTATGAAGACTCTCCCTTAGAGACCTGGCTGAAAGCTTCCTTTGTTTGTACCTGTGGCCTGATGCAATGAAGCACCGTGGGTCTGTGTTGGATCCGAGAGAAATGAAAAAGTTGATACGTGCACACATGCATCTCCTTCACACTCATTCTCCGGTTCTGAAGAAGCATCCTCCTGAGACTACTCCTCCGGTTCTGAAGAAGCCTCCTCCTCGGATTGCTCCTCCAAGGTCTTCGGACAATCCTTTGCAATGTGCTCGGTGGAGTCACAACAAAAGCACTGTCCAGCAGCCCTCTTAGCATGACACTCTTCAGGGGTGAGGCGAGTCACTGAGGCTCCCCCCCCTTACCGTTCTTGGCCTTTGACTAGCTACCCTTGTCTTTGCTTTGTGTTGCAACTTGCCCCTGTTGTTGAGTCTGCGAGACTTGGAACTCTCCCTCGTCTCAAGGGTTATAGTAAGACGAATGGCCTTTGAAAGATCACGGGGTCGATGTGCACGAATGTTTGCGTGCAAAGATGGTTTCAAACCATCCACAAATCGCTCAACCTTGTTTGACCACCGGACGGTCCTTGGGAGCATTAGCAAAAGCTTCTAGAAACGATCGAGATAGTCGGTTATTGATTCGTCATGTTTTTGCATGAAACACTTCCACTGTTTCTTCAATTTATGCTGGTAATCTACGGGAATAAATTGCTTTAAGATCGCCTTGCGGCAGACATCCTAGCAAGTCATGGAGCGTTGCCTAAGATGGGCTTCCCACCACAAGAGAGTGGTGTTAGAATCGTGCATCTCAGTGTATTTATGGGCTTTACCTATTTTGGGTCTTTTAGCTATTTCTCCTATTTTTTGGAAGTCGTGAGTAGTCGGCTAGTTCACTCCCTTCACTATAAAAGGGGTCTCACATATTCACTTGATGTCATCCAATCCTTGCACATTGTTCAACTCTCTTGCTGGCTATTGCCATTGTAAAGCTGTTTGAACTTTGCTATTATAAAAGGCGATCTTGTCCACAAGCTCTCTCTACTCTCTCTTGTTCAGTTTATGCTTCCGCCTGTGCATTCTCCAACATGGTATCATTTGCTTAGGTTCAGGCTGCTCCATCATATTGCAATCTGCTCACCGTCTTCTTCATTTGTTCCTTGTGTTTGCTTCCATCGCTCCTCCTGGCTGCAGATCTGCATCAACAGTTGCTGCGTTTTCTGTGTACCTTGCTGCATTTTCTGGTCCAGCCATCTTCTTGCTGTCGGCCAGCCCTTATGGCTGTGTTTTGTTCTACATAAGCAAGGTGTGGAGTTGTGGCTGCAAATTCTGCTCCGGCATCAGTTGTTGGTGAGTTTTCTTGCATGTGGTGAGTGGCTCGACATCTTCTTCTTCCTCCACGAGTCCCTGCCCTTCCGGTATGAGGTTTCTGGTGGTTCTGGGAGTGTTTTGCTGCTGTCCAGCCTCTTTCTCTCTCAGATTTGAGAGGGGGCTGATTGGTCCTGGTGCCTTGCTTCATTGGAAAGCAGTTGAGAGGAGTTTTGGAGTGCTGAGGTTTGTGTACTTTGTTGTTGTGGATATGGCTCCCCCCTGGACGAACAAGGATGACAAGTTGAACGGACCCAACTATGGCCATTGGAAGTTGCAAATGCGGATCTGGTTCATCCACAAGGGTTTGTGGGAGATTGTTCAGGGCAGTGAGAAGAAGTCCGAGTGCCCTCAGATCTCTAGGAGGTGGACTTAGGATCAAGAGGATGAATTTCTCACAGAATTACAAGACTGGGAGAATCGTGATTTGAAGGTGCATTTAGTGTTTGTGCGGACCATCATACAGGAGGTCGCATCGGCCCTGCAAACTCTCACCAGTGCTCATCAGGTATGGTCTAAATTGTAGGATCTCTTTGCTTGAGATTCGTCGATGAGGGCAGTTACTTTGCAAGGGTAACTCTACGGTTTGTTATCTCCTGCTGGCAGTTCTATGCAGTCGTTCCTCGTGAAGGCCAAGGTTATCTATGACCAGTTATTGGCGATGGGTGTTGCTTTGTCCTCTGCTTAGATGGTTGCACTTATCCTCACCAAGTTTCCCCCTGAGTATGATGTGGTTTCTCGAGCTTTGAGGTGCCAAGTCACACCACTCAGTTGGATTTTGATGATCTTAGCTCTCTACTCTTGTAGGAAGAGTCCGTCCTCGTCTCACAGGGTAAGATTGAGGTGTCTCTCAATAGTTATGACCAAGCACTTCCACAGTTTAGAAGAAAGGTCGGAGTCGTTGCTTCTCATGTGGGAAGAGAGGAGATCTGTCCAAGGATTGTTTGTCCAAGAAGAAGGACAAGACCAAGGGCAAGTAAAAGGGCAAAGACGACAAATGATAGTGATACAGCTTCCTCTATTATCACATCTAGGGCTCCTAGGGTGCTTCCGGCTCGGGAGGACCAAGATGGTGTACTTCTCTAGTATACATGCAATTCCCTCCATGTGCTTCCAGCTAGAGGAGGTTTGTGGGCGGGAAGGGGGCTGATTACAGCTCCACTTACTGGTGCATGGGAACCGTGATTTGGAGTTCCAAGCATTAGACATCGGCAGGACATGGTTATCTTTGGTGTAGTAGAAATTATGAACTGGATTTGTTCTGAGTTTATTGTTCGAGGATTTTGGGACGTGATGTGTTTTCCGTTCACTGTTGGGGATTATGGGTGCGGTGTGTCCAACAGCTCATCATCTTTTCTTGGAGTTCACTGCACACTTGTGTGGGAATTCGTGGCCAAGCAAAGTTGCTTGTTGTTCATGGTGGCATTTTGTTTCGAGGAAACAGGTTGGCGGGTGCTCTCTCCGAGGTGATTCCTGTATTCGCGGTGTTGGAGGGTTCATGGTTGCATCCTCATCAACTTATCTTCTTCAGACTCTTTCACACTATGAGTTGCAGAGGGGGTGTTAGAATTGTGCATCTTAGTGTATTTATGGGCTTTACCTATTTTGGGTCTTTTAGCTATTTCTCCTATTTTGTGGAAGTCGTGAGCAGTCAGCCAACTCACTCCCTTCACTATAAAAGGGGTCTTTGCTGGCTATTGCCATTGTAAAGCTGTTTGAACTTTGCTATTATAAAAGGTGATCTTGTCCACAAGCTCTCTCTCTCTCTCTCTTGTTCAGTTTATGCTTCTGCCTATGCATTCTCCAACAAGCGGCACCCATCAAAGCTGTACGCACCAAATGGAGCTGAAAAATATTAGAATCAGCTGCTGCCGGTGCCAATGTGGCAATGTGGTAGCCATCTCGTTGGTCCAATTGGTGACGACTTCTCTATCCATCTTCCTGTTGAACTTGGGAGGCTTTAGAAGCTTCCTCACGAGGCATGGAGGAAGAACTTGGCAAACCGGTAGTCCCCCGACGTCGAGCCGATGAAGGCGAGCAGGAATGGTTCAGAGAATTTGGTGGAGAGGGACTGTGCGAAGGAGATCGTCGATGATAGGAATGGTGTCTCTCTGGCCGATTATGCACAGGTGTAGAATGATGATTGTCGGACTCGGCGCAAAGCTCATCCAGTACATCCTTGCTTGCATCCAAAGGAGTGAAAAATCCGTTTCTAGAAAGTTTTGCCACTTTGTCCTCGGAATCGTTGAACACTTGCTCCGAAGCACGGGCCCTTGTAGATTCCAGATCCGGACTACTAGGTGCTCGAGGTGCTGACTCCATCCTATCGAGACGGGAAGATATAGCCTCTATTTTAGCTGCACCCACGTCCATGGATGCCTTCATGTTGAGAAGCAAATCAGTGAGTTGTGAATCCATGACAAATATCAAGTGATCAAGGATTGGGTGAGGGATTTCAGCCTTGCATGATGAGGTAAGGGTCTAGTGGGGCAGGGAAGCACAATCTTAACCTAGGTGCAATGAAGAGAACCCAAATATTCACTTTCCCCAAACCTGAACTTGTGCACTCTAAGTGCTCTACCCTATCTAAGTGATCAAGGACTTGGTGAGGGATTTCAGCCCTGCGTGATGAGGTAAGCGTTTAGTGGGGCAGGGAAGCACAATCTTAACCCAGGTGCAATGAAGAGAACCCAAATATTCACTTTCCCCAAACTTGAACTTGTGCACTCTAAGTGCTCTACCCTATCCAAGCAATCAACACAAATGGGTGCTAGAAAAGAAAAGAAATTTACAGGTTTCCTAGGCTTTGATACGAACTGGAGAACATTTGCGCCTATGTGCTAGGGTTTTCTAGAGGTAGAAAGAAGAGTTCGACAGAATCACACATACAACACACAAGAGTCCTAAACTACTACTCTTTTTTATGTACAAGAAAGAAGTAATAAAGCTGAAATTCAAGTACAAGATGTGGCTGAGAATGAAGATGTCAAATCACAACCCTGTGACCTAATGTACACTCCTTGCTAGCACTTGGCCTATAGAGAAATGTCAGCTCAAAAGGTGTGTTGTTGTTTTAGTATCTCAGCTCAGAAGGTTTAAGTTCTTATTAAGAAGAAGTGTGTGTATGCTTTTGTGTGTGTATGTTTTTTTATTTTTTATTTTTTAAAGTTTCTTTCATTCATGTAATTGTTTTGTTTTGTTTTCTTGTTTTCTTGTTTCTTATTTTTTGTTTTTTTGTTTTGTTTTGTTTCGTTTGTTTGTTTGTTTGTTTTTTTTTTGTTTTGTTTTTTTTTGGTTAATGTCTTAATTAAAAGTCTTCGTTTGATATTATCTTTTGATTTCCTCTCCTTAGTAGCTAGGTTTGTTAGTTTATTTATTTTTGATCTTTCAAATGCTTTGTCTTTGTCTTTGTCCTTCTTCACTATTATTTCCTTCTCAAATCTCTCAATTCGTAAGTTCAGATTTTTCTGTCCTTATGAAGGTATATATATATATATATATATATAGAGAGAGAGAGAGAGAGAGAGAGAGAGAGAGAGAGAGAGAGAGAGAGAGAGAGATGCTTTGTGAAGTCCAACTCTAAAGAAAGCAGATGAATATGACAATTTGGCTACCTACGTATATAAACTATCAACACATACTCTTTTTATGGGTGTTGCATCTTATAGAGAGAAATCACGATAACAAACACTATTTAATCTGCAGGATCTTGAACATTTTGGTGTGTGCAGAGCACAGGAAGCCATCCTCTCGCCGTGCATTGTTTGAGTACTTGAGAGGAAAAGCACTAGATGTGGGTTCTGAATATTGCAAGGAAGCAGAGGACCATCTTTCAAAAGCAGTAGGTTCCACAAACGTGAACTCTCCTTTGCATTTACGTGATTTAACTTTTAGAACTTTTTGTGTCTTACATATACTAAGTACTAGTCCAAATGTTGGCATAGGTGAAGCTGGATCCATCTCTTGCAGATGCCTGGTCGTGTTTGGGGAACTGCTTTTGGAAAAAAGACGACCTCATTGCTGCTAAAAACTGTTTTAATCTTGCCCTAAAAAAGGTGTTTCGTGATAATATGAAATTTAATGCATGCCTACAGTGAACACGAAGTTTCAAAAGGACACAGAGACATTGCTGATACCTCGTGTGTTTGGCAGAGTCCCGACAAGAAAATTCTACGTCAGCTCTCAATGCTGGAGAGACGCATTGCAAAAGGTAACTGGAGGCCCTGCTGTAGCATTTGGGAACTGCAGTTTTGCTTCCTGCTTGGACCTAGTGTTCTCCTTGCATTTTAGAAAGAGTAAGGCCTTGTGGTGAATCATATGGACTCTTTTCTGTTTGGGCATTCAAGACCTACTACAGCAGGAATTGTCTTGGTGTTTTTGGGTAGTATAGTTATTTGTATGAACAGGTCTTCTTTTGTGGTGCCCAGACTGACTTACACTTGGCCAAGACCTGTGGCTTGACTGAGAAGCCTTGTTTTACCTGTATGGACTTGGTGCTTTTTGCTATCGTCTTTTCTTGTGGTGTCCAGACCCGACTTCTGCTTGGCCAAGAACTGTTACATGTCCTGTACTTACAGGATATTGTAAGGATGCGTAATTAGGGAATCTCAAGGGCTAGGCCAGTGTTTGAGGTGTCCAGTGTGAATATGGAGGACCTAGATGGCACCCAAGGCATTGATTTATATTGTGGTTTGAATGAGAAGTTTGTTTACACCAGTCTGCACGTTTGAAGTACCCTGCTTTGTGCAACAAATCTTAGTTTGTATTCTTTTTGGACTGCAGGATCTTCTGATGAGGCTGAGGTAGTTGAGGAGAGCATCAAACATGCTAAAGACGCAGTTAGTCTTGATGTGAAGGATGGGCAATCGTGGTGTAAGAATTCTAAGCTTATGGTTGCAGAGAAATAATGGCCTTAGGAATGTTTTAGCCAATTAACTTGTGAATCCATAGAGTTGTTCGTCTATAGTAGCATGGCTTGTTTCAGGAAATGTATCGGCTTCACATGTAGTGAAGCATGCATAGTAAGCTGTAAATAGTCCATAAAATAAATCAAATGTAGTCGTCAACCAAATTGGAAGATTATTTTCTCTTGTTTCTGCATGTATAGTAAGCTGTAAATAGTCCAGAAAATAAATCAAATGTAGTTGTCAACCAAATTGGAAGATTATTTTCTCTTGTTTCTGCATCATGTTTTGAATTAGTAAGGTTTTTTCAAAAAAGTTTTTGGTTGCCTAAACTAAAAGCAGATGTGGGTATGCATGGCTGCCCACACTTTGTTATTACTAATCAGCCCACAAAGTAGTGCCTAATCAGCCCACTAATCAGCTCATGATCTGACACTCACTCCATATCGGCCAATGCTGGAAAACCAGCTTTTATTTCAATGCCTTGCATTCATAATCTAGTCCTTTTCAATTGCTGAACTTTTAGGCCCAGGAGGACATTGGATTAGTGAGAGAAGTACTGGCTTATGAGTTGAATATGTCAATGTCTCACAGTTATAGATAAAAAGTCCTTTTTGAGTGGAGATCATAGTGGGAAAAGAGGTCACTTTATACCCTCAGAAAACCAAATTATTGCTCTCGAACCATTGAAGAAACAGCAGTCACCTGGTGATCTTGCTGGATGTTGAATAACCAATATGCGCTGTGATATTTTTTGCAGCTCTCAGTGTGTAACTCATTCTCTAAGCCCTTTTCACCTTTTGCAGACACATTAGGAAATGCATACTTGACCAGCTTCTTTGTCACTGGAACTTGGGATCAAAGCAAGCTCCGCCAGTCCTTGAAAGCATACCAGAATGCTGTATGTTATCTATTCTGGTATATATATATATGGAGAGTAGTGTTGTTTGTTTCTCCATTTCTCTAAACATTGTTGCCAGCTATGAATGCATGTGTTGAGTACGGCTCACTTCCGATTACATCTAAGTTGTTGGAAAAAGATGCCATTTGTATGAATACAGCTCAAGTTGTAATAAGTAATCAAGAAGACTAACGTGTGGTTTTGTTTGTAATTATTATAGGAGAAGGATGAACTGGCAAACTCTAACCCTGATTTATACTTCAACTGTGCAACCGTGAGCCTTGCTTTTATCAATTAAAAGAGTGCACATCTTTCATATGGATTTTTGAAAGCTGCAAATTTTCTTATTCCGTCGAGTGGTTTATTGTCATGTGATAGGTAAACCAATATTTGGAAGACTATGAGCGAGCATTGAAAGGTTTTAAAGCAGCAAGCTTGAGAGATCCCGGACTTCATGCGGAGGCAGAGGTTGAAAAGCTGGTGAAGCTGCTAGCCAAACTAGCAGATTCAACAACAAATAAGGTAACAATACTGCTTTGGACAAAAGCAACCAAGTATCTTAGGCTCTAAAGAAGGCAGCAATGCTTGGTGGGTGGCAAAGGTGCTTCAACCTCCATGGACTGACGGTCACCTTCAGAGGGGCAGTTTTAGTCCTGTTTTGCCCTGCCATCAAGCTGTTAAATGTCTACTAGTGTGATTTCAGAATGCATGGCAAATATTAGTTCATGAGAGGGACATCTTGTCTATTCCACTGTTCGTACTACGTAGACCAGAATATATGCAGCTTTGGCTTGCTCTCATGTTGCACCGATGTGTTATGGGTTCGATAGCCTATGTCCACAGGCCCAAATAATGAATTTCAACCAAAATCTCCTTGCGTACAGACGACAGTAAATACCCTCCGTGGGAAATACTTATAATGATATCCACGAAATAAGCTATACGACCGTGATTGCGACAAGATCTTTTTCTTTTCTCTTCTATCTACTTTCCTTTTTGATCTCTGTGTTACGCGGGACTCATAAGAGGGACCTTCTTACTCACAACCAATGCAGCTATTTGCTTTCATGGCTTTTCTCCAGTGTGGGGTGTGCACTATGTTTAAAGACAAATCACACTGTACGGGGCCGGCGGCTGCATGGATAGCCAAAGGGTTTGTACGAGCTCGCGGATCAGAGCTGGAACCATTAGGAATGCCAGACTGGCTCTGAAGCTCCTGATCATGTGCACCCACCTTGTATCTCTTGAATGCATCTTTTATATCCTTAGTATCCTCAGGGACATCTACATCATCAGACTTCTTTGGTTGTGTCCCTTCCATCAATCTCCTCCATTCCTGAAGGGCTTCCTTGATTTGACTACAGACCCGTCGAGACAGGAGCCAATTCCATGCACTTTGAGACCTGTGAAATGTGTGAGAATATGTGAATGTGAAGTGGAAGGCTGAAGCAAATAGAGATCACACAAGAGAGAGAAGATAGCCAAGATAGATCCAACACTCCAGCTAGAGACTGAAATACTGAATGTATTGAATGAAATAGGAAGGCACAATGGCCATGCTTACATGCATCTCATGTAGAGCAGTTGGCCAGTAGTGTTGGAGGACGAATGTCCACAACAGAAAAAAATGCCTAAGAAATATGGGAAAAATCCTAAAAATATTAGATAAATATCTGGATAAAAAGGAGATAAAATGGAGTAAAAGAGAGCTGACATGTCCAACACCTCCTTTCGACTCTAGCATGGGTTCCGACTCCTATATGGGTAAGGAGCTGATCAATAGTATCTCGAGGAAGAGGCTTGGTGAAGAGATCAACAATGTTGTCCTGAGAAGGACAATACTCTAGTATAATGATGCTGTCGGCAACTAGCTCACGAACAAAGTGAAAGTGGACCTCAATATGCTTGGTCCTGCCATGTAAGGATGAAGTTCGAGCCAACGCCAAGGCACTCTGGCTGTGTTCGTGAAAGTGGACCTCAATATGCTTGGTCTTGCTATGGAAGGATGAAGTTCGAGCCAACGCCAAGGCACTTTGGCTGTTTGTAAGAATATGGATCGAAAAATTCGAGAGTACATCAAGATTGCTCAACATCAGGAACAACCGTAACATCTCACAATAGGTATCCAGATAAGCATGGTACTCAGCCTTGTTGGGGTAAAGGCATTATGCCCACCCTTATAGTGTGTACAAGCCCATGTGTTTTATAGTACATAGTATACTTAGTACTTTTAATGTACTAAGTGCACTATGTGTACTAGAGCAAATATACATGTGTGATAGGGGAGTCACACACTCATACTCATGAGTTGACTTATCCCCACATGTCTCTCTCTCTCTCTCTCTCTCCTTCTTCTCTGTGTATGTCTCCCACATGAAACCCTAATTCTTCTCCCTTCAATTGGTATCAGAGCCACGGTTGTGTCCGTGTGTGTGCGGGTGTGCGGAGTCGTCTTCATCGCGAAGAAGAAGCTCAGCTATGGAGCCTTGAGCTTGGCACTAGCAGAGGAAAGCTTGCTGTCGTGTTGGGCGCTGCAAGACAGTAAGAGGCGGTGGCAACAAACAAGGCTGGCCACAAGGCGTAACAAAACGAGTGCAGAGGCTCAGCCCGTTTCGGCAGTACAGGTGCGCTGGGCAGTACAGGTGCGCTGGGCGTGTCATCGCTGGGCAGTACAGGTGCGCAGGCGTGTCAGCGCTGGGCATTACAGGTGCGTAGGCGTGTCAGCACTGGGTAGTACAGGTGCGCAGGCGTGTCAGCGCTGGGCATTATAGGTGCGCAGGCGTGTTATCGCTGGGCAGTACAGGGGCGCTGGGCAGTACAAGTGCGCATGTGTGTCATCGCTGGGCAGTACAGGCGTTTGCAAGCTTGGCCAGCTGTAAGCGACGTTGGTAGGTATGCTGCCAGGTCGACTGTGGTCAGTAGCAAACACAGTTGTGTGTAGGTCTGACTACAGGCAGTGAGCAAGAAGGTTGCTGGCCAAGACACCTACAGTAGCCCTCTCAATACCTGCACAGAAGCAGCAACAACAGCTCCTTCACGAATCAGCAAATTTGACGTCCCCCTCTTTTTTCTGCAACAGAAATCAGCTGATTTCAAAGGTATTTGCTTCAATTTTTTTTTGGGATTTGCAATTGAGCAGGTACAATCATCAATTGAGCAGGTACAGGTCCAAATTGCTCAGATTTTGAGCAAAATTGGCAACATTGGGTGACATTGGTTACATTCAAGATCAATTTGCAGGAAATTGGATGTCAAAATTTGGGGCTTTTGATGTAATTGTGCCATTGGGCATTCATACATGCTGTATAATGTGAGCAATCTCACATTTGGGGCAAAATTGCAAGAAATTGGAGTGCAAATCAAAGGGCTTTTGTGCCAATTGAGTTGATTTGCATGCAGGCATTGGCATTTGATGCTTTGGGCAATGTGTTGATGCCTGTCAAGCACTCAATGTGCCTGTAAATCAAGGGCCTTTTATGTATTGGATGTATATGTGGCCAGGGGGAAGCATTGCGAAGACTCTGGATGCCTTCATGTGTGTTAATGTACCATGTATGATCAGAAATTGATCTTGAATCAAGGGGCTTTTCAAGATTTTATGCTTGTTGAGCTTGGCAAAGCAGCAGGCAAGACTTTTATGCCTTGAATCCTCAGAAATCCACTTGCAGTCAAGGGGCTTTTGCCCAATTTCTGTTCGGGACTGTTGTATGCAGTGGTGGGGACTGTAAAAGTCTGATTTTCACTCATTTGGACAGCCAGGAGAGCATTTATTGCTGTTGTACTTGCCGGTACAGATTTGGTACAACTTTGTACAAGTTTTGGCATGGCTGTACATTGATTTGAGTGAGGGAAAGGTTCATTTTCAGCTGCTGTACTTGCCGGTACAGATTTGGTACATCATTGGTGAGCACTTAGTACTGTTGTACAGTACTTTGGAAGGGGAACAGAGCACATCCAAGGTGCTGTCCTAAATCTGCAGCAACCAGATTTTAGTGATTTTATCACATTCAGTGGGAGTAGAGTTGCATTTGTGCTTCCGCAGTGGGAGATAAACTTTGGGAGAACAACTGTGAGCATTTTGTGTGCTTTTGGTGCAGTGTTTGCACATCTTGTAGGGAGTCAGGCATTGACTGTGTCAAAGGTTGCATATTGCTATGGCAACCACAGGTGAGAGCTCTTCATTGCTTCACATCAAGAAGCTTGAAGGCTCACATAATTATGACATTTGGCAAACCCAGTGCTATAATGTGTTGCTCCAGAAGAAGCAGCACAAGCCCATCAAAGAAAGGGGTGTAATGCCTGCTTCTCTTACTGCTAAAGAATGGGAAGATATGGATGAGTTGGCAAGATCCACCATCATGTTGTCTGTGTCAGACACTTTACTTTTCAGCATACGTGAAGAGAAGACAGCTTGGGGAATGTGGCAAAGATTGCAGGACTTGTATGCCCAGCAAAGTGCCTCAAGCAAAGTGTATTGGTTGAAGAAACTCATAGGTCTTCAAATGAAGGAAGGGGCGTCTATGACAGCCCATCTAAATGAGTTTAATGGTGTTGTTAGCGAGGTTATCAATCAAAAGTTGGCAATGGACGATGAGTTCAAAGCCACCTTTCTCTTATGCACTTTGCCAGAGAGTTGGGACACATTCAGGACAGCCACTAGCAATTCAAATGCTATGCTGTCATATGCAGATGTGGAGGGTGCTCTCCTTCAAGAGGAGATGAACAGGAAGAACAACTCTGTTGGAAAGTCCAATGCAATGAATGCACGTGGGAGATCCCAGCAAAGGGGTAAAAGCCAAGAACGGGGAAGGAGCAAGTCCCGCTCCAAAAAGGACTTGGAATGCCATTATTGTGGCAAGAAGGGACATATCAAAAAGCAATGCTACAAATGGAAGAATGATCAAAAGGAAAAGGGCAAAGGAAAAGACAAAGACAAAGATGAAGCCAAAGATGCAAAGCCAAAGGGCAAAAGTGGAGTCAAGATTGAAGAAGTCAATGTGTCACATGCAGGTGACAGTGAGGATGAAGTCATATTCACGTCTTCACTTGATGCCCATTCACTACTTGCAGGAGATGGTCATGGTATGCACTCATGGATCATTGATTCAGGTGCCTCCTTTCATGTCACAGGTTGTAGAGACTTGTTTGTTAGGTATACTGCTGGCAATGAAGGAGTAGTTTATTTGGGTGACAACCATGCATGCAAGATTCTTGGCAGAGGTGATGTGAGGCTTGTGTTTTCAGATGGCTCACAGCTTATGCTCCATGATGTCAGGCATGTGCCTGAGATCAAGAAGAACCTGCTTACTACTGGACAGCTTGATGATGCTGATTATGTTACCACATTTGGTGGTGGAAAGTGGAAGATTAGTAAGGGCTCACTGGTTGTTGCCAGAGGCTCTTAGGTGGACACTCTTTACTTCATGCATGCTGGTGTTTGTCACCATGCTAATGTAAATGCAACCGAGCTGCCAGAAATCTCTATGTGGCATAGCCGGTTGGGACACATGAGTGTCAAAGGAATGGAGCAATTGTCGCGTTTTGGTTACTTGCCTTCTCTAAAGTTCTCAAGTTTTCAGTTTTGTGAGCATTGTATATATGGCAGGCAACTCCAGTGCCCCCACAAGAAAGCTCTTGGACAGAAAGATGCTCAGTTAGAGCTTGTGCATATAGATGTATGTGAGATGTCTCAGCTTTCTTTGGGAGGGGCAAAATATTGTGTGTCTTTTATTGATGATGCCACACGCAAGGTGTGGGTTTATCCTCTTCGTTTGAAGAGTGATACATTCTCAGTGTTTGAGAAGTTTGTTGCTCATGTTGAGAATCAAACTGGCAAAACACTGAAGGCTTTGCGTTCCAACAATGGTGGAGAGTATATGTCCAAACAGTTTCAGGACTTTTGTGATGCTAAAGGCATCAAGAGGGAGCTCTCTACTCCTTATGATCCTCCACAAAACGGGACAACAGAGAGGATGAATAGGACCATTCAGGAGAAGGTCCGTTCTATGTTGTCACATGCTGCATTACCTCATGGTTTTTGGGCTGAAGCTGTTATGACAGCCGTTCATCTTATAAACAGGTCACCTAACACGAGGCTTGGTGGGAAAGTGCCAGAGGAAGTATGGACAGGGAAGCCTCCGTCCTACAAGCACTTGAGAGTGTTTGGTTGTGTTGCGTACGTGCAAATACGCACCAAACTTGATCCTAAGTCTCACAAATGCATATTCCTAGGATATGGTGACAGACGTGAAATGGGGTATAGACTTTGGGATCCCGTGAATAGAGAGATTATACGCAGCAATGATGTCATTTTTGATGAAACATGCATGTATAAGGAGCCTGCAAGGCAACAGGAGCCTGGCAGAGTCATCTTGGATGATGATGGACATCATGGACAACAACCAAGGGCTGTAAATCAGCCATTACAGCAGCAAAACCAGCCCTTAAATGGTGCTGAAAATGGTCCAAATGGACAGCCAGAGATGGCAGAAGATATCCCTATGGATATACCACAGTTAGAGGAGATACCGGGCATGATCTTTCAACCTTATGGCATGGAACAGGAGCCACCAATTGGTGATATGCAGGCTGGACAGCAACCTGCAAATGATGGTCATTGGGTATGGAGGTCCACAAGACCCTCCAGAATCCCTGACAGGGTTGTTCCAGGGGTTGACTACTTGATGCTCACTGACTGTGGGGAGCCCTTATGTTATAAGGAGGCTTTACAGAGGGCAGACAAGGCTCTTTGGGAGCGTGCTATGAAGTCAGAGAAGAATTCTCTGCACAAAAATGGAACATGGAAGTTGGTGCATTTGCCTACAGGCAAGAAGGTTTTGCCATGCAAGTGGGTTTACAGGCTCAAAGTTGCACCTGATGCAAAGCCAAGATACAAAGCCAGGTTAGTGGCTAAGGGCTTCAAGCAGGAATATGGTGTGGACTTTGATGAGATCTTCTCTCCAGTGGTCAAGATGACCACACTTAGAGCTGTATTAGCTTTGGTTGCTCATGATGATCTGGATTTGATTCAGATGGATGTGAAGACTGCTTTTCTTCACGGTGATCTCCATGAGGAGATATATATGCAACAGCCAGAGGGTTATGCAGTGAATGGAAAGGAGAAGCTTGTATGCAAGCTGAAAAAGAGTCTTTATGGGCTCAAACAGGCACCAAGGGAATGGTATCATAAATTTGATACATTCATGAAATCCCAGGATTTTAGGAGGAGTGACATAGATCACTGCTTATACACCAAGAAAGCTTTGAATGGCAGTCTATTGATCCTCATCTTGTATGTTGATGATATGTTGATTGCCGGGAAATCTCGTAAAGAGATGGATGCCTTAAAGAAGAGGCTGCATCAAACCTTTGATATGAAGGATTTGGGTGATGCAAATCACATTTTGGCTATGCGGATACTTCGGGACAGAAATCAGCATGTGTTGTATTTGTCTCAGAAGGAATACATTGGCAAAGTTTTGCAGAGGTTCAATATGGACGGGGGGAAGAAGACTAGTACTCCTTTGCCTCCATATGTGAAACTCAGTGCTATGGACAGCCCACAGTCGGATAGTGATAGGGCTGATATGGCCAAGATTCCGTATGCTTCAGCTTGTGGCAGTCTCGTGTATGCCATGGTTGCTACCAGGCCGGACATTGCATTTGCAGTGGGAGTGGTTTCTAGATACATGGCCAAACCTGGCAAGAAGCATTGGGAAGCAGTGAAAGGTGTCATGAGATACCTGAAGGGTACACAGGATATGTGCATATGCTTTGGCAAACAAGATGCATTAGTGCATGGTTACACGGATTCGGATTATGCCGGTCATCCAGATAACCGGAAGTCTACTACCGGTTATGTGTTTACATTCACAGGAGGTGCTGTGTCATGGATATCCAGGATGCAGAAGTGCACTGCCTTATCTACTACAGAGGCCGAGTATATTGCAGCCACAGAGGCTTGCAAGGAGGCATTATGGCTATCTTGGTTAGTGGTTGATTTGGGTTATACAGGGGATATTCCATTGTTGCATTGTGACAGTCAGAGTGCCATCTAGTTGGCAAAGAACCCTGTCTTTCATGCAAAGACGAAGCATGTGGATGTGAAGTATCACTTCATCAGAGAGGTGATAGAGAACAAGCAAATGCAGCTTGTTAAGATTCATAGGGATGACAACCCGGCTGATCTGTTGACAAAGAGTTTGCCTCCAGAGCGGTTTGCTCATTGCAGACACTTGATGGGCATTGGATGAGGCCAGTTTTAGCCTTGATATGGCCTTGTATATTATCATGTACATGCTGATTTTCCTTTTCCTTTATTTAAGGGCACTTTGCCTTTAAGCGGGAGGTTGTTGGGGTAAAGGCATTATGCCCACCCTTAATGTGTTTTATAGTACATAGTACACTTAGTACTTTTAATGTACTAAGTGCACTATGTGTACTAGAGCAAATATACATGTGTGATAGGGGAGTCACACACTCATACTCATGAGTTGACTTATCCCCACATGTCTCTCTCTCTCTCTCTCTCTCTCTCTCTCTCTCTCTCTCTCCTTCTTCTCTGTGTATGTCTCCCACATGAAACCCTAATTCTTCTCCCTTCAACCCTCAGTAGAAGATAATGAAACTGTATTTTGCCTCTTGGATCTCCATGAAATAAGACCGGAACCAAGAGTGAAGCAATAATCAGAAGTGGATCGTCGAGTATCCTGATCACTTGCCCAATTAGCATCAGAGTATCCAACAAGCTCAGTGCCTCTAAGACCATAGTCCAAGGTACCGGATAAGTATCGGAGAACCCTCCAAGTGGCCTACCAATGAGAATGTCGAGGAGTGGAAGAAAACTGATTGAGAACACCGACATTGTAAGAAATGTCGGGCCTGGTGTAAGTCAAATAAATAAGAGAACCAACAAGCCTCTGGTACTATGTACTGTCCTCGAAGAGGGGAGAGGGATCATCACGGGAGAGCTTGGAGTTACGATCCATCGAACAAGAAATCGGACAGCACTTGTCATCCCAAATGTCTCCAGGAGTTGCTGCAAATATCTGTATTGGCTAAGAAACACTTCATTAGAAGACTGATAGACCTCCATCCCAAGAAAGTAGTGGAGAAGTCCTAAATCAGTCATCTCAAAGATGAGAGCTAAATCTGACCGGAGCTATTCAATCTTGGCAAGATGTGAGCCAGTGGCCAATAAATCATCAACATATAAGACAATCAAGCAGAGCAATGCATCCTGAACAAAGACATAGAGATTGCTGTCTGAAAAACATCTCTAGAATCCAAGGGAAAGAAAGAATGCATCAATCTTATCATACCACGCCTTAGGTGCCTGTTTCAAGCCATAAAGGGCTTTGTGCAATCTATACACCTTACTCTCATGTCCGGGAACCTGAAAACCTTGAGGTTGTTCAACATACACCTCCTCATGTAAGTCACCATTAAGAAAGGCAGACTTGACATCCATTTGGTAAACCGGCCAGTGCTCATGAGCAGAAAGAGCAAGAACTATTTGGATGGTGGTGTATACGGTTGTAGAAGCACATAATCCACACACTTAATCTGAGAGTACTCCTTCACAACCAATCTGGCTTTGTGTTAGTTTGTCCAAAGATCGATTAGCGTGAAACTTGGTCTTAAAGACCCACTTGACCCCAATAACCTGTTGATGCAGAGGCCGGTCCACAAGCTCCCATGCACGATTCCTCTCAATGGAATCAATCTCGGCCTCCATGGCTGCCCGCCACTCAGGAAGAGCAAGAGCCTCTTTAGCTGTAGTAGGCTCATATAACTGTATCAATGTACTCATCAGGGCGAGGTTACGAGACTGACAAAGTTGTTTAATCTCCGTGCTTGTGTCAAAGATTGTGCTGAAGAATCAGCAAGGTGATGAAGTTTCATACCGGAGAGATGAGAATCACAAACAGTGGTTTCCAGCCATCGTGGAATCTTGGGGGCAATCCTCCATTGCATTGGAGTAGGAGGAGGAGGAGAAGCCGAGGAAGGAGGAAGTGGGGGTGGAGAGGCAGGGGGTAAAGAAGTTGATGGTGGAGAAGCTGGTGGTGGTGTTGGGGTGGCCGAGGAAGGAGAAGGGACCTCGATGGGGTATGAGAACATCTGGTGAGGGTTCAACAAAGTGAACATTGTGAGAAGTCACCAAGGATCACGACTCTGGATCCCATAATCTGTAAGCTTTGGAATGAGAGCTATATCCAAGGAATTTGCACTTCCTGGACTTGGGATCAACTTTGGATCTGTCATAATCATGGATATGAACATAGGTTTCACAACCAAAAACCCTGAAATAGGGGAGGCTAATCGAGCAAGTGCACGGTGCTTCCACTAGTCCGGGAACCTGCCACTAGTCTGGTGTAGAGACAAAATACAAAATTAGGAGAGGAGAGGGAGGGCTAGGAAAAAACCGCAGCAGAGTGCTACTGTAGTAGAAACGCTGCAGAAAAACGCTGATTTGTGCGATGAAGTAGATCTCCAAAACTCAGTTGCCAAGGGAGCAGGGGAGAAAAAAAAAAAGTAGGCTGAAAACTCTTCTTGCTGATAAGGTAGAAAAACAAGAGCTTTGATACCATGTGAGAATATGTGAATGTGAAGCGGAAGCAAATAGAGATCACACAAGAGAGAGTAGACAGCCAAGAGAGATCCAACACTTGAGCTAGAGACTGAAATATTGAATGTATTGAATGAAATATGAAGGCACAATGTCCATGCCTATATACATCTCATGTAGAGCAGTCGGCCAGTAGCATTGGAGGACAAATGTCCACGACATATAAAAATGCCTAAAATAGCCTAAGAAATATGGGAAAATCCCTAAAAATATGAGATAAATATTTGGATAAAAAGGGGATAAAATGGAGTAAAAGAGAGCTGTCCAACAAAATGGGCCTTCACATGGATTATGCTGCAAGTAGTGTGTGGAAATTGCATCTCCATTTGGAGGAACCAGAACCCCCGTATTGTGCTTGGTGGGTGACATGGACCACATAGCACTCCTAGCATGGGGCATTCTGACAAAAATTGAGTGACCTGCAAAAAAATTTAAATTTCAATCCTTGGTTCTTTTTCCTAAATTATTCAAAATTGGCAAAACAGGATGCATGGTGCTTGACGGTGGCGGGGTGGATTGATTTAGGGCAGATGTGCTATGCAGGTTCTCGCATGTACATTTTTGTACTTCACATTTTGAAAATTTGAAAATTTGTTTGGAGTTAAGGCTCAAAATTCAATGTTAAAAAAAAGTTGATGAAACACGTTTCAAACGTATGGAACATTTACGAAACATTTCATTTCATTGCTACTATGCGCCTAGGATAGCTTATGATGCTTTCAAGACAACGGGAGGGGTATCTCATGCAGGTTAGTGTTGCCCCAACATCTTGAAGAATAGACCTTGGACAACCCTTGGATTGGAGCCGAAATTGAGGAAGGCCTTTGAGTAGCAACATGTAGCACGTGGAATACTGCTACCATCATGCACACACTTCTTTCTAGAGTCAAGTAGGAGATATAGTGACAACGGATTTGTTTGCATCCTTTTGATCCTCATGACTTCAGGCATGGCGTTCACCGTCTTTGAGAACCAAACAAGGTGGTGGAGTTAAACCCGTGGCGATGAAGCTGGCCAATGCAGCCCTTATGAAAAATCCAGCACGAAGCAATAAACCAAGCCGTGGCTAGCAAAACTTGGTTAACCACCAAAGCTCTAGAGGCCAAGTCGAGTTCACACACACATACAAGGGCTATTCACACAAATACACAAGCGGGTACACATGCATGTAGACTCCAAAATGCAACATAGCCCACGGTAAAAATCATTGGCCAAATCTCAGACTCTAGGCGGTGAATGCCATGCCTGAAGTCATGAGGATCAAAAGGATGTGATGTGCAGGACCTTATTGAGGGCCCCCAGATTCGTCCAATCAAAGTTGTTTGGCAAGTTAGGGAAGCACGTCTTTGTTGACCCCTCCCCAAGGATGATCACAGAGAGTGTTAGCCTTTGGTTATATGGTGGCTGCCCTATCAGACATTTGCATTGGGACCCCGGTGAGTGGGAGTGGAAGGATGCTTGTAACCCTTTGAAAAGCATGCCTTTTTTCAGTTATATGGTGCGGAATGCCAGACATCTTATCTTGGGACACATTCAGAGTGTCCCTACTCTTAGACTCCATTGGGAGTCTTACGGCATTTCGATTGACATTCAGAGGGTATTTTGGCGGAGATTGTGGCATTCCTATAGGAAGCCACATATTTCCTCCTTTATCTTGGTTTCCCTTCATGGTGGTTTGGCCACCAATCAGTGGAGGTTTGTTACTGGTGCTTGCCCAGCATGCCCTAGATGTGCAGGAGTTTCGGAGTCAGTTTACCATTGTTTATGGGAATGCAAGGAAGCACAGAGGGTTTGGTCTGCGAGATTGCATCCCTCTTTGGTAGGATTAAGAGGGATGCCATCATTTCTTTTGGTTCTATCATTTGGTTGACACAATCTGGGCCTCAGCTGAGATTCGAGGGGACTGACAGGAGCTTGGCCATTATGGTTAGGCAAGGAGTTGCTCAGCAGTGTTGTCTTCAGGATTTGCCACTTTCACACTTTGTCCCTCCGGCGTAGAGGTTAGACAGTCCTTGGGAGATTATTGCTAGCATCTCAGCCTGGAATATCTCGAAGGCTAGATGCACTGAGGCCATGGTACTCCCGTTCTTGTTTCTCAGTGTCTTTGCGGGATTTGGAGTGATATTATTCACACCATTATGGCTACTTGGGCCAGAATCCAGGGATCTTCGAGGGCTGCGGAGAGGAAGCGCGGCCAGTTTATGAGCTTACATCAGCCAGGTACAGAGGCTGATCAGGAACTTTCTTTGGTCTGGGCGGGATGGTCAGTCGGCCCGGGCTAAGGTTGCTTGGGCAGCTATTACTCTTCCGCTGGCCCAGGGGGGCTTGGGCATTATAGATCCAGCTGATCAGAGTAGAGCCTTGTTGGGGAAGCTTATTGTTCGGGGGCTGCTTCCAGGCGCTGAGTCTTGGAAGGAGCTTCTATTTCAGCGGCTGCAGGCTAGAGCTCCCCCAGCAGGGGGCACTTGGGCACCAGAGATACGGTGGATCTTCATAGAGATGAGGAGGACAGGCCTCAGTAGAGGATGGGAGGACAGATTTGCCTTGAGCATCCTGCGAGCTTGGGAGTTGCTGAGACCGAGGCTTTCTCAGAGACTTCCCACTTGTGATGAGGAGTGGGCCAGACAGCCGCTCATCTGGAGCCCCGCGGTACGCACAGAGCAGGGTCATATGCTGGGTTCTCGGCCTCGTCTAGCTTGGGGACCATGGGTGGCAGGCCCAGCACGCAGTTTTGGAGATTGGCAGGCCTTTTGTAGTCTCCTGGAGGAGATCCAGGCGGAGAGGCTGAGTCACTTCAGAGGGGGGCTGATTATGAGGGATGACATTCAGGAGGCACTCACTGAGGAGTGGTTCACGCCTTTCGAGCCAGCGGCCCCACGGTGGATGGGAGCCTTTACACAGTTGGAGATCGTGATTGCTGTTAGAGCTTGCACTGAGGATGGTAGATGCCTCTACTATGAGATACAGGATGAGGGCAGACTTCAGAGAGTGGAGGCGGAGTCGCCTTTGGTTGCAGAGTGCATCTTTCAGAGGGTACGGGTAGTGGCTGTTGCTTCTCGGAAGTGGCATATTGATCCAGACCCTGCAGATGTGGACTCTGATTGGCGCATATGGGCATATGCTGCGCGCCCCCTGGCCCGGCTCCAGTGGGACCCTAGCGAGTATGAGTGGCATGATCCTTATGTGTCCCCCGAGGCCACAGAGATCACCTTTTTCCAGTACACTGTTCGGTTGGGAAGGCATATTTTGACTGCGAGGAGGATGGTCTCTCCAGCTGCATCGGAGCATTGGCGGCTTCAGGGACTTTCACAGGAGTTCCTGGAGGATTTTTGGACCAGGCTCTGGGCTAGCCGACAGGCACACAGGATCTCGACTTTCCAGTGGCTGGTTGCCCACAGGGGCTCTGCAGTTGGCACCTGGCTTGTCTACAGTGTCCGTCGGCCTGCGTCCGATGCGGCCACCCATTGGAGACACAGAGACATTGCCTATGGGACTGTCCATAGGCGCAGCAGATTTGGCTGAGGATGCTGCGCATTTTGGCCCCCCTCTCTTCAGAGGGCATGTATACGTGGGGAGCCGCTGCTTGGTCGACTTCGTCAGGGTCTGCTCTGGGATACGAGACGGAGCAGGACAGCCAGGCCATCAGATTCATTAGGGGGCAGCCTCGCCTTGTTCCTTCACCGGATTTCTCGT